>NC_136501.1:19659944-19799944 GCF_053919585.1 Euprymna scolopes
AATAATGTACCACACACTTACACACACTCACTCACACACACACACACACAACCGCATATGAACATGCTATTTAAGTAGACGATCACACGACGTTAACTCTTATTAGATATAACGATATAACAGTAAGTTATAAAAATATATATGGCAATTAAGCTACATAAAATATTTCGCGTTTCATCCACGCTAGAATTCGTCAAGCTTATGCGAAGAGTTGTGCTTGTCTCGCGTTTTTGTAAACGCACTTTCTATTACGTTTGTAGTTAGCCAATCAGATTCCTAGTTTCCACCGCTCTCTTCCTAATCAGCAAATGGGCAGGCACTTACAGAACAAAGTCCCAGTTGACCTTGGGTTCACCCCTTCCTTTGTGCGCGCTTATTTAATGGGAAGCGTAGATATTAAGTGATTTGACCTATTTTAAACCTAGTCCAAAGTAGCTGAGCAGCGGCTTGGTTCCCACCAGTTCTGGCAAATAGCAAATAGGATCTCGAACAGAAACGTGCGCTCTATCCCAACCATTATCAATGGACCAGAGGTCATCTCGACAGCATCCGGCAAGGCCAAACTATTTGCCAAAAACTTTGCGGCAAATTCTACCCTGTGTGACGAAGGCCATCAACTCCCCATATTCCCTCCTATAACAGACAACACGCTATGCAACATACACATATCTGTGCGTAAGGTCGCCAAGCTAATCAAAAACCTTGACTCCAGTAAAGCAACTGGTCCCGACGGTATTCCAATCATAGTGTTAAAAAAATTACAACCAGAACTTGCCCCCATACTTTCCAAACTGTTTAAGCGTTGCCTTAAGGAGAAGTGCTTTCCAACACCCTGGAAAACCTCATCAGTATGCCCCGTATTTAAGAATTCAGGTGATAAGTCATCCCCCTCTCAGTACAGACCAATAAGTCTCCTGTGCGTCATGGGTAAGTTGCTGGGATCCACAATAAATAGAGAAGTAGTCAACCACCTCAGCAGAAATAACCTTCTTAGCGACACGCAATATGGTTTCCACTCTGCTAGATCTACAGCAGATGTGCTAACGGTTATATCTCATAGGATTAGCGAATCTCTCGACAAAGGCTTCATTTCTAGGGCAATTGCTCTTGACATATCAAAGGCCCCCGATAAGGTTTGGCATAAAGGCCTACTACACAAGATTTCCAGCTACGGTATAACTGGAAATGTTTTATCCATCATTAAATCATTTCTATCTGATAGGCTCATAAGAGTAGTGGTTGATGGGCAGAAATCAGAGGCCAACAGTATTAATGCTGGAGTCCCTCAGGGGTCCATCTTGGGCCCAACTCTCTTCCTGATCTACATCAATGATCTCCCAAAACACATACTACAATCTTTCGTTGACATCTATGCTGATGATACGACCATCTATGGCAACACATCAAAGCCCGTAAATGATGATGTTCTCTCTGATTCTCTCTCCTCTGATCTTGAGCGCGTGGTACAGTGGGGAAAGAGGTGACTGGTTACCTTTAATGCATCTAAGACCAAGCTCCTATCTCTACATCATAAACGCTCTGATCCCCATCTGGCATCAATTGAAATGGTTGGCTCTCGTCTAAGGGAGGCCCCAGGATTTGATAAGCTCCTGGGTTTGACCTTTACACCTGATCTTAAATGGAACACATGCATCAAGTCTGTGACCAAGGTCGCTGGGAAAATGGTGGGATCCTTCTACCGCTCCAGAAGATATCTCACTAATGATGCAATTCTCTATTTATATAAGAGCCAAGTACGTCCAAAGATGGAGTACTGCTGCCACATCTGGGCGGGGGTTGCAAAAAACAACCTACCCTGCCTTGACGGAGTACAAAATAGACTTCGTGGCTTAGTGGGGGATGCCCTTTTCTCTACCCTGCAACCTCTCTCCCACAGAAGAGACGTAACGAACCGCCCTTCCCTAAGTAATGACCCCTTACCAATTCTCCAATACTATTGCTACACTATCCCTTTGATTACTGTACACACAATAACCCTTATCCCTGAGTGGCCATTGGGCCTTGATAAGTGGTGAACTCCATGTAAAAAAAGGTATAGTTAAATGTGTGTTTTTTTATTATGTTAGTTTATATATATATATATATATATATATATATATATACTTAAATAAAATAGAAAATAAAAAATAAAATAAACATACATAAAATATCATACATTTATATACATATATATATGCATATATATATGCATATATATATGCATATATATATATATTTCTTTTATTTAGATGCTGTATGTACTTTCTTAGCTTTACTCATATTTTTGTATCGCGTTCAGAACTATTTGTACAAATTCTTCAAACTTACAAAGAAAGTAAACTTTCAATATTTATCATGTGATAAAATATACAAAAGTTTATGGAGTTGAATGACATTTGAAACGTTTTTAAAAACAACCAACCATTTATTGAGGATTTTTAATTCTGAAACTTGATTTAAATGTAATTTGAAATCTATAAATTTTCTGTTTATCTGTCTGTCACACACACACACACACATACACACACAACAAACACACACACAACAAACACACACATACACACACACTCTCACACACACACGCAAACACACTCTTTCTCTCTCTTTCTCTGTCTCTCTGTCTGTCTGTCTCTCTCTTTCTCTCTCTCTCTCTCTCTCTCTCTCTCTCTCTCTCTCTCTATATATATATATATATATATATATATATATATATATATATATAAAAGGATGTAGGGGCTTTGAGTAGAGGCATTACCTTGGGCAGTACCTTGGCATGCTGTGTCTTACCTGTTAGGGCAAATGATCGCCACTGAATCCTATCCATCTCCTAGCCTCTCCCAGCGTCACGCACCGGTACACTGCTTTAGATGGCGAACAAAACCACTAATCTAGACTGAGGAATTGCTGCGAATAGTCAACAGCTAGAGGGCGGAGAAGATTAACGATCCAACAATCTAAGAGAGTAAATCAACTAAATCTGGAGTGGGGCCCTGAAGTCGGATCAGCGTTGACTCCGGCAACTTCTGCAACCAGACTGGTGCCAAACGCACTGCTCTACTTTCGTTTGGAGCACACTAGTGAGATCGAGATGGGGTTCTTGTGTACTGGGCAGATTAGGACCTCCATACACTTTGCCTAGCCCCGCGCCCTGGAACAACCTTCAGGCGCGATCCTCAATGGTGTATTGAGACGGAAGGACGGCAACAACAACTAATATATATATATATATATATATATATATATATATATATAGAGAGAGAGAGAGATAGAGAGAGAGAGAGAGAGAGAGAGAGAGTTGAATTTTACATTTCATTCCTACCCATTCTACGCTCCAGCTGATGAAATGGTGGCATTAAAATAAAGGCTCATTAAGCAATTCTTCGTGACATTCCTGCATGCAGACATCGAGAGTGGAAGAATAGCCTTTCTCTGAAAAGGGAAAACCAACAAGAACATCCACTTCCCAACTGTGCATTACACAGACAGCTAAATGATGAATGTGTGGGGTATGGACTATTTTGTATTATATATATAACACAATCTGGCTAAATGGCTGGTTTTAATTCTTGAACCAGTCTGTTCTTTTTATTCGACACATTGCACACCTGATTCTTTTCATTTCGCATCGACTATCAAGGAGCTTCCTCTTACCACTAACAACTGTTATTTGGTCTCCTTTGATATTAGCAATTTGTTTACCAATGTCCCTCTTGACGAGGTCATTGACATATGTGCTGATTTTCTTTATAGAGGCCCTGGCCCCCTCCCCTCTTTTCCTGAGGCGGTGTTCGTTGAACTTTTGGAACTTGCTACTAAGTCAGTTTCCTTTAGTTTCAACGATGTGATGTATCGCCAGTTTGACGGTATATCGATGGGATCACCCCTTGGCCCAACTTTGGCCAATATTTTTGGGTTTTTTTTAGAACAGACGTTGTTTGACAAGTGCCCTAGACCAGCATTTTACATGCGTTATGTTGACGACACTTTTTCTTGTTTCGCAACGCATGATGAAGCTATGCCCTTTTTCCACTTATTAAATAATTTACACCCTTCTCTCAAATTTACGATGGAGGTGGAAAAAGATAACTCCCTTCCTTTCCTTGATGTGTTAGTTTCTAAACGTGGGCTTTCCTTTATGACATCTATTTATAGAAAACCCACTTTCACTGGTCTTTGTCTTAGTTGGGATTCTTTTGCACCCACAACCAGGAAACTAAATCTTATTAGAAACTTAACCCATCGGGCACTTGCTATTTGTTCCCCACCTTTTATTGATGTGGAAATTGAAAACATTAAAAGGATTTTTATTACTAATGGATATCCACCTCCATTAGTTAACTTAGTTATTAATAAAAAAATGCAATCCTTTTCTGAGCTACCAAAATACGGTCCATGTAGATTTCCGGTATACCTTAGGTTACCCTGGATTGGACTTGAAGGCTAACTTATTTGCGATAAGATTTCCTCTCTGGTGTCTTCTAATTTTGGTGCTCTATCGCTCCGTATTGCCTTTTCCACAAAAACCGCCTTTCTCTCATTTCGTAAGGATGTCTTGCCTATCTCCCAAACAAGTAATATTATTTATAAATTTCAATGTCGGTGTGGTGCCGTCTATATAGGCAAGACGACCCAGCGTCTTCAGGTCAGAATCGCCCAACATGTTCCCCGTTTCATCCGGGATCATCAACCTACTACCAGAAAATCTCAACTGATAGAATCGTCCATCGGCCAACACTTGGTTGATAAAAAGGAGTGCGGTCTTGTTTTCTCTCCGGAGTGTTTTTCTGTTTTGTACCGAGGACGCACAAAGTTCCACCTGTCTGTTCTCGAAGCACTTGCCATCATTGCTACCCCCCTACTTTGTGCAAGCAGAGAAACCTCCGGCTTCAGTTAGAATTATTTGGGTAGTCAGGTTTTTTTTTTTTTTTCTTAACCTCCTCTCCGCTCGTATTCCATATCACTACCAAATATTCTAAAAAATAATAATTTTCAGACTTATGACCCTTGAAAATGTTTGTCTGAACGAAAAGCGCTTTGGGTATATTTTAACGATCGTTTTTTAATCGACTTATTTATTTTATTTAATTGTACATATAACTTGCCCCATTATATATATATATTTTTCTTTTCCTCACCCCGGTTTCCATTTTTTTAGTTGATTGAATTTACGATATGGTTCACTTTTTTATAATTATTCTAAAATTTTGCCAATCGAATAAAGTTATATATATATATATATATATATATATATATATATATATATATGCCTACTTAACTTACTCACATAAAAATTAATATACGAAAGTATAGATTTATACGTAAACTTTAAGTATTTACTTCAAAAGTGCTCAATACGTAGGTAGAGCTAGTTCTCTCTCTCTTTCTTTCTCTCTCTCCCTCTCTCTCTCTCTCTCTCTCTCTATATATATATATATATATATATATATATATATATATATATATATATATATATATATACAAGTACTAGCTACAGGTTGATTAAATGTACAGTACAGGTTGATTAAATGGAAACAAACAAAAAAGAAAATTCTTGTATTTATTTTTTGTGCAGATATAAAGAGTGTCTGTTTGCCGACTGTAGAACACACAGCATATACTTGTTCATGTGAAAAGCAACCAGTGTATAGATGTAAGTCACATAACTGTAAAAATTGTCTTCAAGCTTTGTTGATGGTTATTGCACTCGCCAAGCGAATTATGAAGTTCAGTATGTTAAATTAAAATGGTATATTTATTGAAATCATTCTATGCACGTTTGCTGATGCGCGTTCTTCCTGAGCACGACAGAGGGGAAATATGACGACTTTAAGACATTATTAATAAATATTGTTTAAATTTTGCATATCTTAAAAAATTTCCAATGTCTTAGTCAGATTGTCTTTAAATTACAGAAAGATATCATCAAACATAAAGAATCTATTTAAATTCCAAATCCTTCAGTGATTTTTTGGACACGTTGTATTTAGTATTTTATGGACTCGTGCAACGCCGGATAGACTTGCTAATGTGTTATAAAAAGGTTAGTATTAAAACAACTATACTACCATTACTATTATTGCTACATCAATGACGACAATAACAACAACTACTGCTACTACTAATCTATTTATTATTATACTAAAAGTTTGAATTTGTTTGTCAGCTTCTCAAATTTTAACGTCATGACGTCATTTCTAGCAAACCTTTCAAGCTTAACGACTAAGGCTGCAACACTATATGTTACAGTTTCGATTCTAATCAATGGCATCCAAATCATATATTTAAAAGACTTTTGAACTCACTACCATATATTGGTACAATATAATAATTAATGGAATATTGACTCTATAATAATAAATACGAAATCTTTATGAATTAAAATATATTTAAGCGTTTCTAGGGCAATTGCTCTTGACATATCTAAGGCCTTTGATAGGGTATGGCATAAAGGTTTACTTCATAAGATCTCTAGCTATGGTATTGCTGGAAATGTCTTATCAATTATTAAATCATTTCTTTCTGATAGGTTCATAAGAGTAGTAGTTGAGGGGCAAAAATCAGAAGCTCACAGTATTAATGCCGGTGTCCCTCAGGGGTCCATCCTGGGCCCAACTCTTTTCCTGATCTACATTAATGATCTTCCAAATCACATCCTTACATCATTTGTAGACATCTATGCTGACGACACTACCATTTATGGTAGCACATCTAAGACAGTAAATGACCAAGTTCTCTCCAATTCTCTCTCCTCTGATCTTGAGCACGTAGTACAATGGGGTAAAGAATGGCTGGTTACTTTTAATGCATCTAAAACCAAGCTTCTCTCTTTACATCATCAACATTCTGATCCACATCTGACATCAATTGAAATGAATGGCTCTCGTCTTCAGGAGGCCTCAAGTTTTGACAAACTTCTTGGCTTGACCATTACTCCTGATCTTAAATGGAACACGTACATCAAATCTGTTGCCAAGGCCGCTGGAAAAATGGTGGGATCTTTCTATCGATCCAGTAGATATCTCACTGCTGATGCTATTCTCTATCTATATAAGAGCCAGGTACGTCCAAGGAAGGAGTACTGTTGCCACATCTGGGCAGGAGCTGCTAGAAAGGACTTGGCCTGCCTTGAGAGAGTTCAAAATAGACTTAATAGCCTCGTAGGAGATGTCCTTTTCTCTTCCTTGCAACCTTTATCTCACAGAAGAGATGTTTCGAGTTTGTCTCTGATGTATCGTTATTTTCATGGAAAGTGTTCGACTGAGCTTCAATCTATGGTCCCCCCTCGCCAAACTTTCACAAGAAACACTCGTCTAGCTGTAAACACTATCAATAATTCCCCCCACTCTTTATCCGTGCCTAAACCTAAACGTAGATTCCATGAACAAAGCTTTTTTCTTAGAACTGCACGCCTGTTGAATTGTCTTCCGTTTTCCTGCTTTCCGGCTGACTACAATATGGTTGTGTTCAAGTCTAACGTAAATAAGTTCTTGATGAGCCGTTCCATATAAGTTATCAACTTTACCAAATTTTCATTACTAATGATTCCTATATTGTCCAATTTCTACTGTACACTCTTTAACCCTTATCCTTGAGTGGCCTCTTGGCCTTGATAATGTGGTGATGCCTATGTAAAAAAAAAAGCGTATTTTACGACCGGGTCACGCCAAGGGCACTATATTATATGTTGGGTACAATATGATACTCAGTAAAGAATTTACTCTATGATGATAAATACAAAATTTGCATACATTAAAATATTATATTTAAGCCTATCTTCCGACCGAGCAACGCTGGGTGGCTTTGTCGTAATAATTATATTTAAGAAACCAATTTTCATAAATTTAACAGCATTATTAAAAAAAAAAAGTTTTATTAAAAAACCATAGGTACGACAGTCCAATCAATAAAAAAAAAAAAGCAATCCTCCTAGATATATACGAACGCACCTAAAAAGTGACGATTCTGTAAGTATTTAACAATGGACACTTAATCTATAAGTGGACCACCAAAGTTGCCCTTGCTATCAGCCAACCCTTTCAAGAGTTCAACATTTTGGCGCCACCACAGAATCTTCATGCACCGGCTGCCCCTTCCCTGGTCACTTTCGTATCCCCACATTGCCGTGAGTGTTATCTGTAGAAAATACGCCATGAGGTGTGACGCCATTCAAGCGAATCCTGGCTCTCTGGCTTTAATAGCGGGATGTCTGTTTAGCTCAAAGACATCCGGGTATATTGGCAAGTACTTTAAATCCCATAGGGAGCATGACCCCCCCTCGGAGCCGCTACCGAAAATACAGATGCTTAGGAAACAATTGTGTCCCCCCCCCCCCAATACATGTCTAAGATAAAGGGTACAAACTAGGAAGAACCACTGAAGTGAGTCCATTCCTAGCCTAGTCAATCGTTTGGACATTTCAAAACAGGGGAAGTAATCCATAGAACTACGTCAGTTTATTTTATTAAAAAAAAAAAAAACAGGCACTAAAATGACGCGCTCTTTAAATTTCTCAAGAGAATTACTGTGACATGTTCAAAGTATAATTATAACTATCTCGATGAGATTGTGGTGACAGTGGCGAAGTGGTTAACACATCTTTATATCTTCAAATATTTATTCATGGACTTTAATTGGTTGGTTTGTATTACGGCATATCAACTCTTTTCGTTACTTTTTTTTAAATGCCGAATCGTATAATTAAAAAAAAAAAAGTTTTTATGCTTCAAGTTCTTTATCTCTCAAATATGTAATCATAATTATTCATTCTGTTTTCTTTAGTATTTTGTAGAGGGAGATTGCAGTTTTTGTTTTGTACTTTGTAGTTTTGTACTTTGTAGTTTTGTAAAGGAAAAGAAAAAAATAATAGCATCCATGTTTTATGTATTTTAAGTCAGGAAACCAATATCTTCAGACAGCCGGATCTGATATCATTAGACCAGTAAAAATATTTCGCAAATGGAAAGGAAAAATGATAATGGTATCAATCGTTTCAAGGACCCGTGGAACAGTGGTTAGAGTACTTGGAAAAATTAATTGTAAAAGTCATATTCTCCTGAAATTTGAAGGTTCAATTCTCAGCGTGGGCGACCGAAAAATACAATTGCGAATTACTTAGAACCTACTTGGCTGACGGAACAAACGGGAAAAGTCCGTGAAGTAAATAAAGGCCTCCGTTCGAAATTCCGTACAAATTCCCGAGTTTGACAGAAACATTCTCGAGTTCAGCAAGATACACCTGAAGAAGGTCGGAGGTTATATCGATCGAAACGTTGTGAAAATGACACTCAAAATGAGAACAGTAGTCCGAAGAGTCCAAATAATACGAATAACATCACCGTTTGATGCAATTTAGTTCATGAAACCAGTATCTTCAGACAGCCTTATCTGGTATCATCAGATCAGTAAAAAAAAAAAAAAAACATGTACTTTCTTAGCTTTACTTTTGTATTCATTTGTATTCGACCGGTATCTTCTATTACAGCTGTATAAACTAATATCTTGTGTTTTTATTAATCGTTTTTGACAGATCGACAGATGATTTTAGGGAATCCTTTTCTTATTTTCAGGGGGGAATTCTTTAAAATTCTTGGTGATATCTTAGTTGGCATACCGGATTTTTGTTCTGCTGATAAAGAATTACGGTTCGAAAATGCTCTTATAAATCTATTAGCAGTTGATTTATGTACAACACTTATCTCCTTCGATCTATCTTTTCGTTGTTTTGTTTCATTTACTCGTTATACCGATTTAGTAGTCATCGCCCCAACCTTCACCTTAAACCGTTTTCTTGATTTAACTCTCGATAGAAAAAAGGAAAAAGAAAAGAAAAAAAGAAAGATACAAAGAAAGAAAAAGAAAAGCTACACGTTACATTAATTCTATTTGAATCAAAGTGCACGTATGCGTGTCCGGTTCGCTTTAATAATCATATATGCAAATTTATTTTTATGAGAAAAGAAGTGGAGGCTTAATCTTAAACACTCATGATAAATAATAACAGGAAAGCATATTTTATTTGTAGTATACACACTAAGATATTTGTAATTTAAATAGTAGCTACAGAACACAGACGCTTTGTATTATTTTGTTTAGAATTTTGTTCTAATCTTTGGTGTTATTTTCACAACGTTTCGGCTGATGTAACCTCCTGCCTTCCTCAGGTGCATCTTGGCTATGCCACTTTTTGAATGATGGAAAGAATGGTTTTTGTTCCATTTTCCGTATGATCCATATTTGTTAAGATACGACATTTGCGTTTATAGAATGAAAAGTGCGTCGAGTCGCTTTCATTTTCAAATTGATTCTAGTTCATATCAGTTTGTATAATGTTTCTGAATTTTTGGGAGGAGAACTGATAATGTAGTATTTGAATTTTGCAGACGACTGTTATATGTTACGCCCCCCATATATATATTCAGAATGTGAGAGATTATATAATTATTTGCGCTGTCAAACAACGTCAAATATTAAAGAAATAATAAATAAATAAATAACTAAAACACTTATGAATAAACGAAAAGATCTCCTTTGTTTGTTTTTATTATTACTGAAACGATTATACAGAATCTTTGAGCGTTCCAGGAATTGACCGCCCCCCCCCCCAAAAAAAAATGGGAAAAAAGTCGAAAATTTCTTTTATTTACGAAAAAAAAAAGTCAGTGAAAAAACAAAACAAAAAAAAGCCAATAAAAGGGATTCCATTTTTTTCTTAAACTTTTCAAACACGTTAATGTTTATGAAGTTATTATTTTTGCATTGGGGAAATTAGCTTTTTTTCCTTTATTCGTTTTTTAGGTTGGGGTCTGCCTACACGACTATTCTTTTTTCTTTTGCGGTTGCTCCGACACTCGCTGCTATTTTTATTGAAACAAAAGTTGTTTTGATTCATTTATTTTTATTTTTAAGCAGGCTGGGGTCCAGTGCAAAGCAACAAAACGTGCTCAATATCTTCTTCTCTTCGTATCCATTTTCCCGAAATATCTGGTGGAGAATGTATCATGTACTTCTTTTTTTGGGCGATTACATTTGCATGTTTTTATCCGTTTTTTATTTTTGAAATTGTTGCGGGGGGTATCGACGGTGCCCACGATGAAAATAATTAATATCCTTAGTATAGCAAGTTTGTTCCAAACGGAACTTCATGTCGACCCGGGCATCGCCGGGTATCCATGCTAGTATATATATATATATATATATATATATATATATATATATATATATGTATATATGAGAGTTATACATTTAAATTTCATTTATAAAGAATTACTTTTCGAAATAAAAATGTATTGTTTGGACCAAAGAATAGAATGTTTAAAATAATTTCCTTAATCCATGAATTTTCAATGTAAGTACATCGCCTCAGAAGAAAAAAAAACACTAGCAAAATGCTAATATTGGTTCGAAATTATTTTGCTAAATAGTACATACAAGGAAACTATTAAAGATTAAATCCCTTCAAGGGATATAGAGAAAGGGAATGAGTGTTGAAAGCAAAAACATTATATGATATTTTGTATCTAAATAAAGTATTACCCCTTGAAAATAGTAGGCTGGTATTATTTAGTTCAATATTCGTTGAAGACTGGTGAAATGGTGGTAAAAAAACAAATGTCTCTGGTAAGACATCTGTGGCGCTATATGTCAGTGCCATGGTTGCTAACACACTCTACAGCATGGTCGGGTGGTTATTTGGCCATAAGCATAGAGATACAAAGAAATGCATTTCCAGAATTCCTTTTCTAGATCGATCTCTTTTTCGGCTGGACGACATGGGATAAGCACGTGTGTTTCTGTCTCTCCGTGAACGAGAAGGAGCACCCCCTTTCCATCAGCACTAGTTAGGATTATCTATGTAGCTCAGTCCAATAATTTTAAAGTTTAAGTATTAATTGCTTTTGATCCTTTTGTAAAACATTGGAAAATATTGTAATCTATTTATGTATAGAAATAAAATAGTTAAGATTTCTCATAAATATTGCGATTGTGTCGTGTCGTGTGTTTTATTGAGTCTGCCATGAATGCCTCCATCAAATAACGAAGTGGTCCGGAAGAAGTAGAAAGAAAATTCCAACCAGAATGCCACCAGGGTGAAGAGATAATCTTGAGAAAATAAAGGAGCCACACCCACATTCAACATCTCAGGTATGATTTTCTTCTTGTTACACAGACCCTAATGACTAGCCATCTTCACATTTTCACGATACCACTTCTAAGACAATTAGTGTAACATGTGAAGCCAGTTACGCGCCAGTGACCTTCTGAACGTATTATACATCCAAAGCAATAGACAGTATTTCTTTTGTGAATAGAATTAATCCGTTTTCATTTGTATAAGACCAACAGTGTTATGTTCTTTTGCATAAATTAAAATCCAAATGGTCAAGGTTCAATTTAGCTAAATGGTAAAATAAAATATAGTTGTTATATTTTTTATAATTTGAATTGGATTTACATTAAGATCTGGGAATTTTAAAAACTTAGAAGTCAAGCGATGGGCATAAAAAAAATGCTTAAGCGCAAATAAAAGTCCCTGATGAATCGAAAAATTAAATTGAGTGAATCATTAAGTATTAATAGAGAGGGGAGAGGGTAGGGTAAGTCTTGTGGCGGAACCACTCTCCAAATGGACTAATCCAAGGTCCATATAAACTTTACTCATGGCGATCCCAGGCGGGGATCTAACTCCAGAGTGACCCTCGCATGCTCGGTGAATTAGCTACACTTTTCGTTTGTAACTTTTGCGTTTTTCATGTAATACATGTTTAAATTGTTTTCCGTTGTTCTGTTCTTCTTTGTGGCTATTTGCGAGTTATGACAGTAAGATAAAAGAACGAAAAAAGAAAGAAAATCAAAATTTAAGATAAATAAATTACTGTAAATTCAAGAGTTAAGATTTTTTATGTCAGCTGTAAATACATAAAATGTGGGTTATACTAAAGAATAACGAAATAAGAGAAAAACAAGCTCTAAAGATAATTGCAGGATTCTTAATGTATATAATGGATAAATGTAAGTTTACTGTATTGAGTATATAGTAATATATAGAGGGGAATTATTTTTTGTCTAATGTTAAATTATCTAAATTATCTGTTATTTCAAACTGCATTTAAATTTTTTTCTTGTTTGCCTTGTGGAACTAATTCGTTTTTAGTATTTATTGCAGGTGTAGGGTAAGTAATGATTTTAGCTATTTCGGAGATGCAAAACTTACAGAATTTTGACCGTGGTGTGTATGATTTAGCCTTTTTTTCAGTACACTCAATTTAATTGAATAAGGAATCTTCTTAATTGTTAGGTTTTTGATTAAGGTAGTTAAAAAAATGCCTTTATTATTATTCTGTGTATTTTCACTTTTGAAAGAATGTAAACGATTTGAGATTCTCACTTTTATGGTATTAGAAGTTGAACCTATGTATGTGTAGGTTTTTAGTTTATTTCTATTATTTAAATAGCTTTTAAGGGTGATTCTGAATTTAATAAGTTTCAGGGTACAATTCAGATGTATACTAGTCAGTCTATATATACTGTCGCCCCTTTAAGAAATGAAACAAAGATTCTTGTTGAGCACTGTCTGGCGAAATTGAAAAAAGTCGGTCAGCTAGTCTTGTGTGCGAGATTGTGACTTTCTGTTACTTGATCACTTTAAGATCGTCTGTATTAAACGTTAAGTTTCAGTAATGGTAAAAATTTCCTTAATTTCGCGAGGATGAACGGTGGCCCATAGGTATGTTCCTCGCTAAAGGGGCCAAATGTAGCTTCGTTACAGGGTTCGAATCCTTCGACCAGCGTTGACGATCATCCCTTTCACTGATGATTGCGTAAACATGAAATAATAACCATCATCAATGTAGGTATAACGATATATATATATATATATATATATATATATATATATATGCATGTGTGTTTGTTTGTGTCACGTATTTAAAAATTCAGGTGATCGGTCATCTCCCTCTCAATACAGACGAATCTGTTTCCTGTGCCTCATGAATGTTGCTGAAATCCCAGAATCCAGACACTAGCAGCAAATAGCAGAACCGGATAATGATAATTCTATCTATCTATCTATCTATCTATTTATATGTATAGGTCGATGGGAATGTACGCTTTTACGAATATTTTCTATTCTTAATGTATACCAATTCTTTTTAAAAAAAGAATCTTGATGTTTAAGATGTAACAACTGAAATGCATAAATAATAACTTTGGTAAATTCAAAACGCCAAAATTTTATTCATCTTAACAACCATGTATTTTTTTCAGAACAAATACTCTTGCACATTTTTTTCAAAACAAACACATTTTTCACGGTAAAAAATGTTTACATGCTGGAAACTTTTTTCTGTGAACTCACCAGAAAAGATAGAAAGTTCACAAAGAGAAAAATACATAACAATGTAATAGGTAAAGTTCGGAAAGAACGAAAATAATTAAAATCAGATTCATTTCCAGTTGAGAGATTTGTGTTTTTAAACAAATAAGCGACATCTATCAAAATTGTCCTATCAAAATTACTACCCGACAAGATTGATTTCAGGTTACAAATTTTTTATATCAACTATTTTAGTCAATTTCCAACTTATAATTATTACATACAGTATATAAATCATAGTTAAAACATTTTCAAATTAACTACGAAATTGTTTTTAATGAAGATCTACAACGATTTTTTTGCGCATGAAAACAAACAACCTTATATAAACAATCAATACGGACATTCTGCCATCTTTACCTTAAGTGTGTGAGACTTTTCGTTTCCAAAGATAAAACTAACACCCAAGAAGCGAAAGATAAACCAAAAAATTACTCATCACTAGGGCTATGGTGACAAAATATTCCTTTCATTATTTTGTACTCTCGAGTATATATCCGACACAGACATAGTTAATCAACCGAAGATCACATCACACTATATAACAGCATCTAATATATCAACGGATACACACTCGAGAGTCAAAACAATGAAAAGAATATGCTGTTATCATAGCCCTACTCATCATTAAATACATAATGCGATATATTCGTCTCATAATATAGCTTATCGCGCATATATTAATTGAAATTAGTGAAATTCACTCATTTTTGTAAAAATGTTTCTTTTTTAAGGGCAATCGTCGATCCAATGTGACAGGTGCGTTATTTTTACATATGGAAGAACAAAATCAATGCTCGGAATTAATCACATGTTTATATAATAAAATATATTTTTCTGTGATTCATTTTAATTTAAATTTTGCCGCCTCCAAAACACACCCGTTTACATAAAGACACAAAAAACTAAATGGACACTACACAAAAATAATAAATGCTAAGCTTAAGTTCTATAAAATTAAGAATCTGTTTTATGATTGACTAGCCTGGGTGCCCGGCGTTTGCCGGAGGTGTGTTGAGCAAAAAAAGAAAAAAAAAGAAAAAGAAATGGTAGTAGGTAGGCAGGCTCAAACCCATACAACGAAGGAGGAAAAGAACTTGAAAAAAATGTGACGTTTTTGCGTTGCATCCATCGCCAAACTGAAAGTGTCGAAGGTTTAAATTAAGGCTAGCCAATCGAAAAGAGGGGATGACTTTCGAAAATATCGGCGAAAAAAGCGAACCATTTCTTGTAGAAAAGTGCCCAGTTGAGGGTGAAGGAATTAATGTTTTTTGTCAATTTTTCGATATTTGTCGTCCGAACAGTTGCGCTTCAAAACGATACCAATGTTGTGAAAATCCGTCACCTCTGTCGCAAATTTTAGACATACATACATACATACATACATACATATATACATACATGCATACATACATACATTTAAACACATATGAGATTTATATTAAGAAGATGAGGGGTGATGCGATTTTGGTTTTACATATAGGTGTTTATTCGCTTCCACACGAAAGAAAAATGTTACACACGGTCGTTTTTAATGTTTTGCAAACCAGCTCTCCAAAAATGGAGCACTATGAAAGTATGCTAAAATAAATTTGCCTCAGTATAGAAAGGGTTCCTTTTTTTTTTTTTTTTTTTACACAGTGATCACCACTTATCAAGGCCCGGAAGCCACTCAGGGATAAGGGTTATTGCAAGTACATTACGTTAGTGTGGAGATTTGATGGAGTGTTTACTTAAGGGGGCGGTTCATTAGGAATTTGTTAACATTAGACTTGAAGACATCCAAGTTGTAGTCCGGAGGGAAGCAGGCAGACGGAACAGAGTTCCACAGGCGTGCAGTTCTAAGAAAGAAGCTTTGTTCATGGAATCCGCGTTTTGATTTAGGCACAGATATAGAGTGGGGGAAATTTTTCACAGTGGATTCAGCTAGACGGGTGTTTTTCGTGAAAGATTGGCGAGGGGGGACCAGGGATTGGAGTTCAGACGAACACCTGCCATGAAAATAACGATAAAACAAGGATAGGCTCGCAACGTCTCTTCTGTGAGAGAGGGGTTGCAGGGTAGAGAAAAGGGCATCCCCCACTAAGCCACGAAGTCTTTTTTGTACTCTGTCAAGGCATGATAGGCTGTTTTTGGCAGCTCCTGTCCAGATATGGCAACAGTATTCCATCCTTGGGCGTACTTGGCTTTTATATAGCTAGAGAATTGCATCAGTAGTGAGATATCTTCTGGAGCGGTAGAAGGATCCCACCATCTTTCCAGCGACCTTGGCAACAGACTTGATGTACGTGTTCCATTTCAGATCAGGAGTAAAGGTCAAACCCAGAAGCTTGTCAAAACACGGGGCCTTACCCAGACGAGAGCCATCCATCACAATTGATGCCAGATGGGGATCAGAGCGTTGATGATGTAAGGATAGGAGTTTGGTTTTGGATGCATTAAAGGTAACCAGCCACATCTTCCCCCACTGAACCACGCGCTCGAGATCAGAGGAGAGAGAATCAGAGAGAACTTTGTCATTTACAGCCTTTGACGTGTTGCTGTAGATGGTCGTGTCATCAGCATAGATGTCAACGAATGATTTAAGTATGTGTTTAGGGAGGTCATTGATGTAGATCAGAAAGAGAGTTGGGCCCAGGATTGACCCCTGAGGGACCCCAGCATTTATATTGCAGGCCTCCGATTTTTGTCCATCTACCACTACTCTTATGAGCCTATCGGAGAGAAATGATTTAATGATTGAGAAAACATTTCCAGTTATACCGTAGCTGGAAATCTTGTGAAGTAGACCCTTATGCCATACCTTGTCGAAGGTCTTTGATATGTCAAGAGCAATTGCCCTAGAAAGGAAGCCTTTGTCAAGAGATTCACTAATCAGAGCTCATGTTGCGTACGCCCCCCCCCAAAAAAAAACGCATCCAAGTAATGTTATAATTACTTTTAGGAATAATCCTTGGTTATATATAAGTGAGTACTAAAACGTTGGGAATATAATTGTGGCACTGTTTGGAACTGAATCAAAAGAAAGTTAGTTAGTTGGAGACCAGTGTTTAAAAGACACAGGAATATAAAATATCAGTAGCAAAGTAAAGATAAGAAACAATATGATGAGAGAGGAGTAGGTGGGAAATATATGTGATGAGAAGCATTAAGCTTCGAAATACCATGGTATAAAGAGTTTTAGTTATCATACAATAATAATTAATGTATCATCCTTATTAAATAAATGAATAAATCTATATTGATTAGTATATATTGTTATTGTCATTTTTTATTGATACTCTATATATGTATGCATACATATATTCATTTACAGATTATTTTGCTGTATTACGGTCCTTCTGTGTGGCTAGAGTATATATATATATGTATATATACTCTAGCCGAATATATATATATGTGTGTGTATGTGTGTGTGTGCGCGCGCGTGTGTGCATGTGTGTATGTGTGTGTGTGCGTGTGTGTGTATGTGTATGTGTGTGTGCGTGCGTGTGTGTATGTGTGTGTGCGTGCGTGTGTGTATGTGTGTGTGTGCGTGCGTGTGTGTATGTGTGCGTGTGTGTGCGTGTGTGTGCGTGTGTGTGTGCGTGTGTGTGATAAAAATTACATAAATCCTCTTGCTTTCATTATGTACAACCAAGTATATCGGATTATTTAACTTGGTCGGTCGGGTTCTCAGCAGTTTGCCTTAACTTGAGGTAAGTGTGAGTTGTTGTTGACAATCGTTTCCCCTGGGCGTGATAGCCAATGAGAGCATGTCCCTGACATGTTCTGGGCCAACGGACAACGTATCCGCGCCAAGGCTCGGTGGCAGCCAGCTTTCTTCTTGTCTCGCTATGTCGAGAAAAACAGATGTGAGATACAAGAAATATTTCATTGTCGTCAGACTTACAACGACCGACGATATGACGTGGATTCCCAAAGGTCAAGCTTATTTTTTACTTGGTGTGAACGTTAGGGTGAGGTGGGAGCTCATTTTCGTGTTTTTACCCTATTTCACGGTACTTTGTATTCACCGATATTCGGCATATATACATACATACATACCTGCATATATATATATATATATATATATATATATATATATATATATATATATATATATATATATATATAACTACTTAATTTACTCACATAAAATTAATATACGAAAGTATAGATTTATGCGTAAACTTTAAGTATTTACTTCAAAATGCTCAATACGTAGGTAGAGCTAATTAGTAATTTATAAAATATATATGGCAATTAAGCTACACTGAATATTCCGCGTTTCATCCACTCTAGGACTCTTCAGGCTTATGCGCGAATTCTGTGGTTGTTTATCGTTTTTATATGCTCCTCTTCTATTGAGATTTTAGTTAGCCAATCAGCTTTCTAGTATCCACCGCGCCCTTCCTATCAGCCAATGGGCATGCATTTTATCGGATAAAGGCCTATTTGGCCTGGGCGCGGTGGATACTAGAAAGCTGATTGGCTAACTAAAATCTCAATAGAAGAGGAGCATATAAAAACGATAAACAACCACAGAATTCGCGCATAAGCCTGAAGAGTCCTAGAGTGGATGAAACGCGGAATATTCAGTGTAGCTTAATCGCCATATATATATATATATATATATATATATATATATATATATATATATATATATTGTCGCTGGGTCCGGATCTCACGACGAACCGTAACTATAACTTCCTATTCTGATGCTTGCGTAAGCATGAAACACTAGTGTCTATATGTTTGAAAACAATTGATAATATTTATTTAAGAATATCATAATTAAAAAGCCTCTTGAAGAAATTAATATTGAGCTTTGATTTGGAAATTAAGAAAATTGGTCAACTTCAGCGAAAAGGCATCATATCTACATCCGGTCGTTGAATACTCCCTGACTGTTTATTATGAATGCCCGATGACATGAAATTTATTGGCATTTAATTTCCACCAACTGAGGTGGCGTTGAGGTGCGAAGTGAAGGATGGCTTTGTAATTTGGTTCGAGTCATCCGACAAGCAGTTATTATCACTTCCTACACTGATAGTTGCGTAACATGAATATCTGTAGATATAAAAACAATTGTTTATATTTAGTTCAAAAATATTACATACATGTATATGAGAGGATCGAAGAAATATTGAAGGGTTCTTTAAATGGAGATTTATCGAGATAATAAAAAGCTTAACATTTAAATTGTAACTTCGGTAAAATCCCACTATTATCTCATAAATTCCCTAACTATCTGCCCTTCTGTTGCCTAGTTTCTATGCAAAATATCTACTTATTTTATTATTAATATACTCACTGTTTGATATCGCATTTCCTTATTTGTTACCTTGCCCTCGCTCTCCTCTTCTGATGAGAAGCATTAGGCTTTGAAATCCCTAGGAATAAACAACACTTATAACCCCTTCTCCCATCGATATATCTTCCTTATTGAACTGATAAATAAATTTATATGCATAAGTATATATCTTTGTATTGTCGCTATTTTGTAGTATATATACACAGACATGACAGAAAAGAATAGACACGCATAGAAACAGTTTTTTTTTTTTACATAGGCATAACCACTTATCAAGGCCAGAGACCACTCGAGGATAAGGGGTAAGAGTGTACAGTAGTCAATTGGACAATATAGTAATCGTTAGTAATGAAAATTTGTTAACTTAAGTGGAACGGCTCATCAAGAACTTGTTTACGTTGGACTTGAAGACAGCCATATTGTAGTCAGCTGGAAAGCAGGAAAACGGAAGACAATTCCACAGGCGTGCATTTCTAAGAAAGAAGCTTTATTAATAGAATCTACGTTTAGGTTTAGGCACAGATAAAGAGTGGGGAGAATTATTGATAGTGTTTTCAGCTAGACGAGTGTTTCTTGTGAAAGTTTGGCGAGGGGGGACCATAGATTGAAGCCCAGTCGAGCACTTGCCATGAAAATAACGATAAAGCAGAGGCGAACTCGCAACATCTCTTCTGTGAGATAGAGGTTGCAGGGAAGAGAAAAGGATATCTCCTACGAGGCTACGAAGTCTATTTTGAACTCTATCAAGGCAGGACAAGTCCTTTCTAGCAGCTCCTGCCCAGATGTGGCAACAGTACTCCATCTTTGGACATACCTGGCTCTTATATAGATAGAGAATTGCATACAGCAGTGATCTACTGGATCGATAGACGGATCCCACTATTTTTCTAGCAGCCTTGGCAACAGATTTGATGTACGTGTTCCATTTCAGATCAGGAGTAAAGGTCAAGCCCAGAAGCTTGTCCAAACATGAGGCCTCCCCAAGACGAGAGCCATTCATTTCAATTGATGTCAGATGGGGATCAGAACGTTGATGATGTACAGATAGAAGCTTGGTTTTAGATGCATTAAAAGTAACCAGCAACTCCTTTCCCAATTGTACCACGTGCTCAAGTTCAGAGGAGAGAGAATCGGAGAGAACTTGGTCGTTTATGGTCTTAGATGTGCTACCATAAATGGTAGTTTCATCAGCATAAATGTCTACGACTGATGTAGGGATGTGATTTAGAAGATCATTAGTGTAGATCAGGAAAAGACTTGGGCCCAGAATGGACCCCTGAGGGACTTCAGCATTACTACTGCGAGCTTCTGATTTTTGCGCATCAACTACTACTCTTATGAACCTATAAATAAACATATAATTTATAGAACAAAATCTAAAATAAATGGTAACAAATTTAATAACAACTGCTTGGCTGACATTCCCTTTGCTGTTTTTAATGCTAATACCCTCCTAGGCATGGCATTGATTAGTTGACGAAAATCATCTTGAGGAATTTCTTGTCATGTCTGACGCAATAATGCTAAAAGTTAAAACTTAGAAGACAGCTTCCTTTTCCGTTTGCGAAGGTTCTGGTCTAATATGATTCAAAGGTTTTCAAATGGATTCATATCCGGGGACTGACTTGGCCATGGAAGTTTATAAATCCCCTTTTGGCTAAACCAATATGTTTCCCCCTAGCAGAGTGACATCTTCCATAAATAGGGAGTTAACTTGGTTCATTTTACCACTTAAGAATATGGGTAGGAATTCTTCATGCAATATTGAAACATATTTAACAGAATCAATGTTTCCTTTGCACTCCCTCAGGCCAAATTCTAATATATATATATATATATATATATATATATATATATATATATATATATATATATATACTAGCATGGGTGCCCGGCGTTACTCGGACGTTTGGAGGTGTATGCTGTGCAAAAAAAAAAAAAACAAACAAACAAAAAAAAGGTCAATTTTTTAAAACTTTGACCCCTATTATAACCCCTTAAAATTTATTTTTTTGTGCTCAAATCAAGTTATTAAGTTAGATCCATGTCCAAGAAACCTTTATCTAAAATTTCAAGTGTTTAGACCTAAAATTGTCGGAGGAATTTGGTAGAGTTCTCAAAGGTCAAATCGTTGAACTTTGACCCCTTAACAGCCTAATTTCTGGCCGAAAACCGAATGTGCACACACACACACGCACACACACACACACACACACACACACACACACACACACACACACACACACACAAAACAGACACGTTCATTATGCTTACTGTTTTTTGTGAAAGAATTTCAACAAAGTGCTCGATTACAAAAAGAAACCTTTTCAACATAAGAGCTTAATATTTATTTATTTAAAATTGTACAGAAGGTCAGAAAAACATTGGTACCGTCGGTTTCAATGTTTTTCTTACCTTCTGTACAATTTAAAAAAAAATATATATATGTAGTTTCACATGAATATGCGTATATATTTTAAGTTATGAAAATGCATATAGCAGTTAAGCTACACAGAATTTCCTGCGTTTCATTCTTGTGTACATTCTTCGGGCTATTGCATGAAATTGATGTAGCTTAACTGACATATATATTTTCATAACTTAAAATATAAATGTATATTCATGTGAAACTCTGTGCCGCTGCACTGCTTTCCAGAAGACTACAACATGGTCATCTTCAAGTCCAATGTTAATAAAAAGTGCTTGTTGAGCGACTTTCTAAAATAATCAAATTCTACTCGATTTCACCGCAAACGATCACTACGCTGCTGTTGTCTCACTGGCCACCTTACACTCATTAACCCTTATCCTCGAGTGACCCTTAGACCTTCATAAGTGGTGACTCCTTTGTAAAAATAAATTGTGCAAGTTCAACCATTTTCAACACTAGACATTAATCCAAAAGAAAAAAAGTTTGACACCCAAACGAAGTTAAATTTTAAAAGGGTGAGATGTTTTGGAGTTATGAAGTAAATCGACGGAATCTAGAAAGGAGCACGAATATAGCGTAAAATATTTGTAGAATAAAAAGCGATGCAGTTTATTTACATGTGTCAGACTGTTTATTACGTTAACTGTTGTCGTATGGCAATTTCCTCCTGAGTTTACTGCTATCACTTGTCAAGTCGTTATCTCTAATCGAAAACGAGAGTAATTTTTGCCTTTTTTACAAGAACATATCGTGTACTTGTCATTACTTTCTTCTGGATAACTTCCACAGGCTCTTTTAATCTGTTTCTTACATATGCCTTATGACTACTATACTTTACAACCTAATAATAATTCTGATTGTTTATTTTATTCTTTTATCTGATTGTCTTTGTACTACTACTACTACTACTACTACTACTACTACTACTACTACTATATTATTATTATTACTATTATTATTATTATTATTATCAATATTAGTATTATCATTATTATTATTGGCTCACAAGGAGCTTTCACACAGGTCTTCAGAGATCTTTCCCTGAAAACAGCCTGTAGTGTTCCCTGGAAGCTGAGTGACAACAAGTCTCCCCAGGTTTCCAGTTCTCTCCACCTCTTTCGATAATATTTGCGAATAAATTTTCATTATCGCAACAGCTGTTTTCCATTGATTTCCCGTTGGCTATTGGTCTTTGCTGGCATTTGAGTGGCACTAAGCCTCCCTAAGGTCCCAGTTCTCTTCGCACTTATTCGGCTGAGGTCATCGGTCTTTCCTTCCTCCTTGACTCTACTTGGGTATTTGGTGTCGGTCTTTTTTTAGGGGGCGCAGTGATGTGGCAATGGGGGTAAGGTTGGGTTAGAGACCTTATAGATATGCCGTTTCAGTGTTCTTGGTTCTATGTAGTGTTTCATGTTTTTCCTTTGCAGCAGTTTATCTAGTCCGCACTTGTTGCTCCTGTGTGTTAGTTTCCACATTCAAGGGTATTTCTTAATAATTCTTAATATTTCAGCCAGTCATTCATTTGATTTCAATTTCTCCCATTCTTTCTTGTTTGGATGGGTTTATCAGTTTGTATGTCCATGTCCCATATAACTTTGTGATTCTCGTTTTCAAGTACTGTTACCGGCTTATGTTTGTACACTTGTCTCTGCGTTCGAGATACAGTTGTTCACATAATTCTTAATGTACTACTCTTCCCACTTGGTCGTGTCTGTTCTTGTATTCCTTTTGGGTCAGTTTGCTGCATTCACTAATTATATGGTTTATCATCTCACCTCTTTGTCCACAGACTCTGCATTTACTGTTTTCTTGTGTTTTGTCAATCTTTACTTTGATGTGGTTGGTTCTTATCGAGTTGTTTTGCGCTACAGTTATTAGGGATTCAGTTTATCGTAATATGTGTCCTTTTCGCATCCATGTCCAAGTGTTTTCGTTATTTTATTCTTTCGTCATCCTTATGAATCTTCCGTGTAGTTGTTTCTCTTCCCGCTTTTCTTTTCTTGTCTTATCCTTTGTCTTTCTGTTTTCTGTTTTATTGATTTGTTCCGCGTCTCTCGCTGCTATGATTATTCTTTCAGTGTTTTGCATTAAGTATTTTTCTAGTTCTTTTTTGCTGTCGTTCACACAGTCTTCTATATTAATCAGTCCCCTCCCGCCGTATTTATAACTTTTATTAGGTTTCTGCCATTATTATTATTATTATTATTATTATTATTATTATTATTATTATTATTATTATTATTATTATTATTATTATTTGTACTTGTTAGGAGTTTTCACACAGGCCATTATCAAAGATTTCTCTGTAAAAAGAAAAGGTGTTCCCTGGAGTCTAGGTGACAAGAAGTTTACCCAGATTTCCGTACTTTCCATCTCTTTCAAAAACATTTGCAAATAACTTACGTTCTCGTAACAGCAGTTTACCATTACATTCTCGCTAGCAATGACTATTAGCCTTCACTGGAATTTAGGTGACGATAAACCTGCCCAGGATCCCAGTCCTCATCGCATTCATCGAGTAGAAGTCTGGATAGTGCTTTCTCTCTTCGGGCTTTCCATCTTGATCTTTCATGACATTTGGTGTGATGCCAGTTGTTGCCGATTTCACAATTTTTAAGGAAGTGAGGTAACTTACACGTATACCTTTTTATTTTCCTTGATTCTATGTAGTGTCATTCTATTTTTTTTTGTTTTACTTCCGTTGTAGTTTTTATATGACCGGTTAACGTTTGTAAATCACGTGTACTAATCTCTTTAAGAAAAGGTTTTTTCCTTAATATTTCAGTCACTTTAATTATTGTTATCCGTTCTATCTTTTCAGGCATCTCCTTATTCCAATCTCTGTTATTCTTTTTTTTAGATGTTTTTCAAGATTGTCCCTAATGCCTCTATAGTTATTGGTGTTGTCTTGACTTTCTCCATCTTTCATTTACCTTTTCAGCTCTCTGGTCAGTTCCGTGTATTTACTTAAGTTCTCCGTCTCCCTAATATTCATCCTGTGGTCGATTGGAACGGCGAAATCTACAATCTGGCAGAACTTTTCCTTGTTAAATTTTATGACATTCGGTCTTCTTACTTGGGTAGGTTTATCTGTTTCTACGACCATGTCTTATAGGATTTTGAGATTTCTGTTTTGAAGTACTGCTGCCGGTTTTGTGCTTATGCCATTTGCCTGAGTATTCAAGATGCGGTTGTTTTAATAATTACCAACGTACTGCCTTCCACACTTCATCCTGTGTATTCTTATATTCTACTGGAACTTGTTTGCCGCATTAACTAATGTGAATGAACTTTAATATAGTTGGTTATAATCACGTTGTGGATGTGGTTTATCGTTTCATCTCTTTGTCCACACAGTCTGCATTTGTTATTTTCTTATGTTTTGTCGATCTTTGCTTTGATATAGTTGGTTCTAATCGCATTGTGAAGTTGTTATTAGGGATTCAGTTTCTTTATTTAGGCGTCTTTTTTGTAGCTACGCACAAGTATTTTCGTTACTCTCATCTTTTGTCATCCTTGTGAATTGTTTGTGTATCTGTTTCTCTTCTAATTTTTTTTCTCGTTATATCCATTGCTACTTTTGTTATCTTATTCACCTTTGCAGTGTTTCTTGCTGCGGTGATTAGCTTTTCTGTGTTCGGCGTTATGTATCTTTATAATTCTTTTTTTGGTCCCCCGACAGAAGGAGGATGGGCCTGTAAATTCACCCTTGTCCGTTCGTCCGTTTGTCCCTTCGTCTGTCCGTACCTTTCTCAATAACTACGCCTTGGAATTTTGAAAATTTGCACAAACATCAAACATGATATGAGTAAAAAAAGTAACAGAACGGGTTTTCAGGGAAAACTCCGGTTGCCCTCCTAGAGATGCCTTTCGGGTTAAAATGGCTAAAATTGACACTTTTGTGCTTATTAAAAAAAAAAATGATGCCTTGGATTTTTATAAAACTCTCTGAAAGTTGTAACTAACTGATTTCTATATAATTTTATTTGTCTATACTTCGCGATAACTCTTGGGTGTGTCCCAGGAGCTCTTTTAAGGCTAATAAAAACTATTTTACATATATGTCCAAAATTTTCTGTGCATGTCTAGTTAGCAGTCTTGCATGATGCTAAACTTAAATTAAGGCCTTGGGGACTTTTGGAACTAAATGGGGGGGGGCAAATGATGGACTTAGTCATTTCTTTTTTGGCATGGCGCAGAACTCAAATTTGCATATGTTAACTGTGCCGTTTGTTCATTTTCACCAGGATTTGACGTCCCTTGGGGCTTTTGGGACTAAATGGGTGGGGATGGGGGCAAATGCTGAACTTAGTCATTTTTTATGCCTTGTTCACTGTGTACTCACGGAGGACCATACATGCTTCACTTTTTTTTTTATTTATACAGTCTTGTATACAAACGAGTTCTCTTCTTCCGTTATTCATTTAATTGTTCATGGCCATAAGTTTCCTCGTCTTCCAGTCTATATACCTAAGTTCTTCTTTGGCCTAGCCTATGAAGGCTATCCGGCTTGGTATTTTCTTAGTATATTATTCAAGGTCATCATGGCTATGATGAACAGTAATAGTGATAGGAAATCTTCTTGGAAGATATCTCTTTGCATTGTTATCTCAGTTATGTATTATCCTTCATCTCTCCATGTTCTCATTCCCTTTCAATCAAATGGATAATCTTGTCTAATATTTTGACCATCAGCAAGCTTTCTATTATCCATGCTTGAATGATCCTGTTGTACGCTTTCTTATAGTCGATCCATGCCATGGCTATGTTCTTTTTTCTACTTTTCACCTCCTTCAGGATCATTCAACTTATGTATAGTAGATCATGTGTTCTTTTTCCTTTCGACATTCTTTCTGTTCCTTGAGAAGTAATGCACGTTTATCAAGGGGGTAGGAAAATTGTTAACTTGTTTGCACTGTTAAAATTTTCCACATGGTTGGTAGGGGGCATAGTATTTTACGGCTTTGGTTTATTTATTTATTATTATTTACTCACTAGGAGTATTCACACATGCCATCATCTAAGATTTCTCTTTAAGAAAAAACCTGTGATATTCTCTGGAGTCTGCGTGACAACAAGTCTCATCATATTTCCAGTATGCTCCACCTCTTTTACTTTCAAGTGATTTTGCGTTATCACAATAGCCGCTTACTATCCTGCTAACAATGATCATTGATCTTCACTGGAATTTAGGTGGCAATATACCTCTCTAAGGTCTCAGTACTCTTCGAATTCGTACAGTAAATGTAAATAAGTGGTCTTTCTCCTTCCTCGACTCTTCCACCTTTCTTCCGTCTTTCCATTTCACGTAGAGTCGCTCAGTATCATTTTTGGATGTAGTGCACTGTGCATAGTCGTGAGTTTCCTTGTTTTCTGGTTGAGGTGTCTAAGTTCTTCTTTGGTCCAACCTAGAAACGGCGCAGAGTATCTTACTAGTGATACTGCTCATGTACTTATACCTTTTATTATATTTCTACTATGTAGTTTAGTTTCGAGTTTTCTTGTTCTTCTGAAGTTATTTCTTTTCAATTTTCTATTTATTTTCCGTTGCTTTCATGGTATCTGCTTTCAGAACTCCCAAACATTTGTAGCTACCATGTTCATCTGCTTTCATCTCCGTTTGCTTGGGTAGCTCCATCACTTCCGTTGCTTCTAGTTTTTCCCTTCTTAGGATCAGTAGTGAACATTTTTCCATACCGAATTCCATTCGGATATCCTGACGAACTCATTATTATTACAAGAGACCTTCTCTACCACCAATAGCAATGGCCAAAGATTCATTATCCGAAAGTACTTCTTTTAAACTCCTCGGCCTAACGTTCACAGGAAACATGAATTGGAACAATTACTTTGAGAGCATTGCCAGGACCGCTGCGAAAAAGGTAGGCTCTCTCTACCGTGCTAGAAAGCTAACGCCCGAAAGTATCCTGTACCTCTATAAGGCCACCATTCGTCCATGTATGGAGTATTGTTGTCATATTTGGGCTGGTGCATCTGCTACTAGTCTCTCGCTCCTAGACAAGGTCCAAAAGAGAGTCTCCAACTTGATAGGTTCTGAACTGCCATCTAAGCTTCAACCTCTTCCCACCGACGAAATGTAGCATCCCTCTGCCTGTTCTACAAGTATTTTAATGGTGAATGCGCTGACGAATTGCAAACACCCTCGATAAACCCAACAAGTGGCTAAATCCCACCCCTACACAGTAGAGATCCCCAGATGTAAGAGAGCTTTCTATTCCATTACTTTCTTCCCCAGAACCGCTAGACTTTGGAGTTCCATTCCGGGTCCCTGCTTCCCCAACTGTACTGACATGTTCAAGTGTAATGTGAACTGACATCTTGCTGCCCAACTCCCTACATAGTATCCGTGTAGCTTATGTCCCTGATAGTAGCCCCTTACACCAAAGTGACAATGTGCCTTGTTTGGGGTGAAGATGTAATCAAAAAAAAAATTATTATTATTATTATTATTATTATTATTATTAGTGTAGTAGTAGTAGTAGTAGTAGTAGTAGTAGTAGAAGTAGTAGTATGAACCTTCGGATGTTTTTAGTTGGATTTTCTTTCTTAAACATCAAGTAAATTTCTTTGATTTAGACATTCGAGCTGTATTAACACTATCGCCGTTTCCAACGGGCATGCCGTTTGCAAAATTGTAAAAGAAATTGTCTTGTCAATCTGATTAAGCTATTTACTTGGCCTTTGTACGTTTTTTATGTTCAATTTTTTCTTTCTCAATAAAATATATAAACAAGATCAAAGTGTAGTATCTGTTCCGGCAGATACTGCACTTAAGATAATTTGTACCAGTCAATGGAGGGGAAACCCTCTATACTGGGACAATTATTATTTTTGGTAACCAGAGTGACCCCTTTTAGGGGAGCTGGTTTTTACCTCACATTAAAAACGGCCTTGTGCCTAATTTGCTCAGTGGGGGAGCAAATAAATACCATCTGTTCTTCAGATGCTGCACTTCATTTTCTTGTTCTCTTTCGGTGGAGGAGAAATTCTTCACGACTGAGACAATTTTTATTTTTGTACCTTTTCTCCACGTTAAAAAACGACCCTGGTGTCTAACTCTATCCCGTGGGGAGGCATAGTAAATAGGTATTTATGTTGGCTTTTTTTTTTGTTCCCAAGCTTTTCAATTAAAGCGAGAATCACCTTGACTATCATACAGTTCGAGGTGTTGATATATTATTATTGTTTCCTAACATTTTTAACTTTATGATGTTTTTTTTTTTAATTTTTATTGTTCTTTTAAAAATTTTAATTTTTAATTTAATTTTATTATTTTTTATTTTATTTTATTTATTTATTAAATATTTTTTTAGATATTGAAGCTATATTTAACACTTTAATATTTCTCAACAGGCAAGCCTTTTGTAAGATTGTAAAAGAAATTTGTTTTGTGGTGGGTTTTTGTTATGGGCTCAAGCGTTCCAATCATAATGAGAATCACGTTGACTTCTTTACATTTCCAGAGTCTTACTAATTCTCATTGTAGATCTTGATATTTATTTATTTTTCTTGTTCTTTCTATCGCACTCCGGTATCGAAAGGGCAGGCTACGTCAATAATGGAGCAAGTTCTCTTGTTTTTATTCAGTAAAATTTTATCAGGTCTGGAGTGTTCAAGGACTTTATCAGTCTGTATGCACATATCCCATAGAGTATTGACATTGTCGTTTTCCTGCACCATTTTTGGTTTATGCTCATACCACTTCTCATTGTGGCATAATCCATGGAGTTTGCATAAATTCCTGTGTAGGACCTGAGCGACTTTGTCGTGTCTCCATTTTTTATATTGGTGTTGAACTAGCATAAATCATTCTGATACAATATGCGCTAATGTTTCTTTCCTTTAATTACACATTCTGCACATCAATGATTCTGCAGTTTTTTTTACACAGGCATCACCACATTATCAAGGCCAAGAGGCCACTCGAGGATAAGGATTAAAGAGTGTACAGTAGAAATTGGACAATATAGTAATCATTAGTAATGAAAATTCGGTAAATTTGTTAACTTATATGGAACGGCTCATCAAGAACTTGTTTACGTTAGGCTTGAAGACAACCATATTGTAGTCAGCCGGAAAGCAGAAAAATGGAAGACAATTTCACAGGCGTGCAGCTCTAAGAAAGAAGCTTTGTTCATGGAATCTAAGTTAAGGTTTAGGCACAGATAAAGAGTGAGGCGAATTATTGATAGTGTTTTCAGCTAGACGAGTGTTTCTTGTGAAGGTTTGGCGAGGGGGGGACTATAGATTGAAGCCCAGTCGAGCACTTGCCATGAAAATAGCGGTACATCAGAGAAAAACTCGCAACATCTTTTCTGTGAGATAGAGGTTGCAGGGAAAAGAAAAGGACATCTACGAGGCTACAAAGTCTATTTTGAACTCTATGAAGGCAGGACAAGTCCTTTCTAGCAGCCCCTGCCCAGATGTGGCAACAGTACTCCATCCTTGGAGTACCTGGCTCTTATATAGATAGAGAATTGCATCAGCAGTGAGATATCTACTGGATCGATAGAAAGTTTTGTCGATGTAGTGTTTCATGGACCTAGTGCGAGTAGCTTGTTACTGGGATGCATTAATGTGCTCTCGGTAGATCTTTAAGTTCTCTTTTGACCAACCAATTCCAGCTGTCGTTATCTCTAAATTCAGTATTTTAAAAGAATTCACTGTGTAGTTTCTTTACAAATAATTTTTCCTCTCTCCTGTAATCCCTGACGCTTCTTCAAAGTTGCGAATCTGTATTATTATTATTATTATTATTATTATTATTATTATTATTATTATTATTATTATTGTCCATCCGTAGCAAGTCATACGTTATAATTTAAAACAGTCAAATAGAATTTCTACATCCAAAACTGTTTGAAAAGAGCCAAATTCAGAAAATTATAATGTTTTCATATTATTTGCACTATTTGCACTAATGTTCTAATATTGTTTGGATTATTTGCACTAATGTTCTCATATTATTCGGATTATTTGCACTAATGTTCTCATTTTATTTGGATTATTTTCACTAATGTTCTCATATTATTTGGATTATTTGCACTGATGTTCTAATATTGTTTTGATTATTTGCACTAATGTTTTCCTATTATTTGGAATATTTGCACTAATGTTTTCATATTGCTTGGATTATTTGCATTTATGTTTTCATATTATTTAGATTATTTGCACTAATGTTCTCACATTATTTGGATTATTCGTACTAATGTTTTCATATTATTTGGATTATTTGCACTGATGTTCTAATATTGTTTGTATTATTTGCACTAATATTCTCATATTATTTGGATTATTGCACTAATGTTTTTATATTGCTTGGATTATTTGCACTAATGTTTTCATATTGCCTAGATTATTTGCACTAATGTTTTCATATCGCTTGGATTATTTGCACTAATGTTTTCATATTATTTGGATTATTTGCACTAATGTTTTCATATTATTTTGATTATTTGCACTGATGTATTCATATTATTTAGATTATTTGCACTTATTTTCTCATATTATTGGGATTATTTGTACCGATGTTTTCATATTATTTGGATTATTTGCACTAATTTTTCCATTTTATCCGTATTAATTGCACTAATGTTTTCATATTATTTGGAATATTTGCACTGATGTATTCATATTATTTGGATTATTTGCACTTTTGTTATCATATTATTTGGATTATTTCACAAATGTTTTCATATTTTTGGATTATTTGCACTAATGTTTTCATATTATTTGGATTATTTGCACTAATGTTTTCATATTATTTGGATTATTTGCACTGATATATTCATATTATTTAGATTATTTGCACTAATGTTTTCATATTATGTCGATTATTTGCACAAATTTTCTCATATTATTTGGATTATTTGTACTAATGTTTTCATATTATTTGGATTATTTGCACTAATGTTGTCATATTATTTGGATTATTTGCACTAATGTTTTCATATTACTTAGATTATTTGCACTTATGTTCTCATATTATTTTGACTATTTGAACTAATGTTTTGATATTATTTGGATTATTTGCACTAATGTTTTCATATTATTTGGATTAATTGCACTAATGTAATCATATTATTTGGATTATTTGCACTAATGTTTTCATATTGCTTGGAGTATTTGCACTAATGTTTTCATATTGCCTGGATTATTTGCACTTATGTTTTCACATTGCTTGGATTATTTGCACTAATGTTTTCATATTATTTGTATTATTTGCACTAATGTTTCCATATTACTAAGATAATTTTCACTAATGTACTCATATTATTTGGATTATTTGCACTAATCTTTTCATATTACTTAGATTATTTGCACTAATACTTTCATATTATTTGGATTATTTGCACTAATTTTTTTCATATTATTTCGATTATTTGCACTAATGTTTTCATATTATTTGGATTAATAGCACTAATGTATTCACATTATTTGGATTATTTGCACTAATGTTTTCATATTATTTGGATTTTTTGCACTAATGTTTTCATATTATTTGGATTATTTGCACTAATGTTTTCATATTATTTGGATTATTTGCACTAATGTGTTTATATTATTTGGATTATTTGCACTAATGGTCTCATATTATTGGGATTATTTGCACTAATGTTCTCATATTATTTGGATTATTTGCACTAATGTTCTAATATTATTTGGATTATTTGCACTGATGTTCTCATATTATTTGGATTATTTGCACTAATATTTTCATATTATTTGGATTATTTGCACTTATGTATTCATATTATTTGGATTATTTGCACTAATGTGTTTATATTATTTGGATTATTTGCACTAATGTTTTCATATTATTTGGATTATTTCCACTAATGTTTTCATATTATTTTGACTATTTGCACTAATGTTTCCATATTATTTCGATTATTTGCACTGACGTTCTAATATTGTTTGGATTATTTGCACTAATGTTCTCATATTATTTGGATTATTTGCACTAATGTTTTTATATTATTTGGATTATTTGCACTAATGTTTGCATATTTGATTGGATTATTTGCACTGATGTATTCATATTATTTCTATAATTTGTACTAATGTATTCATATTATTTGGATTATTTGTACTAATGTTTTCATATTATTTGGATTATTTCCACTGATATATTCATATTATTTCTATAATTTGTACTAATGTATTCATATTATTTGGATTATTTGTACTAATGTTTTCATATTATTTGGATTATTTGCAGTAATGTTTTATATTATTTGGATTTTTTGCACTAATTTTCTCATATTATTTGGATTATTTGCACTAATGTTTTTATATTATTTGGATTATTTGCACTAATGTTCTCATATAATTTGGATTATTTCCACTAATGTTTTCATATTATTTGGATTATTTGCACTAATGTTTTCATATTATTTGGATTATTTGCACTAATGTTTTCATATTATTTGGATTATTTCCACTGATGTATTCATATTATTTCTATAATTTGTACTAATGTATTCATATTATTTGGATTATTTGTACTAATGTTTTCATATTATTTGGATTATTTGCAGTAATGTTTTATATTATTTGGATTTTTTGCACTAATTTTCTCATATTATTTGGATTATTTGCACTAATGTTTTTATATTATTTTGATTATTTGCACTAATGTTTGCATATTTGATTGGATTATTTGTACTAATGATTTCATGTTATTTGGATTATTTACACTAATGTTCTCCTATTATTTGGATTATTTACACTTATGTTATCATATTATTTGGATTATTTGGACTAATGTTTCCATATTATTTGGATTATTTGCACTAATGTTTTCATATTTTTTTTATTATTTGCACTGATGTATTCATATTATTTAGATTATTTGCACTTATTTTCTCATATTATTGGGATTATTTGTACCGATGTTTTCATATTATTTGGATTATTTGCACTAATTTTTCCATTTTATCCGTATTAATTGCACTAATGTTTTCATATTATTTGGAATATTTGCACTGATGTATTCATATTATTTGGATTATTTGCACTTTTGTTATCATATTATTTGGATTATTTCACAAATGTTTTCATATTTTTGGATTATTTGCACTAATGTTCTCATATTATTTGGATTATTTGCACTAATGTTTTTATATTATTTGGAATATTTGCACTGATGTATTCATATTATGTAGATTATTTGCACTAATGTTTTCATATTATTGGGATTATTTACACTAATTTTCTCATATTATTTGGATTATTTGCACTAATGTTATCATATTATTTTGACTTTTTGCACTAATGTTTTCATATTATTTGGATTATTTGCACTAACGTATTCATATTATTTGGATTAATTGCACTAATGTTCTCATGTTGTTTGGATTATTTACACTAATGTGTTCATATTATTTTGATTATTTGCACTGATGTGTTCATATTATTTTGATTATTTGCACTAATGTTATCATATTATTTGGATTATTTGCACTAATGTTTTCATATTGCTTGCATTATTTGCACTAATGTTTTCATATTATTTGGATTATTTGCACTAATGTTTTCATATTACTAAGATTTTTTGCACTAATGTGTTCATATTATTTTGACTATTTGCACTAATTTTTTCATACTATTTCGATTATTTGCACTAATATTTTCATATTATTTTGATTATTTGCACAAATGTTATCATATTATTTGGATTATTTGCACTACTGTTTTCATATTATTTTGATTATTTGCACTAATGTTTTTATTTAGTTTGGATTATTTTCACTAATGTTTTCATATTATTTGGATTATTTGCACTATTGTTTTTATATTCTTAGGATTATTACCACTAATGTTTTCATAATCTTTGGATTATTTGCACTAATACTTCCATATTATTTGGATTATTTGCACTAATGTTTTTATATTATTTTGATTATTTGCACTAATGTTTTCATATTATTTGGGTTATTTGCACTAATATTTTCATATTATTGTGATTATTTGCACTAATGTTCTCATATTATTTGGATTATTAGCACTTATGTTTTCATGATATTTGGATTATTTGCACTAATGTTCTCATATTATTTGGATTATTTGCACTAATGTTTTCATATTATTTGGATTATTTGCACTAACGTTTTCATATTATTTGGATTATTTGCTCTAATGTTCTCATATTATTTGGATTATTTGCACTAATGTTTTCATATTATTTGGATTATTTGCACTAATGTTTTCATATTATTTGGATTATTTCCACTAATGTTTTAATGTTGCTTGGATTATTTGCACTAATGTTCTCATATTATTTGGATTATTTACACTTATGTTTTCATATTATTTTGATTATTTGCACTAATGTTCTCATATTATTTGGATTATTTGCACTAATGTTTTCATATTATTTGGATTATTTGCACTATTGTTTTCATATTATTTGGATTATTTCCACTAATGTTTTCATAATCTTTGGATTATTTGCACTAATACTTCCATATTATTTGGATTATTTGCACTAATGTTTTCATATTATTTGGATTATTTGCACTTATGTTTTCATATTATTTGGATTATTTGCAGTAATGTTTTCATATTATTTGGATTATTTGCAGTAATGTTTTCACATTATTTGGATTATTTCCACTAATATTTTAATGTTGCTTGGATTATTTGCACTAATATTTTCATATTATTGTGATTATTTGCACTAATGTTCTCATATTATTTGGATTATTAGCACTTATGTTTTTATATTATTTGGATTATTTGCACTAATGTTCTCATATTATTTGGATTATTTGCACTAATGTTTTCATATTATTTGGATTTTTTGCACTAATGTTTTCATATTATTTGGATTATTTGCACTAATGTTCTCATATTATTTGGATTATTTGCACTTATGTTTTAATGTTGCTTGGATTATTTGCACTAATGTTCTCATATTATTTGGATTATTTGCACTTATGTTTTAATGTTGCTTGGATTATTTGCACTAATGTTCTCATATTATTTGGATTATTTGCACTTATGTTTTAATGTTGCTTGGATTATTTGCACTAATGTTCTCATATTATTTGGATTATTTGCACTTATGTTTTAATGTTGCTTGGATTATTTGCACTAATGTTCTCATATTATTTGGATTATTTGCACTAATGTGTTCATATTATTTGGATTATTTGCACTAATGTTTTCATATTATTTGGATTATTTCCACTAATGTTTTAATGTTGCTTGGATTATTTGCACTAATGTTTTCATATTATTTGGAGTATTTACACTTATGTTTTCATATTATTTGGATTATTTGCACTAATGTTCTCATATTATTTGGATTATTTGCACTAATATTTTCATATTATTTGGATTATTTGCACTAATATTCTCATAATATTTGGATTATTTGCACTTATGTTTTCCTATTATTTGCAGTATTTGCACTAATGTTTTTTTATTTTTTGGATTAATTGCACTAATGTTTTCATATTATTTCGATTATTTGCACTAATGTGTTTAGTTGGATTATTTGCACTAATGTTTTCATATTGCTTGTATTATTTGCACTAATGTTTTCATATTATTTGGATTATTTGCACTAATGTTTTCATATTATTTGGATTATTTCCACTAATGTTTTAATGTTGCTTGGATTATTTGCACTAATGTTCTCATATTATTTGGATTATTTACACTTATGTTTTCATATTATTTGGATTTTTTGCACTAATGTTCTCATATTATTTGGATTATTTGCACTAATGTTTTCATATTATTTGGATTATTTGCACTATTGTTTTCATATTATTTGGATTATTTGCACTAATGTTCTCATATTATTTGGATTATTTGCACTAATACTTCCATATTATTTGGATTATTTGCAGTAATGTTTTCATATTATTTGGATTATTTGCAGTAATGTTTTCATATTATTTGGATTATTTGCACTAATGTTTTCATATTATTTTGATTATTTCCACTAATATTTTAATGTTGCTTGGATTATTTGCACTAATGTTTTTATATTATTTTGATTATTTGCACTAATGTGTTCATATTATTTGGATTATTTGCACTAATATTTTCATATTATTGTGATTATTTGCACTAATTTTCTCATATTATTTGGATTATTTGCACTAATATTTTCATATTATTTGGATTATTTGCACTAATGTAATCATATTATTTGGATTATTTGCACTAATGTTGTCATATTATTTGGATTATTTGCACTAATGTTTTCATATTATGTGGATTATTTGCACTAATGTTTTCATATTATTTGGATTATTTCCACTAATGTTTTAATGTTGCTTGGATTATTTGCACTAATGTTTTCATATTATTTGGATTATTTACACTTATGTTTTCATATTATTTGGATTATTTGCACTAATGTTCTCATATTATTTGGGTTGTTTGCACTAATATTTTCATATTATTTGGATTATTTGCACTAATGTTCTCATATTATTTGGATTATTTGCACTTATGTTTTCCTATTATTTGCAGTATTTGCACTAATGTTTTTTTATTTTTTGGATTAATTGCACTAATGTTTTCATATTATTTCGATTATTTGCACTAATGTGTTTAGTTGGATTATTTGCACTAATGTTTTCATATTGCTTGTATTATTTGCACTAATGTTTTCATATTATTTGGATTATTTGCACTAATGTTTTCATATTATTTGGATTATTTCCACTAATGTTTTAATGTTGCTTGGATTATTTGCACTAATGTTTTCATATTATTTGGATTATTTACACTTATGTTTTCATATTATTTGGATTTTTTGCACTAATGTTCTCATATTATTTGGATTATTTGCACTAATGTTTTCATATTATTTGGATTATTTGCACTATTGTTTTCATATTATTTGGATTATTTGCACTAATGTTCTCATATTATTTGGATTATTTGCACTAATACTTCCATATTATTTGGATTATTTGCAGTAATGTTTTCATATTATTTTGATTATTTGCAGTAATGTTTTCATATTATTTGGATTATTTGCACTAATGTTTTCATATTATTTTGATTATTTCCACTAATATTTTAATGTTGCTTGGATTATTTGCACTAATGTTTTTATATTATTTTGATTATTTGCACTAATGTGTTCATATTATTTGGATTATTTGCACTAATATTTTCATAATTTTGTGATTATTTGCACTAATTTTCTCATATTATTTGGATTATTTGCACTAATATTTTCATATTATTTGGATTATTTGCACTAATGTTTTCATATTATTTGGATTATTTGCACTAATGTTGTCATATTATTTGGATTATTTGCACTAATGTTTTCATATTATGTGGATTATTTGCACTAATGTTTTCATATTATTTGGATTATTTCCACTAATGTTTTAATGTTGCTTGGATTATTTGCACTAATGTTTTCATATTATTTGGATTATTTACACTTATGTTTTCATATTATTTGGATTATTTGCACTAATGTTCTCATATTATTTGGGTTGTTTGCACTAATATTTTCATATTATTTGGATTATTTGCACTAATGTTCTCATATTATTTGGATTATTTGCACTTATGTTTTCCTATTATTTGCAGTATTTGCACTAATGTTTTTTTATTTTTTGGATTAATTGCACTAATGTTTTCATATTATTTGGATTTTTTGCACTAATGTGTTTATATTAGTTGGATTATTTGCACTAATGTTTTCATATTGCTTGGATTATTTGCACTAATGTTTTCATATTATTTCGATTATTTGCACTAATGTTTTCATATTGCTTGGATTATTTGCACTAATGGTTTCATATTATTTCGATTATTCGCACTAATATTTTTTTATTGTTTGGATTATTTGCACTAATGTTTTCATATTATTTGGATTATTTGCACTAATGTTTTCATATTATTTGGATTATTTGCACTAATGTTTTCATATTATTTGGATTATTTGCACTAATGTTTTCATATTATTTCGATTATTCGCACTAATATTTTTTTATTGTTTGGATTATTTGCACTAATGTTTTCATATTATTTGGATTATTTGCACTAATGTTTTCATATTATTTGGATTATTTGCACTAATGTTTTCATATTATTTGGAATATTTGCAGTAATGTTCTCATATTATTAGGATTATTCGGACTGTTGTTCTTATATTGAGTGTTGTTTTTAGAATTTTTCGGTTGATGTAACCTCTGACCTTCTTCAAGTGTATTTTGTCGGACTCGAGAATATTTCTGTTGAACTATTGGACCTTTATCGCATTTCGAACGGAACTGTTTATTAAATCCACAGGGATAGTATTCTCTAGTTCCCTTAGGCATCGCCGGGTATAAGTTCTAAGTAATCCGCAATTCTATTCTGAGTATATCCAGCACTGAGTGTCACTTTAATCTCCAGAAGAGTGTCACTTAGAATTTTTCCAAGTTCTTTATCGATCGACATTTTACGAGGAATAGCATTCAAGATAAGATAAGTAATCTGAATAATAAAAATAATAAGAATTATCAAATAATTAGAATTATCAATTAATTACAATTATCAAAATAATTAGAATTATCAATTAATTAGAATTATCAATTAATTAGAATTATAAAAATAATTAGAATTATCAATTAATTAGAATTATCAATTAATTAGAATTATCAATCCTTATCTAAAAAAGCCACACAACGTAATACTATTCTCATGTTGAATGTTATTGTCACAATATTTCATCCAATTTAACATTCCATATTCCTCAGGTACTAATTTAGCCATGATTGGGCGGAATTGTGCGACGCCTCCATTCAATCTCGAAAGACAATGGTTATCCCTCGGAAGGGTAGATGCACGTGCACTTGTGAGGCAAGGGTTGCGCAATTCTCCAACAACCTCTCGTGAATCGTCATTGCTTGGGTCCAGTCGCAAAGAGAAGTCATTAAATCTAGAAACAATACCGAGGTAAGCGAAGAGCACACACAGCATCCGAAATTCCCAAATGGTCACCCATTTTAGCACAATTCATTTGGGCGAAATTTTGAGTTAATACTTATCCAAATCACAATATAGTCAGCTAAATTTTAATTCAGTATCACTGATTTCATAAACCGCGTGGTTGTAGTCGCACTTAACATTAGTAGCAGTAGCCGCATTTAACATTAGTAGCAATAGTAGTTTTAGTATTAGTAGCAATAGTAGTTTTAGCATTAGTTGCACAGTGAACTTGCTGACATTGTTTATACTTTGTAAAAGCATTTACGTTATTATAAAGAAATGGTCCATACAGTATCATTTCGCTTACTGACCCACGACTGACCGTTTTGAAGGGGGAGGAAAAGATGGAGATGAAGGATTACTTAATTGGGAAAGCAGACACGCCTAGGCGCGTCATTATCAGTCATATGATTGGCTGCTATGGGGCTTTCAATATTTCCGCAGTATATGAATCCGCCCTCACCATTTCTCGCGGGGATTTAATATATGCTGCAGGATAAACAAATAGACGGACTGTTTTCAAATCAACCTGATGTATAAAACCATGTTTTTTTTTATTTTATCAAAAAAAAAAAAAAAAAAAAGGAAAGAAAAAAAAAGAGTGTGATTTTTTTATGTCAATCCCGAGTGTATAATTGAGAGAAAAAAATGGTGTTTGTTTTTGAGCGGTCGTAAAAAAAAAGAACGTACCCGGACCTGACGGCTGTCGATTCCCTCGGGTGGATGTACGGGACACTTGCCTCCTGAGAATAGACACGCGTTGCTTATTCTCCTTTGTTGATGTGAAGACGGGGGGCACTTGTGGAACGTCCCTGCGGTGCTTTGTACACGCGTCTCTACTAGATCTGAACGCTGATAAATCCAGATGAAAACAGAATCTATCATCTATTGCTTTCAAAAAAGATTACGGGTCAAAGAAGGGACAGTCAATATGGTCTAAGTCATGCGCCTCTGGATATCAGTCCGAGGGTGGTATATACATAAAACGCTTGATATATATATATATATATATATATCTATATATATATATATATATATATATATATCTATATATATATATACTCACACACACGCACACTTCAATGACCCTTTAATCTGTTCGCGCGTGTGTCTGAGATTGACCTCCGGTGTCAACGAGTACAAGATGTCGGTTTTCTAAAACATCTAAATTGTTATTTGAGTTTGATAAAGATTTAAACAGATGCTTATCAGGATCTGCTTGGAATACTCTTTTATTAAATGAGGTTTTGAAAACCGCCCTTTCAAAGTTTTCAGTAAAGAGAAGCATTGTTATTTATTTAGTGTTTTGTGTGACCTTTCTGAGGAACCGGCAGGAGGGAGAAAAAAAAAGCCCAATGAGTGAGATTTAAAAATAAATAAGATTTCAAATAAAAATGTGCGTAAGAAAGGTAAAGGTCTAAATCCCACAGAACTACCGTGAACAGCGTTATTTTTTTTTCTTCCAAAAATTTATCATCTACGGAACGCTTTATTGCATAGCTGATTTTCGGTTCACTACAGCATGGTTGTTTTTATGGTCAATGTTTACAGATATTTAGTAGTTCTATAAGTAATTAAGTTACGCCCATTCCATCGATGGTTTTCAATCCTCTCGTAGTAATGAGCATCATCAAACTGACAATCGCATTGATTCTTAATCTCCAGTCGCGTTTCGATTTGGTAGTGGTGACTACTGAGTATAAACAAACGTGATGCAGGATTGGTCTAATGGATTCTTTCGCAGACTATGAGATCTTATATGTGAGGTTCAAATTCGATCTGATTTATTTATTCATCTGTTAATGAGTCACCAATGCAAAGCAAGTCCAAAAGCCACTTATGGATAAGTGTTAGTAAAATTGCATGATTATCAGTTGAATGATGAAGAACCTAATGAGACGACTTAGATTGATTGATGCGATTAACTAAGTTCGGATACTTATTCACAACAAACCAAAAAACTTTCCTTATTTTGTACTTTAGTCCCCACATTCCAGGAACGAGGTTACTGACAAAGAAGGAAGAATTGCTGTTTTATTGGTCATAATCTATTCCATCAAACACTTATCGTTTTTGGCCTTTAAATAGTATTTGTTTTAACTCTCTAGATCAAGTAGTTTAATGTCTTGTCTGGAGCGAGTTCCATGAAAACAAAATATGCCCAAACATTAATTTAATTTTTTTTACATAGTAGTCACCACTTATACAGGCCCGGGGGCTACTCGAGGATAAGGGTTATTGAGTGTACAGTAATCAATAGGGTAATATCGTAGTAATCGTTAGTAATAGAAAATTGGTAGATTGGATTACTTAAGGGGCGGGTCATTAAGAATTTGTTTATGTTGGACTTGAAGACAACCAAGTTGTAGTCAGCTGGGAAACAAACAAACGGAAGAGAGTTCCACAGGCGTGCAGTTCTGAGAAAGGAGCTTTGTTCATGGAATCTACATTTTGATTTAGGCACAATCAAAGAGTAGGGAAAATTATTGACAGTTATTTCAGCTAGACGGGTGTTTTTCGTGAAATATTTGCGAGGAGGGACGAGAGATTGGAGCTCAGACGAGCACTTCCCATGGAAATAACGATAAAACAAAGACAGGCTCGCAACGTGGGAAAGAGGTTGCAAGGAGGAGAAAAGGGCATCCCCACTAAGCTATGAAGCCTATTTTATTTAGAAGCACAAAGGACGTTCCAAAAGTCATGTGTTCTATATTTTTTATTCTGCCCAAATGGACCAGAGGGAATTTTAGATTGCATTGTTATGACGACTGAACGCATGCATTCATGACTTGAAAGTTTCATCTCTCTATTGCAGATATTGACGGTGTGAGACTGTAAGAAAGCAATCATTGTCATCGACGTGCATAAAAAGCAGTGATGCGTTATTGAATTTCTCCGTGCAAACAAAATTGAACCAGTCAACATTCATCAGTGCATGGTGCACATTTCCGAAACCGATGGAGATGATGTCAGCACAGTTAGAAGATGGCTTCGTCGATTTCAGAATGGCAGCAGAGATGTGAGTGACGAAGTATGCTCCAGATTTTTACGACCGAAGCATAAAAAATGGTTAAAAAAAACTTGCATTGAGAATGGTGGTGACTATGTAGAAAAATAAATTCTGGAGTACAAAAGGTCGCACGTTTTAATTTAACTCCTGTTTTCATACAAGCAAAATTGCGCGCTTGTTCTGCGTGTGTTCATGAAACTTGCACGTGTTTGTTATGTGTGTGTGCTTTTTTTTAATATCGCCTGCAAATAAAACTGATTGGGTCGTGAACGCTTAGTGTTTGTATTTGGACTACACGTGTGGTAGTACACCGATGAATATTGAATTTCTTTTCCCATAGCTGGAAGCTAGTTCTTTTTTTTTTCTTTTTTACATTTTCACCCCAAACAAGGCACATTGCCACTATCAGGGGCAGCAACTACTGGGGCACTATGTTGGGATTTAGGCAGCAAGATGTCGATTCACGTTACACTTGAACTTCTGCATGTCAGTACAGTTAGGGAAGCAGGGACCTGGAATGGAATTCCAGAGTCTAGCAGTTCTGGGGAAGAAACTACTGGAGTAGAAAGATATTTTACATCTAGGGATCTCTACTGTGTGGGGGTAGGATTTAGCTGCCTGTCGGGTATGTCGAAGGTGTGTACGTCGTAGGGGCACAAGTGTCTGCAGTCCGTCAGAGCATTCACCATTAAAATACTTCTAGAACAGGCAGAGGGATGCAACGTTTCGTCGATGGGACAGAGGCTGAAGCTTAGATGCCATTTCAGGGCCTATCAGATTGACGACTCTCTTTTGAACCTTGTCCAGGAGCGAGAGACTAGCAGCAGATGCACCAGCCCAAATGTGACAACAATACTCCACACATGGGCGAATGGTGGCCTTATAGAGGTACAGGATACTTTCAGGTGTCAGTAGTTTTCTAGCACGGTAGAGAGAGCCTACCTTTTTTGCAGCGGCCCTGGCAATGTTTTCAATATAATTGTTCCAACTCATGTTTCCTGTGAACGTTAGGCCAAGCAGTTCAGAGAAAATGGAAGAACACGTGATCGTTTATTATTCACAAGATAAATGCATTTCTGTTAGTGAATTTTTAAAGACGAGTATTGATAATTTATATTATTGTCATTATTCGAACTATTATTCTCATCTTGGTTTTTATTTTCAAAACATTTCGAGCGATGTAAGTTTTCGAAATCGGAGATCTTTCTGTTGAAATTAGAAACTACAGCCGTAACACGTGGATATATTGACTGACTCCATATGAAAAAAAGGAGCACTATACACCTTCGTGGGACGAAGTAACAATTATAGACGAGATCACCGTGTAGTATCTGTTTTGATACTACACTTCACTTTTTCTGTCCTCTGTCAGTGGAGGAGAAATCCTTCATGATTGAGACAATTTTAATTTTTTGTACCTATCCAGAGTGCCCTTTTTTTGGGGGGGGGGAGCAGGATTTTCCCCACATTAAAAATCGACCTTGTGTCTAACTTTGCCCTCGTGGGGAGGCAAGTAAATAGAAACAATTATAGACAAAAAAGATCAGTGGGAAATAAAGTATCTCAAATATAGCAGCACGTATATAAGTAATTGTAAGGAGGTCTCACTTTTGGAATAACACTCGGATCTATACTTTTACCAACTTAATCGCCACTCCAACTAATCTGACGTATGCAGTAAACCAGGAGCTGCTAGAAGCCACTTATCCTGCCTTGACAGAGTTCAAAATAGACTTCATAGCTTAGTAGGAGATGACCTTTTCTCTTCCCTACAACATCTTTCCCACAAAAGAGACGTTGCGAGCCTGTCTCTGCTTTATCGTTATTTTCATGGCAAGTGTTCATCTGAGCTTCCATCTATGGTCCCCCGCTCTCGCCAAACTTCCACGAAAAACACTCATCTAGCTGAAATCACTATCAATAATTTCCCACACTCTTTATCTGTGCCTAAACCTAAACGTATATTCCATGAACAAAGCTTCTTTCTTAAAACTTAACGCCTGTGGAACTCTCCTCCGATCGCCTGCTTTCCAGCAGACTACAATCTGATTGTCTTCAAGTCCAACGTAAACAAGTTCTTGATGAACCGTCCCCCTAAGTAATCCAATTTACAAAATTCCGACTACTTATTTTTACTACGCTATAATCACATTAACCCTAATCCTCGAGTGGTCTCCGGGCCTTGATAAGTGGTGATTCCTGTGTAAAAAATATAACGTACTTAATTGCTGTGTCGAAAATAGTAATATATCCAAAATTATGAGAATTCGAGTAGAAGAATTGCTATTGTGTTTTAGTAATAAAAAAGCCTATCAATATAGACAACAAATATTCCAAATGAGCAGCACGTAAACACACGTATCTATACTTTTGCCAACTTCACCGCCACTCTAACTAATCTAACGTCTGCAGTAAACCATGACTACAGAACCTGTAGTCGGAAAGTACACACACGAATTTAAAATGTAGAACAATTTTGACTGACTCGAACATTCGAAATTATCTTTTTTTTTTAAATGTTATTTTATTTATAGTTGCAATCGAAGTTGATCAATTCTTAAAATTAAAAAAAAAAAAAAAGTTAACACGTGATTTAACATTAAGTCTCACCACACGTGATTTCACATTAAGTCTCATTTTTTCGTAAATTTAGGTCTCGAACAACTTTTTTTATTTTGAGGGTAACCACTTATCAAAGCCCGAAGACCACTCAAGGATAAGGGTTAATAGATGTAATGTGGTAGTGAAGTAATCGTTAATGATTTAAATTGGGTGTAATCTGATTATTTATAAAGGCGGCTTAACAGGAACTTGTTTACATTAGATTTGAATGCCACCATGTTGTATTTAGCTGGGAAGCATGCCAGAGGAAAAGTGTTCCAAAGGCGGGCAGTTCTAGGAAAGAAGCTTTGTTCATGAAATCTGCGTTTACATTTAGGCACAGATAAAGAGTGGGGAAAATCATATATAGTGATTGTAACTAGTCGAGTGTTTTTGTGAAAGTTTGGCAAGGGGGGACCATAGATTGGAGTTCAGACGAGCACTTATCGTGAAAATAGCGATAAAGCAGAGACAGGCTTGCGACGTCTCTTTTGTGGGAAAGAGGTTGTAGAATTGATTTAATTAAAATGTTTGTCATAAAAGTTTAGAAATAATACCCCTTAGCGTTTTGCTTGGTAATTTTTTTTTATTCTATAATTTTTTGTTAATACACTTTTAACTAAAACCAACATATAGAACCTCAGAGGTTTACAGCCATATATATACTGCGATACATAAGTCAACATATACTGAACTGAATCTAGATACTCGTGTTGGGACGATTAATCGGAATCGGGAATCCAAAACATCGTAACTTTTTTAGTTATCGGAATCGGAAGCATCGTGGCTATTTTCAATGGTAAAATCTGTTCTTTTGTCGTTTATTTCTTTGATTTTGTTCAAAACAAAATCATCTGCTGTTGCTATAATGATAAAAGTAATAAATATTGATTTTAAACTACTAGTAAAACTGAAATGGCTATCACACACGCATATATAAACTTTTCTTTCGAATATTTTATTATCTCTGTTTTTTAACCCCTATTATTTTCTTCTTTTTTTCTTTTTTTTTTACACAGTGATCACCACTTATCAAGGCCCGGAAGCCACTCAGGGATAAGGGTTATTGCAAGTACATTACGTTAGTGTGGAGATTTGATGAAGTGTTCAATTAGGGGGCGGTTCATTAGGAATCTTTATTCCTATATCTCAACAGAGACCCTAATCCAAACCCCTATTTGGTCTTCTTTACATACAATCAAATCTTATTCCTTCTTCCTATTTTAAACAACATGTGACAGGACCTCCTGATATAATTTCCCTATGACCACGAAAATCTCATATTTTTATTGCAAACAGTTTTTTCGTAGAAGCTGTATCGTCTGCAGTAACTAGTAACTAGCTGATCAAAATATGCTCATGATTGTGTAGCAACATATTACTGCTTATGTAAAAAGAAATAGAAAGTATGTATATATATATATATATATATATATATATATATATATATATATATATATATATATATATATATATATATATATATATATGAATAACACAGCGAGTAACATTTTTTAGTATTATTGGGTATGTTGCCTTATCATTATTGAATTATTTTATTCATTATTTGTTTCTGAACATAACGGTATATTTTCTTGATTCTTTTTAAAATATCAATGGAGGTAAATCTGAACTTCTTTTATTCAAGTAACGTAAAGAATTTATTTAACAAATAAGAACACATAATAGCTAATTGATAGAATGTCATTCGCCGATACCAAAGTGCAAATATTAGGGAGTTTTGTTGGATAGTAAAAGAGAAGGCAACAGTTGTTTCCACAAACAGTGGCGATAGAGATGAGCTGGTAAAGCCAAGTCAGTTCACGATGACCTCCATTGTGGTGCGCCATTAATAGGACAAACTTGCCCAGGAACTTTTTCTTGGCGTCGTCTCATATGTGATCAGCCATTTTAAACTTTCATCTGCAAACCCCTACTGCTATATATTAGTGTTGAGATGATCAATCGAAATCAGAATCGGGAATCGAAAAAATAGGAACTTTTGAGGATATCGGAATTGGAAAAATTGTAACTATTTTCCGATACCCAAAACGATTCTGTTATAGAAAGAAATTGCTTTTGGGACGGTTCTCGTATTTTTCTTTTTAGCTATCAACAAAAGATTTATCTGAGTTGTTTACGACAAAAGCGAAATGCCTATGGGTCATGGCGAATTCAAACTATATCGAATCTATTAAGGCCATTTACGCACTAATATCATAAGTTAATGTATGAACGCAAAACTTCCCCCAAACAAGAACTAGTTTAATATAAGTTCAATACAATGAATTGATTTCTAGAGATATTGTTTCGGAATTTAAAAAAGAATCCTATAAATATTGATAAACGTAACATACGAAAAAAAGAAGAAGCTAACTCAAAATTAATCAAAATGTTGAACAAAAATGATATTTCAAACTTTCGTTACAAACTGACGAAAATGTTATTTCAAACTTAAACGTTACAGATAAATGAAAATGCTGTTTCAAACTTAAACGTTACAGATTAACGAAAATGGTATTTCAAACTGAAATATTACAGATGAACGAAAATACTATTACAAATTTAACTGTTATAGATGAACGAAAATGGTACTTCAAACTCAAACGTAACAGATTAACTAAAATGCTATTCCAAACTTTTAAAAAGTTACAGATCGACTGGCACATTGATACACGAAACGAACATCTTCTAGTTGTCCTTGAACTAATTTAATGATCAAGGATCCCGTGAATATGAACTTCTCTTGCCACGATTAGTTTGTTGGTTCTCAGGTCATTTTTTAAAACAAGAGCAGAAAAAAGGAATTTATCTAATTGATAACCCCCACGGAATTCATTAAACTGAAACAGTGAAGCAGGTTCTGTTTTATTAGTCAAGTAATAAATCTTTTGGCGGATGGAATGCGACTTGGAACCGGATGCCATTTGTCTCTGATAATGATCGCCAGGTTGCATGACATCTCCATTCTCCATTTTCAGTCTGCCTATTAGATCTCCGACCATCGAGAGCAAACACGAAAAGTATGGATGAAATGGCAGATGGTGATCCTTCACCAAACATCTCATAGAATAACACCAAACAGGTAGTCGTAAGTTGCGTCTGTTAAAACAGAGCATTTGGAGATGAAAACGCTACTCCAACTTGAAGAGTGGAAGACTGGCGAACACTCTATTTTATACGTGAATTTCACAAACAGAAATGATATTTCAAACTTAAGCGAGACAGGCTAATGATAAATATGTTTAAAACTGAAGCGTTATGAAAATGATACAAACAAAACAAAACAAAAACAAAACAAAATATATTTCAACCTAAAGCAAAAGAAAAAAAAAACACATGCAAAACTGCTACTTAACAAATGAGTTTGGCAGAACAAAGGAAATGGCATTTCAAACATAAACATTACAATATATAATTTAAAACTTAAGCGTGAAAGAAAATTAATATATATATATATATATATATATATATATATATATATATATATATATATATATATATGCACCTATCTCTCTATCTAAACTTTAAAGCTTAAGATTTTCACCTAATGACCAATATATATATATATATATATATATATATATATATATATATATATATATATATATATATATGTATAATCTTTAGAATATTACGAATATTACTTCTTCCAAACTTGTATGCTTTCAATTTTTGCGTAAACCAGCAAAATTATAGTCTACATATTTTTTTTTGCTAACTGTTTTCTTGTGTAGAAAAAAAAACAAACAATTTTTGAAGATCCATGGGATAAGCAACTAATTATCTTTATCTTCTATCCTTTGTGGGAACAATACATTTTGTAAATTATAATTTGTGAAAATTATATATATATATATATATATATATATATATATATATATATATATATATATATATATATAACTAATTCATTTACTCACATAAAATTAATATACGAAAGTATAGATTTATGCGTAAACTTTAAGTATTTACTTCAAAAGTGCTCAATACGTAGGTAGAGCTAGTTAGTAAGTTATAAAATATATATGGCGATTAATCTACACTGAATATTCGGCGTTTCATCCACTCTAGGACTCTTCATTCATTCGGAATATTCAGTGTAGCTTAATCGCCATATATATTTTATAACTTACTATATATATATATATATATATATATATATATATATATATATATATATATATATTCATATACATACATATATATACATGTATATATATGTATATATATATATATGTGTGTGTGTGTAATTATTTCATGTATTTACATAATAATGTACGTATCCATTTTTAGTATTTACTCTGATAGTGTCGAATACGTAAGTAGAGCTAATTAGTAAAATTCCAAAAGATATATAGTAATTTAATTCTTGCAAAGATTAATCAGATTATTGCAAAATATGATTATCTTTATATTAGATCTTATGGTGATAAAGAGACGCTCGATATTTGTATTGGGCATTATATATATATTATGTCAGGTCATGTCCTATGCTACTGGTACCATGTAACCCAGTACTACCTGCCTCATGGTCGGGTCACCGGCGACTAAACTGGTTCCCCCACCAGACTTGTTTGGTGAGGAGGGCGGCTAGTCTCCCTGAAGGATTAAAAACAAGACCTTCCAAAGGGCGAATGAACTCTTTTTCTGGGTCAACGGCCAACTAGCACCGTGTATATTTGTGTGTGTGTATATGTGTATTGGGGTAGAGAGGGCTCCCGTAAGCCGTGGTGAAGGCAACCTTTCTAGGAGAAGCAAATCTCTGATTTAAAAAACCATAAAGCGGAAGACCATTACCCGCATTAAGCTGGTCTGCAGTTTAATTTGTTGCTGGCTATCTTGCTCTTGCTTGTTGCTGGGTCTCAACATTTTGAACCGAGAGAGAGACTTAGCTGTCGTACAAAGCTAAGACTCTGTAACATTATATTTGTAAAGATACTCCCTCAGACATTTGGGCTCCTGGATTTTAAATGCCTTAGGGAGTGGCACTCGTTTGACAAGACGTTGCAATCATCATATATATGTATACATATATATATATGTGTGTGTGTGTGTGTGTGTGTGTGTGTGTGTATTTATATATATATATGAATTTATTTATCAGTTCAATAAGAAGTAGACATCATACATAAATAGGGGTTAACCATTGTATTTAGAAATTTATTCTTTATTTGTTTAAATTTATTATGTTACGCTCCATCATCAAGTGTTGAGTTTCACATATCCTGATAAGTTCTTACTAAAGAATTTATTCAAAATCTTTCAACTCTATGCTTACATAAACTGTATCAGCTTCGTAAATGTTCAACATACTTCAGTGAATGTTGACAGGTTCAGTTTTTTCTGCGTGGAGAGATTCAATTACGCATACATGATTCGGACACCCGAATTGCAAGTAAACGAACTGTTCAAATCAATAAAAAATGGAAGTTTATTATGTAGTCGTTTCTATTTTGATTAACGCATGCAGACCTCACGTGTCAAATTTTACTTGCAATTCAGATAATATTTGCCTCAAACTGGTGAGGGGGCCCAGTACGCATAAAAATCTGCCAAGTGGTTAACCCCGAAACAGTGCGTATTCTCTCCTGATGAACTAACACTATCTGGAAGCGGCACTATAATACTGTACACAATTAAAAACAGCCTACAACTAATTTACGGATAGAATAATTACAATAAGAGGATGATGAAGCGATCTGTATATAACTACGTATTCGATAGAAGGGTTTTGTTCAGAATAAATGTAAGAATTTTTAAACCAGGATTAAATATATGCATAGTTTTGCGAAACATGCTTAATCAGGTGCTGTGAATACCTGACACTAACTAGAAGCTGAGGAGATACACTTCACATTTGAAAACGGATGTTTGAATAAAACCCACTGAACATACGTATCCTCGACCATTTTGTCTCTTCTTTTCTATTTTAAATTTATATCATCGGATTTTTTGTCGTTTTGTAATCATATATATATATATATATATATATATATATATATATATGTATATATATATATATATATATATATTATATGAAGTGCCTTCTCATTGGCTGATTAGGAAACTAAAAAACTGATTGGCTAACTAAAACTCAATGGAATGTACGTATATAAAAACGCGAGACAACGAAACCTCCTCGCATAAGCCTGATGAATCCTAGCGTGGATGAAATGTATATATATATATATATATATATATATATATATATATATATATATATATATATATATATATATATACAGGGGTTAAATAAAATAAGAGAAATACGTAACATTTTTGGCATCAATCTTTGAACGTCTTTTAAGCAATCAAATCTTGACATATTTTAATGCGTTTTTGTTATTTATGCCATATGATATGCTTAATTAAAATAACTTTCTTTCACAGATATTTAAAGATATCAAAATCTTTTCCTTTAAAAATGGCAAACCTTACGGATTTCCAAAGAGGCCAAATTGTTGGAGCTCGTATGGCAGTTGCTAGTGTAACAGAAACTGCACGAATGCTTAGCGTTTCAAAAAGCACTGTCTCAAAAGTAATGACTGCTTTTAAAAGAGAAGGAAAAACGTCCCGAGGAAAGCACAAGTCTGGTCAAAAGATGAAGATGTCTGAAAGAGCCCGTCTGACGCTTAAGCGGATTGTTAGAGAAGATCGCAAGACCACTGCTCGTAAAATCACTGCAGTGCCCAATAAGCATTTACATTTCCACAAAAAACTGTTCATTGAGAGCTACACAAATCTGGATTTTACGGAAGAGCTGCAATTAGAAAACCTCTGCCTTCAAAGACGAATAATTCAAAGCGATTAGACTGGTGTAAAAAAACTCCAAAATTGGTCCCGTGAGCAGGGGAAAAATGTGATTTTCTCTGATAGAATCATCGTTTTCCTTATTTCTGACCACTGGCTTCTCCTAATCGTAAAGAATGCGAGAATTCTGTGATGATTTGAGGTGATATTTCTTGGAAATTCGCTGGACCAATGATTACACTTGATGGAAGAATTTACAGTCAAGACTATTTAAGAATTTTGGGTGACCAAGTTTATCCTATGGTTCAAGAACTGCTTCCGGAGGGGAATATCATCTTTTAAGATGATAATGCCCCAATCCATACAGCTAGAATTATTAAAGATTGGCACGAAGAGTATTCCAATAAAGTTGAGCATCAGATTTGGCCACCATAATCCCCAGATCTCAACATCATTGAACATCTATGCTCAATTTTGGAGATTCAAGTAAGAAATCGATTTTCGCCATCATCTCCTTTAAAAGAACTGGAGGATGTTTTAGCTGAAGAATGGAATAAAATTCCTTTGGAAACAATTCACAATTTGCATGAATCAATACCTCGGAGAATTGAGGATGGAATTGCCGTATTTAAAAAAAAACATTTGGTGATTTTTAAGGTGTTTCTTTTATTTTGTCCACCCCCTATATATATATATATATATATATATATATATATATATATATAATGGATTCTCCTGTCGATTTCGACGTATGAGCTTCCGCCACAACGAAGTTGCTCGGAAATCCGCACAGATGATTTGTTTATTGTGAAGAAAGCTTTGTGTAGAACCAACCACACTTTTGATATTACTGCTAACCTTTGTCGGTGCATATGACCGATACAGAACAGAATATACAGTAGACAACAGATTTTTACATCAGTTTTCTTCTCCTAGATGCATGTCTTAACGAAGACTGAGGGTGCATCTCTCCCAGTGAATTAATGTGTCATCAGATACCAACCTGGAAATTTCTACGACTCGGCGCAGATATATATATATATATATATATATATATATATATATATATATATATATATATATGTATACACTAACAGTTCAGCATGGCTTTGCTCGGGCCCCATGTACTGTTCATAACTTCATGTATATATGTATATATTAAAAAGTGTGCATATGTACGGTAATGCCTTTCTATATTATAGGCTTCCATTACTATCAGAGAGAAAAGTTGGTAGAGAGTTCAGAGGTCATATTTTTTAACTTTAACCACAATTTTGAGCCCTTAAAATTAATCTTTTGGGCTCAAATCAAGTTTAAAAGTTTGACCCATATCCAAGTAACAAGCTTTTTGACCCAAAATTGGCGGAGGAGTTTGGTAGAGTCTACAAAGATGAACTCTTTCAACTTAGACCTTTTGGCAGGCACATTTTCGTCTCAAGACTGATTAAAAAGCTTGCTGTATGTCTGAATACCATTTATCTCTAATTTTAAATGTTTAGACCAAAAAGTAGTTGTGTAGTTTGCTAGAGATCGCAAACGTCAAATCTTTTGAACTTTGACCCATTTGGCAGCCAATTTTTCGGCCAAAAACCGATTAAAACTCTTGCCCTATACCTGAATACCCTTTATGAAAAATTTCAAATTTTTAGATAAAAAATTGGTTGAGTAATTAAGTAGAGACCGCAGAGGTCATTTTTGTTTCAACTTTGACCCCAATTTTGAACCTTTAACATATATTATTTTGGGCTCAAATCAAATTAAATAGTAACCAACATCTAAAATTTCAAGTGTTTAGAGCCAAAATAGGCTGAGTTTGGTAGAATTTTCAAAGTTCAAATCATTAAACTTTGACCCCTTGACAGCCAAATTTCTGGCCCAAAACCGATTAAAAAGATTTTCCCAAACCTCAATACCCCTTATATCAAGTCTTGAGTCTGTAAACCGAAAATTGACAGAGTAATTTGGTAGGAAAATGTACACACACATACACCTATAAACAGGCAATTTTACTTTTATATATATATATATATATATATATATATATATATATATATATATATATATATATATATATATATATACTAGCAGTTCAGTCCGGCTTTGCTCGGGACTTATGTACTGTTCATAAATTTAGGTGCACATAATATATATATATATATATATATATATATATATATATATATATATATATGTATATATATATATATATATATATATATATTAAAATGTTTGACTCTTGTCCAGGTAACATACATTCAGACCTAAAATTGCCGGAGGAGTTTGGTAAAGTCTGTAAAGGACAACACTTTGACCTCTTGACAGGCAAATTCTCGCCCAAAACCTGATTAAAAAGCTTGCTGAATGTCTTAATCCCTTTTAACTAAAATTCCAAATGTTTAAACAGAAAATTGGCTAAATAGTTGGCTAGAGACCACAAAAGTAAAATCTTCTGAACTTTGACTCCTTGACAACCAAATTCTCGGCCAAAAACCGATTATAAAGCTTGTCTTATGTCTGAATACACTTTATGTAAAATTTCAAATGTTTAGACCAAAACTTGACTGAGAGGTTAAATGTTTTAAAAAGTTGACCCCAATTTTGAATCCTTAATATTTATTGTGTTGAACTCAAATCAAATTCAAAAGTTTTATCCATGTTCAAGTAACGTACATCTAAAATTTCAAGTGTTTTAACCCAAAATTGGCGGCGGAGTTTGGTAGAGTTTTCTAAGGTTAAATCGTTGAACATTGACGTTTTGACAGCCAAATTTCTGGATGAAAACCGATTAAAAATTTTCCCAAATTTGAATACCCCTTATGTCAAATCTCCAGTTTGTAGACTGAACATTGACAGAGTAATTTGGCAGAGAAATGTACACACGGACAGACAATTTCACTTATATATATATATATATATATATATATATATATATATATATATATATATATATATATATATATATATATATATGAGCAAACAGTTAATGAAATATGTTAAAAAACACTTTGAAATGAGTTAAAAACATATTTAATCTGAAAAGGAAACACTAGATAAATGGATAGTCCTTAATCCGCGGAGTTTCGAAGAAATGCTCTCCTTCTCATCAGAGGGTAGGAATTAGCAAAATGCAGGATCGGATTTTGCATGCAGAAGTATTTGATGAAACAACAAATAAGTCAAAGATCTTACTTGAAAACAAAATAAGTTAAGCAGAGGGAATATGGTAAATAAAAAGGTGATTATACATTAATGGAAATTAAGCGAAATTTGAACGAATAATTTTACGAAATGTAAACTAACCACTTTGTTCATTAGATTTATAACACTTTTAGATCATTTTCGTTGGAGATGTGTAAAATCCTCTCTCTACGCTAATGAATAAGACACAATAAACCTTGGAAGACAAATCGTTGTTGCTGAAATACAGCCTAATTTAATGTTTGTGAAAATTGGACATCTAGAGTACGGCATGTACGCGCGATCTGCGAGGCAATATGCCCGAAATTTTACTAAAATGCAATAAATAATTTTTGGTATTAGCCACTTATTTGCATGATAAAAATATCTTATGTGATTAATTTTCATTTAAAGGTCGCCGCCTCTAAAAACACTTATATATATATATATATATATATATATATATATATATATATATATATATATATATTGAGCTTTATAAATTAAAGATTGGTATAAGTAGTGGTATTGGTATAAGATTGGCATTGAGCTTTATAAATTAAAGATTGGTATAAATAAAAAGTGAAAAAACATATTTCCAGATATATATATATATATATATATATATATATATATATATATATATATATATATATATATATATATATATATATCTCTGGAAATATGTTTTTTCACTTTTATTTATACCAATCTTTAATTTATAAAGCTCAATGTAATTACAGAGCATATAACAAATAAAGGACAAAAGTCTATATTCCAAATTTCATTTCAGAATACCGAGTACGTTTAAGATGATTGTTTGCTTCTTGGTTAATCCAGAGCTAGAAAATAGTACTTGTTTTACTCTCCAACTTTTGAGTGACACGAAAAACGTACATATCTTTCTTTATATATAAATAAATATACATTGATCTTGATTATAGTGTGAAGGGTATATAATGTGCTGGCATTTATTGTGTATATGTGCCTAGTTTTATTGTAACTCAGGTGTCAATGTGTAAAACTATAAACAGAGTCCTCAGGAATTTTATAAGTAATCAGTGACCTTTCCACCGCGAGACATTTACAGATGTAAAGGCTTTTCCGAACCGCACAAATTCGACGAGTAGACGGTTCAAACGTTGTCCTGTGAGATTTCTCTGGACGTTTACGATCAATAAAATAAAATAGACCTTTAATTATTATCTTTACTGCCAATCCCAGAATTTATGGGAAGGTATTTTTTAGACAAACAAACAGTAACTAAAAAAAGCCGAGACCGATGAACGTTTCGGAGGATAGAAACCTGACAACACGTAAAACTACGGAAGGATCGTTTTTATGACGTGAAATTCGGAAAACAAAACTTCGGAAATATCACTTCCGCTTCCTGTTGTCACGTGAGTAGAGCCTCCACTCTCTTAAAAAAAGAGGAATAATGTAATATAGTAAGTAAATGTGACTTTTAGCGTCCTTTTGTTTCTTAACTTTTTAAAACTTGCCTGTTAAAAACACACGCACACACACATACAAACACACACACACACACACACACACACACACACACACACACACACATATATATATTTATATTTTTATTTTTAGAAAGTTTAGATGAGAGAAGTCATCAGTACCGTCGGTTCCAAACTTGATAATAGAGGACCGTTTTAGATACCCATAGCTCTCTTCAGCCGATACTCATATGTTTAATAACAGGAATTGAAACCATATACATTACAAAATCTCGTTCAAATCTCGTTTTTTTTGACAACTTAAAAATTAGATAATAAAATTTAAAAAAATTGTATATATATATATATATATATAATGTAAATACAATCATATCTTGCTACGATGTGTAGACCGTTTCAATCATATTAGATATCATCAGGCAAGAAAAATTAAGGTACAAAAACTGAAAACGATTCAATTATTAAACCATTCTCTCTGATAAGTTCATAATAGTAGTGGTTGATGGGCAGAAATCAGAAGCTCACAGTATTAATGCTGGAGTCCCTCAGGGGTTCATCTTGGGCCCAACACTCTTCCTGATCTACATTAATGATCTTTCAAATCACACCCTTACACCATTCGTAGACATTTATGCTGATGACACTACTATCTATGATAGCACACCTAAGACCGTAAACGACCAAGTTCTCTCCGATTCTTTCTCCTCTGATCTTTAGCAAGTGGTACAATGGAGAAAGAGTTGGCTGGTTACTTTTAATGCATCTAAAACCAAGCTCCTATCTTTACATCATCAACGCTCTGATCCCCATCTGGTATCAATTGAAATGAATGACTCTCATCTTTATCTGTGCCTAAACCTAAAGGTAGATTCCAGGAACAAAGCTTCTTTCTTAGAAGTGCACGCCTGTGGGATCATCTTTCGTTTTCCTGCTTTCCAGCTGACTACAATATGGTTGTCTTCAAGTCTAACGTAAACAAGTTTTTGATGAGCCGTTCCATATAAGTTAACAAATTCTATTACTAACGATTATTAATTATCCTCATCTTTTTTCTTAGTTGGTTCACGACATTTCGGCCAACTATTCCTCTGGCCTTCGTCAGGTGGTAACTGCGACAGAATAGAAACTCTGAATCTCGTGACTGTGTCCACTGCAATTACTGCCTTCTGTAGTTGTTGTCGTCTCACAACTATGGAAGGTAGTAATTGGAGTGGATGCCTTCAGGAGATTCAGAATTCCAATAGTTTTTTTTTCAGATAAAACGAAAAACTTACGGAATGGAAAAGGGGAAAAAATAGCTAATATTAAACGCCATTACCGATAACTATCAATTAGCAGAAAAGGGAACTTATAAATCTGTTAACGAAGAGGCCACAGAGATAGCAACAAAATTAGGCATAGAATATAGAGTTAATAGATTAACAAAGAAAAATGTTTTCATAAATTTAAAAAGACACTTTTAATAATAAGCCAACCTGCAGGCTAATAAACTCAGCTAAAAGCGAAATTGGTTTAGCTAGTAAGTCTATTATTAGAAATTATGAACTAATTCTCTAATAATAAACCCACTAGCTTCACCAATTATATAAAAATAAAATCAAATTATATAAAAATCAAATCAAAATAAAATTGTATAAAAATAAAATAAAAAATAAAAATAAAATCAAACCTTAATTTGTGGACAAATACAAGCTCAGCCTTCTATCCATCCATCGCGGGCAAAGCCGAGATTGAAATCACTACACGAGTTTGTAGCGTAATTCAAATCTTGTCGGTAGCTGAATACTTGATGCTTCGCCAGGGCTTCCAAGGCATTTTTTATCGTGACGCTATCACTAGACGGGGTGCCTACCACGGCTTAAAAGAGTCCCATCTATCCTCAAGAGAAGGATAGACCGCGCCAGTTTCTCAACCTGGTATTTTACCTCACGGTACATACAGCGCCTCGCCTTCCCAAATGGTCACATATCTGGTACTGGCCAGGCTCAACTTAGGTGATTTGGCGAGAACCGGTGTATCAACGTGATTGTGCCGTACGATATGTTTTTAAATCAGTCTTAGACTAGTTTAAAAGCATAGCCCAACCACACAGATGCAAATTCACACAACGGGGCATTGTGGATTTTTACCCCTCCATTACTAAGGTAATTTTGGAAAAAGCATTACATTTCGCATCAACATATAAAAGGATAAGTGACCTAGATATGTGAACAATTATGCAAACAAGGCAGATCCTCTTATTTTTTGAAGGTAAAACATGGGTTAAAAATCAAATCCTGAAGACCCATTGATGTTGCGATAGGATCATATGACAGTGCACCTGTGAGCTAGTTGGACTTCTCCTGTTAGACCCCCTGAAAAAGAAATTCCCAGGCCACTCTTTCGATTTCTATATAGATGATGGATTATGCCTGTCACGGGACTATAATGGATGTACATTAGACAGACTTAGGAAAGATTTAGTTAAGTTTTCCAAGGAGCTAAGTTTTAATATAACAATGACGACACATTTATATAAAGTAGATTACTTAAGATACAACACTAAATCTCGAAAAAAAAAACCTTTCCATAAACCAAATAAAAACTCATATACATAAATAAAGGTTCATGCCATCTATTCACAGTGTTCACAGATATAGTAGCTAATGTTAGCAAAAGAATATCAAGACTTTCTTCGAATGCCGAAGTTTCTGAACAAGCAGCGCAATATTATAACGATGCACTATATAAAAGTGGATTCAGAGAAAACGTAAAATTTCAATAGATTCATAATCAACAAGAAAATAAAAAAGAGGCGAAATATTATTTGGTTCTTGCCTCCCTTCTCACTTAATTCTAAAACTAGAGTAGAGCATTTTCCCTTAGGCTTCTTGATAAACGCCCCCCTCCAAACCCAAACTACACAAAATCTTTAATAGGAACACTGTGAAAGTAAGCTACTCGACAACACCATTGATTAAGTCCATCATCTCTAGAGAACCAAAAAAGATAGTTAACCCATGTTGCTCTTTCAGAGCCAAAAGTGAGTGTCCATTAGATAGCAACTGCAAATCTAAATCCCTTTTATACGAAGCTGCTATAACTGACAAATCTACAAATATAACTGCAAAATACATTGGAATGTCATAATGTCCATTTAAGCGAAGATATTATGAACATATGAGCTCCTTTAGATCGAAAAAATAATTAAGACAGCCTTAGTAACCTAAACGTGAGAGCTTAATCAAAAGTGTGCACATTTTACAATTAAATCGAGGAAAATTGAATACAAAGCTTCATACACGCTAGAACTGAAACATGCTGAGAAATATCATATTCTACAGTCAATTCACGACCCAGGAATAAGCTGTTTAAATGTTCAGAGCGAATCCTTGAAAAGTTGTTCACACAGAATGAGAGCACTCCTTATAAACTGGGACGGTAAAAAAAGACAAAACCTGAAAAAATTTTTTTATTTTATTTAAAAAATTAAAAATACAAAAAACTTTTATATATTTTTTCTATGTTTTTTTATATTTTTAAAATTTTTGTTTTAAATTCATTTATCTTTATTTTATTGTTATTTCTACACTTTATATTTTATATAATTCATATTTTATATTTTATTTTAATCTATTTTAATTTTAAATTATTAAAAAAGGGATATAATTGTATAACCCCCAAAGCAAAGACACTATTGAAATTTTTAACATTAAATATAACTTTAATATCAATTAAATAAATGTTTAATTTGATATTTCAACTGATTTTTAAATTTTAAATTGAAGTGGATTAGTTTTAATTTTAAATTTAAAATTAAAGTTAGTAGAAAATTAAAAATAATCAATTAGTTAGAGTTGGATTTAAAATTTAATACATTTGTCCTGTCTGATAGACTAGGTTTTTCTAAGATTTATATATGATAGGTTTCTCCAGACTAATTTTAAAAGAACTCACATGGGCGGGTGAAAGAATATAAACATGGTATATCGTATATATAGGAAAAATAAAGTTAAATAATAATAATAATAATAATAATAATAATAATTATTATTATTATTATTATTATTATTATTATTATTATTATTATTATTATTATTATTATTATTATCAAATTTGAATTGGCTTTCAGAACTTTGCAAGATTATCTGCCTTGGACTAATTGAAAGTTGAATTGGAAAAGGTTCCGTTTGGAACGGAAAAGAGTTTAAAATTGATAGAATAAAAACCTATTTTTAATAGTGGACGCGGTAAACAATTCAAATATATTAAAATAACATATAACATTACAGGATTAAGAATTATATAATGATATGAATTGAATTTTAAAAAATTCTTAATGCTGCAATTTTTGAAGTTATAAATTTATTATATTTTTTACTAGAATATATTCTTTTTTCTTTTTCAGTTTTAACAACTAGTCTTTTACTTTTCCATGTTTAAGCTTAACCATATTACTTTTCATGCTCGCATTTTTCTATTGTAATCCAAGAAACTTTGTATAAAAAATGTAAAAAAATAAAAAATTCTTAATGCTGCAATTTTTGAAGTTATAAATTTATTATATTTTTTACTAGAATATATTCTTTTTTCTTTTTCAGTTTTAACAACTAGTCTTTTACTTTTCCATATTTAAGCTTAACCATATTACTTTTCATGCTCGCATTTTTCTATTGTAATCCAAAAAGCTTTGTATAAAAAATGTAAAAATAAAAAGAATGCAGTTTAAATTCCAGGAAAAAAAATTTAACCTATCACAGACTTAGCACCTACATTATCTGACTTCTAAAAAGTTTATTATTACAAAGGAAAATTCAACTATGTAAGGATTAAACAAAAAAGAAAGCCTTAATTTAAATTGTTAAATAGAAATAGACTTATGATTTGTATAAGCCATCTTCTCAAAAATTCTACAATTATAAAAAAAAGTATTCAACGATATAAGGATGAAAAAAAAAACTTTAACTATAATTTTTTAAATAGAAAACGGGAATCTCCAGCTGTCTACCATATAGTTGTTTCGGAGATTAAAAAAACAGGATAGCTGTAATATATATATATATATACAGAAAGTTGTTAGTTGAGACAGATCATTGGTACCGTCGGTTTCAAGCCCGATAATAAGAGCCGTTTAAGGTATCCTTATCAAGCTATCTTCAGCCAATATTCGTCTCGGTGAAGAGAGCTTGATAAGGATACCTTAAACGGGCCTTATTATCGGGCTTGAAACCGACGGTACCAATGATCTGTCTCAACTAACAACTTTCTGTACACAAAATTTAAATACGCTCTTACAATTTGGATTTTCTTTTTAATTGAGCACTCTGCTGGAATTCTTTTAAAAAAAAAAACTAATCATTATATATATATATATTCAGAGTGTATGTATGTATATATATATATATATATATATATATTCAGAATGTTAGAGATTATATATAATAAATTCCACAGCCAAGCAATGTCGCAGCCACAAGAGCCATGACAGTCAGCGAACCGGAAGTCTAACACTCGAGTTTCGCCCTCATTTGGGTTCATCAGTTAGACACATCCGAACTCAGGATTCGAAACCCAAGCCTCTTGCATGCGCGGTAAGCACGCTTCCAACTGAGCAAACGACCCGCACACAAGAAATTTCATTAAAAAACACAGATCAAGGAACCGCGACGAAATCTGAAATATATAACATTACTCAGTCAATCTTAAAGCATAATATATAGGTTCGCGCGAGTAATAAAAATATGCATATGGTTTTCATAAAGTACCAAGTCTCAGGATTTAAGCCCTATCGGATTATCAATTTACAAATTACAGTAATTTCAATGAAGCTACTGTCGCAAATTAAAACGAAAATGGAAAAATCTCAATTCCCAGACTTGAAATTTAGTATATAGTCTATTTAGACACGTGAAAAAAAATATCATGCTTAATTGCCGATTCCAAAAATGATTTCATTAATCATTTTATTTATATTTAGAACTTAATTTTCCTTTATTAGTACTAATGATGAAATGATCAATATTTATTGATTTTAAAGTACAATTAAAATATACATATTAACCCGCACCCCACACTTATATATATTTTTATCTTTGCGAAAATCTATGCACATATCATCTGAAAATAAAAATGACAAACAACAATTCTATAACCAAATATTTAAATGTTTGAAAATAATCGAACCCGGTAATTGTATCGGAATCTAAACTTTAGAGCATAATCGGTCAGTGTACAGGAATCGGGAAAATATTATATTCGTCCCATCACTAATATATTAACGTTATAACCACCGCGAAATTTCCACAGGTTTACGCTAATCTCTATTCTATGAGCGTTAAACGAAACCGACGGACAAAGTCTTTTAAAGAAAAGCAATGACACATGTATAAAAAAAAAAAAAAAAAATTTCAGCCCGTGGCCTGCTGCTGTGTCCATCGTTTGTTCCCGGTCCCTAACGAAGCAGCCGAACAGTAACGGACACTAATGGCGAAGTCACTCGAAACGAATGAATTGATTGAATTACTGACGAACCTGTTAAAATACCGGGTTAGCCCCTAAGCCCACCGGGATGGACAAAACACCGGCCCACCCAGTAGCGGACTTCAAGGGAATGTTTTAAAATCCTCATATTCTATTTTGTGGTCATGAGCAGAAGAAATGCCAGCCGGAAGTTGACCCCCACATAGAAGTCGAAAAAAAAAAAAAATGGCGAGGCTAAAAAAACAAAACAAAAGTTAAATGAACTTTCTTTTTTTTTTTTTAATAGACATTCATTGCTTTTCTTTCGTCACTTTTACATTTCAATGCGTCCTGGATTAATTACTTCGTTTTTACTTTTTTACGTTTTTGTTTCTCTTCTTTTACTGAGTCTATTTTGTATTATATGCACACACACGTGCATGCGCACACTCAAGGAAGTTTTTTTTTTTTACAAGGGAGTCACCATGTATCAAGGCCTGAAGCCCGCTCGGAGATAAGAGTTAATCAATGTAAGTTGGTGTATAATAATCGTTAATGGTGTGAGTTAGGTGGAATTTGGATTACTTAAGGAAACGGTTTACATAATACTTGAAGGCTACCATACTGTAGTCGGACGGGAAGAAGGCCAATGGAACAATGTTCCACAGGCAGGAAGCTATGCATTTAGATTTAGGCCTACATAGAGAGTAGGGAAACTTGATAGTGGTTGTAGCTAGTCGAGTATTTTTTTGTGAAAGTTTGGCAAGAGATACCATAGATTTTGGTTAATTACGATAGTTTTATTTTTTCTTTAATTTTCTGTTCGTTATTTTTCGATCTTTCTGTTGGTAAATGTTGTATTATGTAGCCGAGTTATGTTTGTCAGCCATTTTTATTTAGCGCTTTCAATCAATAATCGTCATCAGGAGTAATTTGGTTGAAGAGGTTTTTTTCTGTTGCCTTTGTTTTATTTTATTTTCGTTTTTATTTATTTGTTTTATTTTATTTTCGTTTTTATTTATTTGTTTAATTTTATTTAGTTTATTTTAAATCATCTGCTAGAGAAGGAAACATAAGGAAAGGTGTGTGGTAAAGTCTATTTTTATTTATTTATCTTTATTTTAATTTTTTGATTGATATCACAATAATATATATATATATATATATATATATATATATATATATATATATATATATATATATATATATATATATATGCACGTTTCATTAAATAGCACAGACAACCCTTGCTTATTTTTCTTGTAATCCTCCTTTTTTCTTTGTCGGATCATTTTCCGAACGTTTTTTCCGAGTGAAAAAAAAAAATTTCCCGTAATCGCGAACGTTTTCGACCTCCATTAGTCATCCTCAGGCGAGTAGTAAAAAATAAAAAATGAAACTGAAAAATGAAAATAGCGAGATGAAATGAAAAGACAATTGAAATACGATTAAAAGACGATTAAAATCGCTTAAAATCACTAAATTACTCAAAAGCATTTGCGCGTGCTCTCCGTTTCATTTTGAGTCTGGTTAATCGTTGGTTTATTAATGTGGATTAACAATGCCTCAAAAATTGGGAGGCGCACCTCGCAATATGAGACAGTAAGAATGACCGTATATATATATATATATATATATATATATATATATATATATATATATATATATATATATATACGCGGTGGATACTAGAAAGCTGATTGGCTAACTAAAATCTCAATAGAAGATGCACATATAAAAACGACAAACAACCACAGAATTCGCGCATAAGCCTGAAGAATCCTAGAGTGGATGAAACGCGGAATATTCAGTGTAGCTTAATCGCCATATACATTTTATAACTTACTAACTAGCTCTACCTACGTATTGAGCACTTTTGAAGTAAATACGTAAAGTTTACGCATAAATCTATACTTTCGTATATTAATTTTATGTAAGTAAATTAAGTAGTTATATATATATATATATATATATATATATATATATATATATATATATATATATATATATATAAAAATGTAATTCTTGGTTTGTTCGCAATTAATAGTCTAAAAAACCACTGGACGGATGGCTTCCACGTTTTGGTATAATATGTTTACTATATCCATGTGTATTTTTATATATTTCTTTTTAATTATAAAATTATACTTAATTTTTCTATGATAAATAGGTGGTTTTCTTTGTACCGATAGGTCATTTTTTTCATTTAGGGACAATTATTTATTACCGCTTACTGTCACGTGACCAGTGTTTCCAATTTAGCGGTTTTCCTGCTAGATCTGGAGATTTCGTTTGCAATCTAGTGGGGAATTCTAGACAATCTGGTGATATTTCGAACCCACACACCCGCAATTTTAGAAGAAAAGCGCTTGAAAATACTTTAAAACATAAAATAAACTCATTCATGTAAGTAAAAGAAAGTAGCATTTATTTATTGCCTTTGGTAACAATTATTTATTGATAATTTGTTTTATTTTTCACCTTTTTTTTCGGCTAACCATTCTTAAATCTCGCTATAAAATCGATTTTTCCAATTACATTTTAGGTGGGGAGGGCATTCCAACCTCCGAAGTTTAGTTTAAAATACGACGTTTAAAATCCCGCTTAATTTAGAAGTATTTAGTCGAAAATTGTAAAAAGCAAGAAACAACAGCAAAAAAAAAACTTATACCAATACAGTAGAATTTAATTATCTACCAACATGCTAAAACAAAGTTTTTTTGTTTTTTTTTATTTTTCTAATTTCAAAATATGTTGCACCATTATTGTGATGTTTAATTTGCAGTATATTTCAATTTAACTTTTATTATAAAAAATTTGATTTTATGATTTGTTTCTTGCAAAAAACAAAAAAATACCCTCTGATAAAATATGTAAGCCTTCTGGAGAGCTAACCGCTTCAATATAATTCCAGAAACATATAGTGAGAAAACACGAAACATTTTATATATTGAATATACTATATTTATAATTTTGTTATGGTAGGAAGTTGAAATATGGAGTTTTTTTTTGGGGGGGGGGTGAATTAGCGATTTTTGAAAATTTTAGATGATAAAAGTTAAAAATCTAGCGATTTTCTGGACATTCTTTCTCCTGATCTCGCGGGGTTTTTTAAATCTCAGAAAAGCATATTTTGGTCTCACAGGCTTAATGTAAACATAATGTATTTACAATATCGGTAAATTTTCAATGGGTTTAATCACATGATTATTGATAATGTAACCATGTGATTGAAATTTGATTTAAATTAATCACACGTGGTCGCTTTGCTAATGAATGCCGACGCTCAAAGTGTATAAACATTTTGACCCTTCTCTTTACTTAAAAATTAACAAAAAATCAGGAAATTAACCAATTTTAATGAAAATTTCAGTATTTATCAAATAATGATTGCAGAATATAATGAACTAATTATTTTTACTTAACTCTTAGTGAAAATGTTTTATTTTGTTTAAACAAAAAATACCTTTACTAAAGTTATGGTTTTCAGTAGTAAATAAAAAACGCAAGAATTTATTTTTGCTTTTTTTATATTAATAAAGCATCGTAATTTGTAACAATAAAAAATAATTTTTACAGGCACATTCCGAAAAAGCCCCTAAAGTCCGTATTAATGAATTCGATATAACTCGAAGAAAAATAAATTTCTCACATATTATCAGGAAATAAGAGATTCAATTAGATTCTTATTTCAGTCACCTAAATTATTTAGGGTGAAATGAGTTTAGGAATTTATAGCCAAACCTAAATATTTTTTTTTGCTTAAAAAATAGCATCAATACAGTAAGTTATGTAAAATTTGCATAGAATGCTCTGCTTTACGGTTGTTGTAGAAATGGAACGGAAATTTGAATTTCGTTCCCTTTTAAATTCGGTACATTTTTACATTACGTCCAACTCATCGTTCACATTCGATACGTCAACTTTTATAGCTTTTCGGGTATGCTGGCAAGGTTAGGGGTGTCTATTCCGAAAGCCGTTCTTACATGGGTAGATTGGTAGGTGTGTCAGAAATTTAGTAAAAAATAGTGAATAATTCCACCCCGTTTTCCCAAGCTTATAACTCCTCGAAAAATGTAACTCAAGCCTTAATTTTTTTTCCAATTAAAGGAGCAAGGACCAAGGTTTCATTAAAAAAAAAACAAAAAAAACAACATGTTTTTTTTAAAAAAAAAGGTTTTACACTTCGGACTTTACAGGTAAATTTCTAAAAAACTTCTTTTTTGTTTTAAATTTGAATATATTATTTATTGATCTTTTCTCTTCAATTTGTGATATATAACACTTTGGTGAGTAAATTAATTATTTACTTTTTAATAGACATTCAAAATGGGAGGCGTGAATTATTCTACCCCCTGTCTTTCCAAGCTTATAACTACTCGAAAAATGTAATTCAGGCCCTAATATTTTTTGAATTAAAGGAGCAAGGACCAAGGTTTCATTAAAACAAAACAAAAGAAAAAACAAACAACATGGTTAAAAAAAAAAACTTCGAGCTTTACAGGTAAATTTCTAAAAAACACTACTTTTTTGTTTTAAATTTGAATATATTATTTATTGACCTTTTCTCGTCAATTTGTGATATATAAAACTTTGGTGTGTAAATTAATTATTTACTTTTTAATAGACACTTGAAAATGGGGGCGGGTGAATTTAAAAAAAAACGTTCGTCTAAAATATTATATTCAGTTTATTGGAAAGAGCATAAAATTTCATATTGATCCTGAAAATATCGTAAAAATAGAATCAATAGAAAAATATTGATAGATTTTTAAAGTTTAAAAATTGAAAAATATTGAGTTCGTAAAATTACTTACTGTTTTTTAAAAAATAAAAAAAAATATTTCTATTACTTTTAAAACAACTTTAATAGTTTATTTTGGAAGTATAATCCATAAAGAAAATAAACAACCCACTTTTAAAAGAGAAATTACGAGTTTTTTATATTTTATTCGCAGTTTCGTGATAGGGGTGTCAAAAATTCCTACAGAAATTCTGATACGTCTACTAGATTGGAGTGTTTATTCGCTGTAAACGTACCTGACAACCTATAAATGTCGACATTTCCAATGTGAAAGCTGGACTTATGTATAAATGACAAAAAGATATACCAAACTGACTTGTTCGTTTAAAAATGGAATTATTTCCCTTTCGTTATTAACTTTTTTAAAAATATTTTGTGTTTTATATACATAAAGTACAATTGTTGAATGTTACTATTTTGATTATATTCGTTTGGGGGAGCACAATTAAAAAATTAAGAAAGATTAAAACGGAGCGAAATTTAAGTTTCCGTTCCATTTTTACAACAACCGTAAAACAGCGCATACTCAGCAAGTTTTATCATAATTTATAAGCATGATGTTGAAACACAAAATCAACATTTTATTTATTTTTCTGCATAATTAATGATGGAAGTATTTTTCTATTTATTTTCTGAACATCTGTTAAAAAAAATAATTTGTACATTCTCATGAAAAAAAGAATCAAACTTTTCTCTACATTCACATAACTATTTCCAGTGTTCATGTAAAGCATTCATCTGTTCTTTTTATAATAAAAATTCCGTTTTCAAAGCGAAACCTTTACTGCCAAATTTCTTTAAAAAAAGTGCAAGTTTTTCTGAAAAAAAAACTTTCACCTAACAATTTATGGTAAAAAATTAATCTTTTTTTTGGAGAAAAAAATAACTTTTATTTATTAAAAAAATTGCAAAAAATAATAAAAGTAAATAAACGAACAAAATGCAATTTTTCTTGAGGAATGTGTTCCATTTTAACAAACTGAGCCACAGCAACGTATGGCCGGGTACAGCTAGTATATATATATATATATATATATATATATATATATATATATATATATATATATATATATATATTAATAAAAAAGAATACGAAAAGTATAAAAGCTTATAACTTTTCTTTATTCGTTTTCAATTGGTGACGTGCAGGAATACAAAATAATAATATTATGAAAAAAAATTAAAAAACATTTTTTATAAGTACATATTTTTCGACCGATCCTTCAGTCTTCATCAGTGTAGTGAAAGTATATATATAAATAAGTGAACGTGTCTGTGTGTGTGTCTCTGTGTGTGTGTGTCTGTGTCTGTGTACATTTCCCTACGCAATAACTCTGTCAATTTTTAGTCTACAGACTCTAAATTTGATATACAGTGTACTGAGATTTGGGGAAATCGATGTGATCCGTTTTTGGCCAGAAATTTATCGATTAAGGGGTCAAAGTTCAACGATTTGACCTTTCAGAACTCTACCAAACTACTTCGATAATTTTGGGTCTACGCACTTGAAAATTTAGATATAGATTCCTTGGACATAGATCTAACTTAATGACTTAGTTTGAGCCGAAAACAATAAATTTTAAGGGATCGTAATAGGGGTCAAAGTTAAAAACAATTGACCTCTGCGGTCTCTTCCAAATTACTCAGACAATTTCTGGTCTAAATATTTGAAATTTTATATAAAGGGTATTCAGAGATAGGGCAAGCTTTTTCCTCAGTTTGTGTCGAAAATTTTTAGTTATCGATATATAAATGTATGTATGTATGTATGTCTGTTTGCATGTCTGCCTTACTTTCAATAGGGGCGACGAATTTTACCAAGATCAGTATCGTTTTAAAGTTCGACCTTTCATACGACAAATATCGAAAAATTGGCTAAAAACGTTAATATCTCCCCCTTCAACTAGGCACTTTTCTACATGGGGTGGGTCACTTTTTTCGCCGATATGTGATCCTCTCTATTAGATTGTATAGCCTTAATTAAAAAAAATATCGCTCCGGTTTTGCGGTGGTCGTAACAGCATAAACGTTAGATTTTACTCCGTTCTTTTCCTCCTTTGCGGTACAGGTTCGAACCTGCCTTCCTACTACCACTTTTTTTTTTTGCTCAACATACACATCCAAACATCCGGGCAACGCCAGGCTGAAACGCTAGTATATCTATATATGTATAAAAATGAACCTGTCTGTGAGTGTGTGTGTGTCTGTGTACATTTCTCTACGCAATAACTCTGTCAATTTTCAGTCTACAGACTCGAAATTTGATATACAAGGTACTGAGATTTGGGAAAATCGATGTGATCTGGTTTCGGTCAGATATTTCGCTGTTAAGGGGTTAAAGTTCCACGATTTGACCTTTCAGAACTCTACCAAACTCCTCCGACAATTTTGGGTCAAACACTTGACATTTTAGACATTGGTACCTTGCACATGGATCTAACTTAATAACTTGATTTGAGCCCAAATCAATAAATATTAAGGGGTCATAAAAGGGGTCAAAGTTAAAAAAATTACCGTTTTCTCTCTATTTTGTTTTGCTCAGCGTACACCTCCAAGCACCCGGGCAACGCCGGGCCGAAATGCTAGTAAATACACACACACACACACACACACACACACACATATATATATATGTATATATAACTTATTGTAATAGCAATTAAAAAATTATATATATTTTTTATGTGAAAAAAAAAATGAATATTAAAGATAAAATAGGATGATATACCTCACTTAACCCACGGTTTTTGTTGAAAGATCATAAACCTGACTTCAACAATAAACCCAGCATAAGATTAATTTCACCATGTGTTTCTGATTTAGGTAATATTAGTAAAAAGTTATTGGATGAGATTCTACTTACTTTAAAGTTTAAAATCAAGTATAACTTTTGGATTTCTTCTGGCGAGGTTATAGATTAGTTCCAGAAAGCAATAAAATACAAAAACAGTAAATTCATTATGTTTGATAATGTATTCATATTATCCATCTATAACTCTTTTTGTAAAATTAATAAAATTATCAGAAAATGAAATAGATATAACTAGATTAGAAATAGAAATGATAAAACTAGCGAAAAAATACGGCAAGAAAGCATAATGAAAATCACATTGATTTTACGATTGAGATGAGGATAACGGACTTAGTAGATGAATAAAACGAAGCAAAAGAATAAAACAAACCGGGTTTAAAATGAGGTTATATAGAAATGATACGTCATGTTTTAGTTAATTCAAACGATCGAATAAGAGAAACATTAGAAATAACATTAAACTATACTTTAATGAACTTAAGTTAGAAATAACATTAGACTGCAATTGTGAAACAATGAATTTTTCTATATAACCTCAAACCTTAACAACAATGCTTATGCGCCGTATCACAAACCGAACCAAACATTATTCTATATAGACTATAAATCTAACCATCCTACAAGTATGAAAAAGCAATTATCCCCAGTATATAAAAAGTATCTAGGATATCACAAAATGAGAATATATTCGATAAAAATAAGGGTCACTATAACGAAACATTAACTAAATGAGGATATCAAGGAAAGATCAAATACATAAAGGAGGTGGATACAAAAGATAGTAGAATACATTATCGTATGATGAAGGGAAAAAGAAATGTAGTGAATAAAAATAGGTATAAAAATAAAGATGAGAATAAAAAGAATGAAATTACAAATGATAAACAAGCATATAATAATACCAATGCAGTTACGAAGAAGAGAAGTAGACGCAACATCAAGTCTGGTTTAATCGACCTTTCAGTGAACATAAAATTATAATAAGTCCAATAAATGGTAAAATTAACAAAATAGTGATTAATAATATGGTTTAACCAGGAGAATTAAATGTTGAGAAAAAATGTAACTGCAGAATACCCGACAAATGTCCATTCGAATAAAATTATTTAATTTCTGAAATTGTATACAAATGAGAAGTTAAGGTGGATAATAAAAAGATATACCTAGGGGGAAATCGATGTAATTTTAAGGACGTATACAGAAACCATGTTACATTATTTAACATTATATCAGAGAAGGAACTAAATTGAAATGATGATAAGGATAGAAAAATAAGAATAGGACAATAATTTATATTAAAAATAAGAAGAGAAACACGACTGCATTAAGGGATTGGGTTAGGGTTAGGGAACTACTTAAGAATAAAATAGAATTTGAATTAAAATGGTGAGTAGAAGATAAAACTAGAATAGGTAAGCGTATTAAATAAAAAATATGTAATCTATGTTTACTTGAGTCATACCATATAGTGCATTCTAAAGAAAAAATTTTAAACAAAAAGTTGAATTTCTATTAACACGCCTAAGACCTACAGGGTGACCCCCCAAATAAAAACAAAAGCTAAATGGAGGCCATCTAGAACATATGCTGTAGAACGGAGAAAAAAGGCCAAAGACCCTTGTGTTTTGATGTGATGTTTTGAAAATAATAAATTATAAACTTTATGACCAAAGTTTCATTTCATTCGGACAAAACACTAAGAAACGGGGCCTAATTAGAGTTGGGGCCCGTTTTTTGGGTGACCCTGTAATCAAAATAACATATATATATAAATAATAACTAAGGAATATTTTTTGAGCGATATGTAATTGTTGTAAGAAATTTTTTTAATTTAATATCACGAATTTAGAATGGTGCAATACATGAAGTAGTAGGTCATTAATTTAACATATAGAAAACAAATTAAATGTAACCTTAATAAGGGAAATATAATTAAATTTAAATTTAATAATCGTAATTGGTAATAAACTATCACCTGAGACATTTAAATGGCAAAAAATAGAAATCAAATAATTAGTAATTGAAAACTATTAAGATGAACAGATTATGACTGATTAAATATACTAAATCAGAATATAAGTTTAAAATAAACTAAGTGAGAAATTTAACCTAGAGTGCTAAAAAAAGAATAATGTGAGAACTAAAAGTTTAAAACTAAGCTTTGGAGATTAATAAGAATAATAAATTAATAGAGACAAAATCAGAGGAATTTCGATAAAATTATGAATCGATAAATGTGGGCAAAATCGAGTTATCTCCCTTACACTGTCTCGATATACTGTATGATACGGGAATAGTTGGAATAAAAAAAAACATGTTTTTATTAAGATAAGGTTGAAAATGATAGATTTAATATTTAATTAATAGCATTACTTCTATGAAGTGGAGATAAATATTAACTAAAATTATTTAAATAAACCTTTATAGTTTTTTTCGACAAAATAACAGGTAAAAAAGGGAAAAGGAAAACAAATATATCGTAACATGTAAATAATAAAGATTTATACGAAATTAAGGCAAATTGAGAAATGAATATAAATACATATAAAAAAAATAAAGAATCAAAGAAACAAAATAAAATAAAGGATGGAAGAGGTGTGTAACCTTAAAACAGGGATTATGAATATATTCATTCATATATATATATATATATATATATATATATATATATATATATATATATATATATATATATGTATATCATCCACTTTGATGAGTCGTAGAAATACGTGTCTGTGGATAATTATACTTTAAAAATAATATATATATATATATATATATATATATATATATATATATATATATATATATATATACAAATCTTTAAAAAACTTTGCAAGGATGAGATATAGGTAAACTATTTTCGCTTGTTTTTTTTCCTTATGAGGGAAATGGTTTCCATAATGTTTTATTGTTAAGCTGTTTTTTTATCCAATAAGTCCGACGAAGGGCTGTTCTGGTGAAAATTTTCAATCGACATAATGTTTAAATTCGTCCGAATAGTCTGGAAACAATTGTAACTAACGATGTAATACAGTATTTGTTGCTATCAATTTATTCCTTGATGTCTTGGTGTTTGTTAACAAAGTATATATATATATATATATATATATATATATATATATATATATATATATATATATATATAACAAATGTATTTAAGTGTATGAAGAGTAGCTATATTTGGAATATTTTTAAATGATATAATGTTTAAATTTGTCCAAATGGTTGTGAAACAATTGTAACACATAAAGAAATATACCATATGATGTTCTTATTTTATATTTTGTTGTATTAATTTTGGCAAAAAATATTATTTGCATGCTCGATTACGAAACCCGATAATCATGAAATTAATTAATTGAGTCAATTAATATTGATTTTGATTTTATTTGAATGTTACCGAAATTTTATGCATAAATTTTTTTGTTTAAATCATTGTTCATAAGATATGTATACATTTATATATGTATATCTGTATCGATATATATTATATATATGTTATATACGTATATATATATATATATATATTATGTATATACGTGTATATATATATATATTATGTTATATACGTATATATATATATATATATATATATCGATATATATTATATATATGTTATATACGTATATATATATATTATGTTATATACGTATATATATATGCATGTATATATACGTATGTATATATATATTATGTTATATACGTATATATATATATATCGATATATATTATATATATGTTATATACGTATATATATATATATTATGTATATACGTGTATATATATATATTATGGTATATACGTATATATATATATATATATATATATATATATATATATATATATATATATGCATTTATATCCGCATGCATTTCTCTATATATTATTCCTGTTAAGTACATGTGAAAATATTCCTTAGTTTTAGGATTGAGTTTAAAAATAATTTCATTTGTTTCGCTTGCACTATTTTTACACACTATAGTCAGATATAGCGAGCAGACATGGACTGACTTTGAATGTTTAAAACTTTACTATGCTTTACTGATTTACTTTTTCCTGATCCAGTCAATCCAACTTAATGGGTAACTCACGTTAGAGAAGACGATCACATTAGAGACGTTGATGACGTTCTAGAGCACGTAAGAGACGGTGGGCGACGTTAATGCCGTAACGATAAGTCATGCGTGTCGGGACAAATACGAAATAACTGTCGTTGTTACAACGGGAAAAAACGAGTTGAAATTTTGTTTTGTCTACTTTGCGACTGAGGCTACAACGTGTTGGGTAACGTTTCAAAGAGAGAAAAAAGTGTTTTTGCTGGTAGTGAACGTCTCTAAGGTGCTGTCGAACGTCATCACCGTTACTAATATAATCGTCTTCTCTAACGTGCTCTTTGTCATTTTTATAGTCCTTCAGCTGTAACAGTAGGACGCAGTTGACTCTTATACCGATAAAGGATTACATCGGGGTCACAAACTTTATGGAGCGATAGAATGATCCAACTAGCTTTCCATCAACTTTAGCAACTTAGTCCTAGGAGCTTATTTGGCTCTCCTAAGGAGAAAGCCAGTCATATCGACTGAGGCAAACAAGATTGAGCAGTATCTGATGGTTTATGCCTTATTTTATACCTCTGATCTCTCGCCCAGCCTTAAATAGTATTCACTTTTATGTGGGTCGACGCATCTCAATTAGATGGTATGTTAGTTGGCAGATTTACCAGGCGTAAGTTTAAAATGCCATTCTTGTACTTTTGAGATGAGGATTGATTATTCATATTATTTTAATTCTTCGGACTACTTATCTCATCCTGAGTGTTATTTATACAACAGTGTTAGCAAGCTCTCGTTCTCTCACTTATGACTGAGTAGAAGTCCTAAGTTATTCACAATTGAACCCTTGGCGCAGTAGCTAGACTACTTTGCAAAATTCAGTTGTAAAAGTTATACTCTTCTGAAGTTTGAAGGTTCAATCCTCAGTGAGTGCGGATTACTTAGGACTTTTACACAATCATGGCTCACAGAGCGAGAGCATGCTACCCGGTGGATTACATAAATGCTTCCGGTCGAAATTTTATGTAAATTCCCGAGTTCCCGAAGACAGAAAGATTCCCGGATTCGACAAGATACACCTGAAGAAGATCGCAGGTTACATCGACCAAAACTTTGTGCAAATACGAAGTTCCTTACATAAGTTTCCAAATTTTTTCGTATGCACACTTTTATTGATGGTACACACATGAGACTCTAGTTCCCTTCAAAGTAATCACCTCCGGTTACAAGGCACTTGTACTGTTCCAACAACTTATGGAAAATGCCATGAAAGTTCTAATGTGTGAACGTGTCTATAACCCTCGTCACAGCCACTTTCATTTCCTTAATTATCTCATAACAACAGTCTCTAAGGTTTTTCTTGAACTTAAGGAATAATCAAAAATCACAAGGAGCAAATTCTGGACTATATGAAGGGTAAAAAACTGTCTTGATGCCCATCCTTGTCAAATAATCTGTGACAAGGATGGAACCCTCTTGAGACCAGCTTTGGGCAAATCTTCCGCATCTTCAGTTCCTCTCAAATAATTGTGTGTACAGTTCTTACACTGGCATCAAACTGTGCACTCCTTGTCTCTATAGATACACGATGGTTCTTATCCATTAAATTCTTTATTCGACCAATTAACTTTCGTGTTTCGACTTCCTTACTCCTTCTACTCCCATCATCATCATCCCTCACAGATTCCCGGTCTTCCTTGAATCTCTTATGCCACTCCAAAACTGATGCTTCATTAATGCAAGATGGTCTAAAAGCAGTCTGGAGTATTATTGCATACGGTTCTTCAAAATGTCTTCACGCCCGGATTGCATTGTTGTAATTCTCTAGCTACGACAATCAGGCTTTACTAGGGTGTATTCCAATTCCTACTGTAGCTGTTCATTTGAATCTGAAATCATAAAAAGTTGATCAGTTATCTGATAGATATATAATAATAACATAATGACTTTTCAGGAGTTTACGACAATTTTAAATGTCTGTAAAAAATGTCTGGAAACTTATTGAAGCCACCTTGTAGCACTCAAGATGAAATCGACCTTGTAGTTTTTTCATACATTAGTTTTAAATAGCGCTTCTAAAATAATCTCTGTCCGTTCTTCTGTCACATTTAAGTTTGAAATAGCATCCGGAATGGACGTATAAGTTCACTTTTTTAAAAAATATTTTTTTTTTCTGAATAAGGCATCTTACGAGACTGCGTGTATTCACATCAAATCAAGTGATTCTAATGAAAAGATTTTTTCAGCATTCTCATAGTCTCATTTTAAGATATGATATATAACTTCAAGGCTAAAAATTAAAAAAAACTGACCCAAAAGCCATTAAGTTACGCCGTCGTTCAACCTTCACTTGGCAAATTCCAGTTTTTTATTTATCACATATTTGCACCGTTTTTTTTCGGCTAAAATCCAAATATACAGATCCACATGCGTTCGATTACCCTATATATTAAGTTTCATGTCTGTAGACCAAAAACTCTATGAGGGTGTGGTAGGAAATATTTTTTAACAAATATATATATATATATATATATATACGAATACATAAATATATATAGAAAGAGGTTTGTGTTTACTATAACCTTTTTACGCAAATATTACGCAAGTATAAACCATGTAGAATATCTGCATGGATATAATTAAACGAAATAGTTAACTAAAGATGATCATTCTATAAGAAAACGGGGAAAAAACTAATAGGGAATTAATTAAAATGAATGTTTAAAAGAATATGCAAATGAGGTAAATCTTTTGCAGATGAATGCAATTCCACGACTCATAGATAACAAAGTTGTATTTTCTTTTTAAATAAATAGAAGAATAGGTTTTTAATATGAATATCAATACACAAAAAAACTACAGGAGTATAGATAAGCAAGAATAACTGCTTAGCGACAATGAGTTCTACATGTTTTATTTTGAGCTTTACGTGGTTATCTTTCTTTATAAGAAAATTTCTATTTTTCTAATGAGTATATATAAGGAAAAATACAAAGGTAAATATATTGATTGTTTAATGTAAGCGAAACAGATCTGTAAAAAGTACAGATGCTTTGATATGGTGAGAGAATTGATTGTTAAGATAAATAACACCTTTTAATATAGGAAAATCGTAATGAATATATATATATATATATATATATATATATATATATATATATATATATATCTGTGGAAATAGATTTTCTTATAATATATACAAATCCTTATTTAAGAAGCTCAATATAATTACAGAGACATATAGTTAATAAATGACAAAAGACTATATTTCAAAGTTCATGATGTCCATCTTATAATTTATTCCTTTAATTCAGTTAACATTTACAATTCTTGACAGTATCTGTTTCGTAGCACAAAATCAATGACTTAATTATTATATCAATCAGTGAATCTATTATACCCTTAACTCATATGAAAAAATAGCAACAATCAATCCATCAAAAGGAAATAACGTGCATTTATACATGATTAAAATCCGAAAATTGGAAGAGAAGCTGTAAATACCTTATAATATGTTTCCATTACGCCATTTTGAATATATTTATATATTCGAGAGCGAGTTGATGCAGTGATTGCAGGCGATTAAATGACTTACTGACTAGATGGTTTTCTAACGAATGATAAAAAATATTTTTTTTTTGTATGGTTTTAAAGGTTAAAAACTTCAAAGACTATATATATATATATATATATATATATATATATATATATATTGATTGAGATTGTCGGACTGACTTCCTCATCTTGGTTGTTATGGTCACAACGTTTCGGCCGTTTTACTCTCCGGCCTTCATCGGGTGTTTTGTCTCGAACTGGGGAACCGTTTGTTAGGAGTCTCGAACACAACCCTTTATTATTATTATGGGGGTACCGTGTTTGGACTCCGGCTAGGCTCTGGGACATAGTTGCTGATTCTCTGTTTTGAATGTTACTTTTTTACTGCCTTCATTCAGGATTGAACTCAGCACCTTTTGGGTAACTGTAAACTTTGATACAACGGCTAGGACCACTCGGCCATATGTCACTGGGACAAAAAAAAGTAACATTCAAAACAGAGAATCAGCAACTATGTCCCAGAGCCTAGCTGGAGTCCGAACACGGTACCCCCATAATAATAATAAAGGGTTGTGTTCGAGACTCCCAACAAACGGTTCCCCAGTTTGAGACAAAACACCTGATGAAGGCCGGAGGGTAAAACGGCCGAAACGCTATGACCATAACAACCAAGATGAGGAAGTCAGTCCGACAATCTCAATCAATGAAAACACCTCATCTCAAAAATACAGACAATATATATATATATATATATATATATATATATAGAGAGAGAGAGAGAGAGAGAGAGAGAGAAATAGATAGAGAAATAGATAGATAATCCACTAAAAAATTCCGAAATATTTTCACAAACAAAAGCGAAAAAAGTTAGTTTTTATTGACACCTTAAATCGTTAAGCTTAATCGACGATGAGATTAGTAGACTTCACAATTAAAGGTGATTCGAAAATTGTGTCTTGAAGATTAAAGATATCGATGAGCAAGTAACGTTGCCTGAAGTGGCGGCTAATTTCCACTTCCTTAACTTGTCTTGCCCGCCTAATCGATGTTAATGGGGGCCATTAGTAAATGACGAGATGCTGTCAGCTGTCTTCAGATGGGAATGCTTTTTTGATGGGTCGGCTTTGCCGGGTTCTTTGTCGCCATCGCCTTTTCGTACTCGGTAGTTATCGCTTGGTTTCACAAGTTGGAATGAGAGGATAAACGCGAGCGAAAGAGAAAGGAAGGGAGGAGAAGAGATGAGTGGAGTGTGAGGGAATATACTGGGGCGGAGAAGGAAGGCGCGGCAATGTCGGCAGTCAAAGAAGTGAAAGAGAAAAAAAAGAGCGGTCAAAGGGTATACAAATCGGAGAGGAGCCATGACGGGCCGATAGTGAATAATGACAGCAACAGTCAGTACTCGGATCAGCACGGAGATAGTGAAAGTAAAACATATATTGAGATAGACAAGCGTCTCTGTGAGCAGACACCGAGTTTAGAAGGACTCGTAATGGCTACATGCTTCGGTACGAAAGCTCAGCTTACTCGGTCCAAGTTCTGCCGGTGCAGTTTGGAAACTATCGAATCCACCCCCCCCCCATTCCTCTCAACATGGCCAAAATAGTGTTGGCACATCATTTTTCCTCATTTCATCGAAGTTAAGTGACATTGAGCCTGGCCATACTTAAATGAGTGACTATCATAATATACTATTGAGGATCCGGCTAGGGATTTTTATCCTCGGGAACCCCCTAAATCAACAGAGATTTGAGCATTCTTGCAATGATCCGGTCCCTGGTGATTTTGCGGTGGAAGTTTAGTTCTTGTGCAGTTCTAGGAGGTCCACTCTCCCATGCCTTGCTTTCTCTCTTTGAGGAGGGGTTAGTTTATTGCTAACCGCCTGATGCGACCTTACCGGGGAATGCTGACGGGACTGGGCAGGTACTTTTTGCAGGTCAGAGTGCCCCTCCTTTGGGACACTGACTTCTCAATCCCACTTTCCGACCCTAGCATCTAGAGAGAACTAAACTTATAATACGTGAAACTAAACCTTATCAGGCTCTGCTGCCACCAGATTATGCTGTCTGAAAATATTGGCTTCCTGGTCTGAAGTGCTTCAAACATAAATGATATTGCACTTTTTTCCTTTCCCTTTGCAAAACTCAATTATGTTCTGCCAAGTCAAAAACTAAAATTATAGTGTACAAAATAGCCAAACCAAACAGTGTCAGTAAATATTTTCGAAAGAAAGTATAACAACATTTTCAAAAGTTAATGGATTCGCCATTAAATAATCTGAAAAGGTGATAGGCTGTAAAACAAAACAACCAAACCAAACACGATGAATAAATATTTGAAGATATAAACAACTTGAATCATATTTATTTTCCATCAAATTTACTGGACGTGGAATTAAATAAACTGAGAAAAGATGATACGTCGTAAAATAAGCAAACCAAATTCCTTGAAAAAATATTTGAAGATTTGAAGACACGGGGTGCCTTCAATGCGTTTCCAGATTTTTTTTTTGTACAGACATTTAAAATTGTCAAATCAGACTCTCGAAAATTCAGCAAGCAATTGCGATACATCTTATGATATGACTAAGCAATTTTTATGATTTCAGGTTCGAATGAACAGCTACAACAGGAATTGACATACAGCCTACTAAAGCCTGATTGTCACAGCTGGCGAATTTCCAAAATGCAATCTGGACGTGAGGACACTTTAAAAGAACGATATGCAATAAAATTTTGTTTTAAACTTTGGAAAAATGACACAGAAACGTATGGAATACTTCAGACTATTTCAGACACGCGAGGAAAAGGAAATGAACACATATCTAAGGCAATGGCAGAAGCACTAGAGGAAGATCTCTAATCTGTAGTGGAATAGGGAGAAAAATGGATGATCACGTTCAATACTGCCAAGAATAAGCTTATTTTCTTCAATAATCACAAGAAACCTCCTCAATCCCCAATAGCTATGGCTAAAGATACATTACCTGAAATTACTTCATTCAAACTCCTCGGCTTAACGTTCAAAGGGAACATGAATTGGAACAGATACACTGAGAGCATTGCCAAAGGTGCTGCGGTCTCTTTCTATCGTGCTAGAAAGTTACTTACGCCTGAAAGTATCCTGTACCTCTACAAGGTCACCATTCGCATATGTATAGAGTATTATTGTCACTTTGGGGCTGGTGCATTTGCTACTAGTCTCTCATTCCTGGACAGAGTTCTGAACTATCATCTAAGCTTAAACCTCTATCCCATCCATGTCCGTTTTGCAAGTATTTTAATGGCGGATGCTCCGACGAACTACTAGCTCTTGTACCCCCTCGGCGTAACTACCCCCGACAGACCCGACAAGCAGCAAAATCCCACCCCCACACAGTAGAGATCCCTAGATGTAAGAAAGCCTTCTACTCTAATAGTTTCTTTTCCAGAACTGCTAGAATCTGGAATACCTTTCCGGTTTCCTGCTTCCCCAACTGTACTGACATGCAGAAGTTCAAGTGTAATGTGAATAGAAATCTATTTGCTCAACTCCCTACATAGCATTCTTGCAACTCATGTCCCTAAAAGTAGCCCCTACATCAAAGTGGCACTCTGCATTGTTTGGGGTGAAAATGTAATTAAAAAAAAAAAGATTCTTGGATCATCTTGAATGAATCGAGCATCAGTATTTTAAGTGGCTTAAGATATTCAAGAAATGCAGGGAGACTGTGAGGGGTGATGAGAGGTGTGGGAGGAGTAAGGAAGTTAGAACACCAGGGTTGATTGGCCAAATAAAGAATTTCATGGATAAGGATCATCGTGTGTCTATAGAGGCAATAAGTGCACAGTTTGAAGTCAGTGTCGGAACTGTACACACAATTATTCGCGAGGAACTGAATATGCAGAATATTTGCTCGAATGCACCAGTCTGCAACTCTATCATTGTCACAGATTATTTGACCAAGATGGGCATTAAAACAGTTCGTTACTCCTTATAGCCCAGACCTTGGCCCCTGCGACTTTTGGTTATTCGCTAAACTCTAGAAAAACCTTAGAAGCTGTCATTATGAGACAATTGGGGAGATTAAAAGAGGCTGTGACGAGGGTCATTGACACGCTCACACAAGAGGACTTCCATGCGACTTTCCAGAAGTTGTTAGAACAGTACAAGTACATCGCAGTCGGTGAAAATTACTTCAAAGGGGACTAGAGTTTCATGAGCGTACTAGCAATAAAAGTGCCCATACGAAAAAGTCTGGAAACTTATTGTTATAATCCTGTTAAAGGGTTACAAGAAAAACAGAACATCAAAATAAAGTAACAATATGTATTGAAAAACATGCAATAGGTGGATTTTTTCGTCGTAGCCGACGAACAACCTAGGTTGGTCCATAGGATGACGACTAACACCTTACCGATAAAGTCTTCCGGTATTTATTAAGTTTGGAATAGTCTATTAGTAGGTAACATACGTTAGTTTCGCTACAACATCCCCTTCAAAGCTGATAACTCTGGACGGTGTATCCGTATTTTTTTCTGTTTAGGTGGACCATAAACGGTTCGATGATTTTCCTTTCCCTGCCCGAATGTCGTGGTTTTGGTGTGATTTGAGGAGGATCAATATCAAACGTGTCATAGACGGTTTCAATAGCAACTGCTTCTTGGATTCATAGTTCAAGGCGAAATTATTTATTTTTACCTGCAAGAAAACCATTTTATTGCAATTTCTGCTACAATCGCGAGAATGTAATAAAAAAAATTGATTACTTTCGTGGATAGAATCCGCCACGAGTAATCTAAGGTCAGTAAACCTCACTTAGGACCCCGCTTGTAATAACCCATCAGACAAGTAGCGATATTGTCCTAGTGTTGTTAACCTGATGAATTGTCTATTTTCAAAAGACGTCGGGTAAAACGGTCCGGCAGTTCTTGCATATTGTGAAAAAAACAGTTTGAGTGCTATTATTTTGCTGCACGTAATATTTTTGAGTGGCGTTGACTCTCGGTAAATAATGTTCCAATACTGGAACTGGTACCTGTTTAGATGTAGCTGAAGTTTTCGTATTCGGTGAAAAATCGCATACAGTCGTATAGACATTTACAACTTGGTTGCTTTGCGAGGGTGTTATCACTTTATGGCTAGCGATAGAGTACACTTTCTGGTTTTGGTTTATTGGTTTGCTGTCAGGCAGGCGCTGTTCTTGTTAGGGAGGAGCTATTTTTGTTCGTTCTACAACAGTATCGATTTGTTTGCGCCTTCTGTTTTGCTTTTCGTGGCCTAGAACAAAAACAGTTTCCTTTTAATTTGTTTTTAAAGGCGTCGGTCCTGTTGTACTTTTTATTCTTGTTTTGCAAAATTATTGATTGATTGGTAGGTTCCATAATTTAAATCTAAGAATCCAGTCCGACCCGAGTAGGTAAATGGTATTCCTTAATAATAAGCTTGGAATGTTTTTGTCTTTACCAATAATGTGACGTTCGCTACAACATTCATCTTCAAAGTTAATTTGCGTACCATTAACAACCTTTACTGTTTTGTGTGTTCTCAGCATTGTGGGGTTATTCAATTTCTTCCAGGTATTTAAATTTACTATCGAAAGTTCTGAACCCGAATCAAGTTGCATTTTTATTTCTTTAAAATGAATTTTTATAGTCGCTTATGTTCTCGTTATTTTCAGTCCCCGCCAAACAAACTCCGGTTTTGTATTTAATTTTATTTCTGCATTGAATACCTTTTGTGTCCTATTTTTTTACATGCTCATTTTCTTGATAAATATAGACAGTCCTTAATCCAATGCTAATTACCACATCGATTACAGGGATACGAGATTTTTCTTTCTTGAAATTTTTTCTTAGCTATGTGTCGATATGTGTCATTTTCCCCCTAACTTGTGTTTTATTTTGTTTTGTGTTTTTTAAATTGTCTGTTTGCTTTTATTATCTGCTCAACTCCAGCTTCGATATCCATCAAAGCTTTTTTTTAATAATTTATATTTTTTAGCAAGCTTTCCGTTAACTTTTGTAGGCTTAGTTTTTTTATGACTTGAGTAAGCAGCTCTTTCCTGTGATGTTGATTTTCATATTGCTGGGCCTCTAGCCTCATTATTTGTTCGTGTTGTCTTTAATCTGAGCGTTTCTGGTGGTCAAATAATTGTTGTTAATGTTGTTGTCTTTCCTCTGCACGTTGTTGTCTTTTCTCTTCGCGTTGTTGTTTAATTTGAAGTTTTAATAATTGTTCCACTATACTTTGTAAGGAGTCCATTTTTGTATGATGGATAAAATACCGGATTTACACAAATTTAAGAAAACCGTGCTCGGATTAACAAGTTTTTTTTATTCAGAACAACTAGTTGAAAACTGGGCAATGTAGATTAAAATGTATTGTGAACCAAATCTCTGCAGGAAACATCTGAAGCTTACTCCACGTGCAACGAAATGGGTCCCCAACAATCGATTCGCTTGAAAAAAAAAAATGGATGATTTTACTAATTTCGATGACAATAAAAATATAGGAGTGTGAAACAACCGTGGATCATTATTCGATGTCGTACAATGTCGGTTAAATCTATATTGGTGGGTGGCAGAGCTTAGAATTTTAAGCCCACAATTGGAAAGCAGATGTTTACGTGTCTTCTACAATCATCATTATTGTAATACGAGCAGGGAGACCAGGGTCAAAAAGTGGGATTGAGAAGTCAGCACCCACGAGTATGGACACTCTGGTCTGTAAAAAGTGCCATTCCTCGGTGAGGACGCATCAGGCGATTAGCAATAGACCAGCCCTTTCTCAAAAAGAGAAGGCAAAGCCTGGGGGGGATGGACCTCCTAGAACTGCACAAAAATTTACTCCCACCACAAAATCAGCAGGGATTGGATCATTACAGGAACGGTCTAATCTCTGTTAATTTGTGGGGCCGAGGATAATACCTCCCTACCGAAAGCTATCAGGTTGTACCAAACGAAATCTGCAGAAATTAAAATTATTCAAGCGTAATTTTTGACAGCGCAATGCCGAGTGGCCTGCTAGTTATTATTATTATTATTATTATTATTATTATTATTATTATTATTATTATTATTTGGTACTTAATAGGAGTATCACACAGGTCTTCATTGGTCACTGCAACAACTGCTGGTGTTCTCTTGAGTGGGGAGACAACGAATCTCCTCAGATTTCCAATATTCTTCATCTCTTTCGATAACCTTTGCAGATGAATTTGCATCATTGCATTAGTTGCTTGCGATTGACTTCTCGCTAGCAAGGACCATTGATCATCACTAGAATTTAGGTGGCAGTAAGCCTTCCCAGGGTCTCAATCCTCTTTCCATTCATACAATGGAAGTCTGGTTACTGCTTTCGATCCTTGTTTTTTTTTCCCACTATCCTTGACTTTTTCTGTCTATTTGGTGTGGTGCCAGACGATGTCAGCACTACAATTTAGTTATATATTTATATATTTATATATTTATTATTATTATTATTATTATTATTATTATTATTATTATTATTATTATTATTATTATTATTATTCACTCACTAGGAGTCCTCACACAAGTAATTATCAGATATTTTTTTACTGATAACAATCAGCTTCCAAGAGTCTGAGCGACAACAAGTCTTCCCAGATTTTCAGTACTCACCACCTCTTTCCATAACCGTTGCAAATAAATTTATATCATCGCAATAGCCGCTTACCATTGATCTTTCAATAGCATCTGTTTCAATTAGAATTTGGGTGACAATAAACTTCCTAAAGGGCCCAATTCTCTTTACACTTATCCAGTGGAAGTCTGGTTAATGCTCCCTCCTTTCAATTTTTATATCGTTTTCGAATTTTTTTTTTTTTTTTTTTTACACGGTGGTCACCACTTATCAAAGCCCGGAAGCCACTCAGGGATAAGGGTTATTGCAAGTACAGTACGTTAGTGTGGAGATTTGATGAAGTGTTTACTTAAGGAGGCGGTTCATTAGGAATTTGTTAACGTTGGACTTGAAGACATCCAAGTTGTAGTCAGGTGGGAAGCAGGCAGACAGAACAGAGTTCCACAGGCGTGCAGTTTTAAGAAAGAAGATTTGTTCATGGAATCCACGTTTTATGCTAGTCGATGCTAACACTTCCAATGTTCTTTTTAAGGTGGTAATAAATTTACAATTTTTAGGTTTCAGTTTTCTTGTTCTTTTTGTTTCACCTCTCTTATAGTTTCTATATGTCTGCTTAGCGTTTGTAACTCATGTTGATGAATCTCCGCATTCGATTGCTTCTCATACGATTTTAGCCGTTTTCATTATTGTTATTCGTTGTATATTCTCAGCTGTCCCGTCAATTCCAATTTCTCCCATTCTTATTTTCAGAATTTTTCGGGATTGTTCCCAGTGCTTTTTACGATTATTGGTGTTGCCTTAACATTCTTCACGTTCCAATACCATTTCATCTGTCTGGTTGATTATTATTTTTTACTCACTAGGAGTAATAACACATGCCATCATCAAATATTTTTTACTCACTAGGAGTAATAACACATGCCATCATCAAATATTTTTACTCACTAGGAGTAATATCACATGCCATCATCAAATATTTTTTACTCACTAGGAGTAATAACACATGCCATCATCAAATATTTTTTACTCACTAGGAGTAATAACACATGCCATCATCAAATATTTTTTACTCACTAGGAGTAATAACACATGCCATCATCAAATACTTTTTACTCACTAGGAGTAATAACACATGCTATCATCAAATATTTTTTACTCACTAGGAGTAATAACACATGCCATCATCAAATATTTTTTACTCACTAGGAGTAATAACACATGCCATCATCAAATATTTTTTACTCACTAGGAGTAATAACACATGCCATCATCAAATATTTTTTACTCACTAGGAGTAATAACACATGCCATCATCAAATATTTTTTACTCACTAGGAGTAATAACACATGCAATCATCAAATATTTTTTACTCACTAGGAGTAATATCACATGCCATCATCAAATATTTTTTACTCACTAGGAGTAATAACACATGCCATCATCAAATATTTTTTACTCACTAGGAGTAATAACACATGCCATCATCAAATACTTTTTTACTCACTAGGAGTAATAACACATGCCATCATCAAATATTTTTTACTCACTAGGAGTAGTAACACATGCCATCATCAAATATTTATATTTGAGAAAAACTTGTGGCATTCTCTGAAGTTTGTGTGACAAGTCTCCTCAAATTTCCAGTACTCTCCACTGCTTTTGATAACCTTTGCAGTTGAATTTGCGTTATCGTAACAGTCGCTTACCATTGATTTCTTGCTGGAAGTGACGAATGGTCTTCACTGGAATTCGAGTGGAAATAAGTCTCCCCCAAATCCCAGTCCTCTTTGCACTCATCCAGCAGAAGTCTGGATCGTGTTTTCCCCCTCTTGATTTTTCCTTGACCCTCACTTGTTTGGTGTGGTGCCAGTCTATGGTGACAAGTGAACACACACTCATACACACACAAAAGATGGCGGATGGCAAGGACGCAGGGGGGTACTAACAATTGTGTAGTTTCAGTTTTCATGATTCCATGTAATGTTCCTTTGTGTTTTATGTCCAGTTTATGTCTGTAGCTCATGAGTGTTAGTCTTTGCATTGAAGACTTTTACTTAATCTGCAGTTTTCATTATTGTTATCCGTTGTATCTTCTCAAGCATCCCTCCGATTTCAATCTCTCCCATTCTTTTTTCAAAGTCTGTCGGTATTGTTCCTTGCGCTCTTACTATTAGTGATTCTTTCTTCTTCTTCTTCTTCTTCTTCTTCTTCTTCTTCTTCTTCTTCTTCTTCTTCACTAGGAGTTTTCACACAGGCCATCATCAAAGATTTCCTTTGAGAACAAATTGTCGTGTCCCGTGTAGTCTGAGTGTCAAGTCTCCCGAGATTTCCAGTATTTGCATCTATTTCGATAAGCTTTGCAAATTAATTTACGTTATTGCAACAGCGGTTTACCATTGATTTGTCGCGGTCAACAACCGTCGTTCTTCAATAGAATTGGGGGAGGAAGGCAAATAGCTTCTCCCAGGTTCCATTTCTCTTCGCACTCATACAGTTGAGGTCTGGTTAGTGCTTTCTCTCTTAAGTCTTTTTATGTCCCTTGACCCTCTACTACAATTTGGTGTGGTGCCTGTTAATGCCGACACCTTTTTCGTAGGGGGGGGATTTACTTACAATTATATGCTTTCAGTTTTCTTGATTTCACGTCGTGTTTATATTTTTGTTTTATTTCTGTTGCAGCTTTTATGTTCGGTTAGCGTTTTGTAGCTTTTGCTTTTTCTTTTCCTTCTTCTTTTCCTTCTTTTTCTTCTTTTCCTTCTTTTTCTCCTTTTTCTTTTCCTTCTTCATTTCCTTCTTTTTTTTCTTTTCCTTCTTTTTCTTCTTCGTTTCCTTCTTTTTTCCTTCTTTTTTTTCTTCTTCTATTTGTTGTTCTTATTATTGTTTCGCTATTTTTTTAAAAATTAAATCTATTTACTTAATACGTTGATATCTTGATGTGTGGTTGCGTATGATATGATGTGGGGGTATGTAGGTGTGCCTTTTATCAGATTTTGGCCAGGCGTCGTCATAGTGCGATAAAGGGAAATACATGCACAGCGGGTCGCGTGTCGGCAGGAGGCAGGTTAAGCGAGGGCATCGACCGGCCCAGGACCCCGTTAGCTTACGTTGAATCAAGATCGCTTTTAAAGATTGTGCTATGCTTGGTATGATCGATAGTTCTGTCGTAGATTAGTTGTCTCCAATGGGCGGGTTCAAGTGTTGCCCCCATCGTCGGGGATAACAAAGATGGTCGGAAGTTGTGAAGGAAGGGCACGTGAGTCCGCAGACCAGGTCGATTACCAAGTAAATCGAGAAGGCAAAAAAATACCCCAAGCGGAACGGCAAATAATCGCCATTGACTTTTTCAGTCGACAGACAACATGGAACAACAGGTTTTATTATCTTATCTTTTATTATAGTTCATGGTTTTCCGCTGATAAAATAATCACAGGAAAGGGTTAGGGGTTTTCTGGACTACCCGCATTCTGAAACCTCTTCATTGATACATTAATTTTAGAACAAATACGAACTTAATACCGGTATGAAGCCAGAGTGGCCGATTGAATGCAGTAGCTCACTTCCATAATTATCATCCGAGGCAAAACTAAGTCAATACTGAAGTCGTTTAATGAACAAAAAACAATATTGGTGCAGAACCTGACCTAATGATTGCGTCGGCATCTTCCGGGAGTTTACGAAGAGCTGCCGGAAAACAGTCGATAAAACCTGCTGCAAGTTTACAATTAAATCGATTCACTGCAAGAACAATACGACAATATGATTATTTTTGGAAACTCATTCCTTCGGCCAACAAAAATTCTTCATTTGAATTTTTTCTATGAAAAAAAAAATCACTTTTTTCTTGAAAAAAAGAATTATTTTCGATCAAAGTTGTGTAAATAAAAAATTCTTTTAATTTGTTTCAAAAAGAAACACTTAAATTGAAATATATCTTGCAAAAAATCCAATAACATTTTTGCTATTTTTTATGAAGAAAATTTCTGTTTTTTGTTACAAAAAAGAAACACTTAAATTGAAATATACCTTGGAAAATACTTAAAAACTTTTTTGCTATTTTCCATGAAGAAAAATTTCCTTTTTGTTTTACAAACAAGAAAACCTTAAATTGCAATATATCTTGAAAAATAAACGAAAAACATTTTATCAATTTTTCATTAAAAAAATTTATCTTGTAAAAAACCACAAAATTTGCAGCTATTTTTCATGAAGAAAAATGTCTTTTTTGTTACAAAAACACTTAAATTGAAATATATATTGCAAAAAACCTCAAAACTTCTAAGCTACATTCAATGAAAAAATTCTTACTTTCTTACAAAAAAATATATCTTGCAGAAAACCCGGAAACATTTTTTAATAGCTATTCTTCATGAAAAAAATCTTTTTTTTATTACAAAAAGGAAACAGTTAAATTGAAATATATCTTGCAAAATATCCCAAAACTTTTTAGCTATTTTTTATGAAAAATAAAACTTTTTTGTGATAAAAATAAACATTTAATTTGAAATTCATCTTGCAAAAAAGATGGCAATACCTTGTGAGCCTTAGCTTATGAAGGTTAACTAATCGATACTTTAAATATCATTGAACCTAGTCAGTACTAAACGAATGACCATTTGATAATACCAGATGTTGTATGTGCACATCGGTTATCTCCGTTTCCAGTCGTTCTGAATTTCTCTTTGCCACTGGAATCAAACAGTGTCGATTCAGGAAAGGTGTGGTTGATGATTGCGCAATCCTTGCTTTACGATTTAGCCTGTGCCAGCAATCATCTCACCAGGATTACCAAATAGTCCTCCTCCTACCGAGAGAAGGACATCTTAATCAATATCTGTTGTTGTGCTTTCGATTGGGAGGTGTGTAAGTATGTTGCTAACTATTTGGGTTGAGTTTGAGTTTGGGGAGAGAAATGTACATGTCCGATGTCGTTGACGATTGGTATGAAGTCTGAATTTTTGTGTAGCGCGAATTATAATTGCAGAAAGTTGCTCACATCTTTGAAAACATTATTACGATAGTATAATTTTAAATTTTAGAAAGCCGAGTATGTTATATATTTGTTTTGTTAAATAACAAGCAGGCCGCCTGGACTTGCCCGGTCGTAAAATACACACACACACACACACACACACACACACACACACACACACACACACACACACACACACACACACATATTCGATTATTCAACTTATAGAAAAGAAAAACTACAAAAAATAAAAAAAATAGATCCTTCAGTCTCAGATGATGGATTTCAGAAATTCAATCAGAAATTAATAAGATACATTTCAATTAAAAAGAAGAAACAAAAAACAACAAAAACCAAATATGTCGTAAGAACTAAGGAAGAAAAAAATCGAATGATTGTTTCTATTTTTCCTTATTTATTAAAATGCTTGCACCTTCAAGTGGTTTTTAAAACAGTTTAACTGTTCATTTTTAATGTTTAATTTTATAAATGATGCTTTAAAAGCTTCTGCCAATATATATATATATATATATATATATATATATATATATATATATATATATATATATATATATATATATATGTTTTATATTTTTATTACCGTTTTATCTGTTTGGTTACATATGTTTCGGATGTTGGACCATGTTTACGATCCAACAGCCTCGTCAGACCTTACAGAAATCTGTCTGACGAGGCTGTTGGATAAACATGGTTCAACATCCGAAACATATGTAACCAAACAGATAAAATGGTAATAAAAAAATAGAACACATATTTGCTCTGCAATAGTATTGAACAATTTACTCACATAAAATTAATATACGAAAGTATAGATTTATGCTTAAACTTTAAGTATTTTCTTCAAAAGTGCTCAATACGTAGGTAGAGCTACTTGGTAATTTATAAAATATATATGGCGATTAAGTTACACTGAATATTCCGCGTTTCATCCACACTAGGACTCTTCAGGCTTATGCGCATAAGCCTGAAGAATCCTAGAGTGGATGAAACGCGGAATATTCAGTGTAGCTTAATCGCCATATATATTTTATAAATTACTACTATATGTATATATATATATATATATATATATATATATATATATATATATATATATATATATTGTGTGTATAAAAATATATAATTTATTCATTGTATTCTAATCTACTCGTCATAGAAATTAATCTGCATTCTAGCCTTACTTTTAGTGGCCCCATCTCTCTCTACTTGTCACACTTATTATAAATGATTTAACTTACGCACTGTTTTAACTCATGATGTTTTGGAAGCTTCATTTGGATGAAACATTTTTGGAGATATCAGTAAATACATTTCTTTCATCACTTGAACTTTTACACAAACCATACATACGTACTAAGAAAAATGTGGTGAGTTTTCGGTTAGTGTCTTTTGATGATTGATCCAGATTTTTCGGAATTTATGTGACATTTTCTGGATACTTATTTCGCTAGAGATTCCCTCTCAGCTTGTTTATCTTCTCCTAATATATATGTATTGCTATTCCTATATATCGTTCGATATTGTAAGTAACATACGCTTTTCTTCTTTATGCACACACAGGCATACCCCCCCCACACACACATTTATATGTATATGGGCTGGTGAATCGCTAACCTATTTGAGCGTTTATGGTGAAAAGAAACATATATGCAATTCGATTGGCCCTACTCGTTCTTCTTCTCTGCATCTTCTCTCACACAAACGTGATGTTGCTAGTCTCAGTCTTTTCTATAAATATTATTATGACATGTGTTCTTCAGGATAGTCTGATCTGTTCCCAGCTTGTTTTTGTTTCAGTTCGTTTGACTCGTTGCTCTAGTGGTTTCCATGAATCTGCTGGTTTGATATCTCATGGTAATACAGTTTCCTATTCCAAAAGCTTCTTTCCAAGGACCACAGGCATGTAGAACTCTCTTCCTGCTGATTGTTTTCCTCCTACCTTGTTCTTTTCAAGACTAAGATCAATGGGTATCGTCTGCCTTTTTGATAATCCTCTTTCGTTCTTCTTAGCTTCTTACATCAAGTGGCGACACACCCTGTCTGGAGAGATTTTCATAAAAATATAAAGAGAGTGGAGTTGAAATTGAAATATTGTCCTGTAAAATTGGCTTTCGATGGACGGATGATCTGAACCACCGAAATCAATGCAAGATCATTTAGAGAGAACAATTTATTATATTACTTTGCCATGGACAACTCTTACGATGGACGAATAGAGTTTACATCGTCCAACAATGCTTAAAAATTCACTTGATGAGACTTGATTATGAATCTGAATGAATATGAAACCTATCGCCGCCATATTGATGATTTTAGTCATGTGAACCCTGATGTCATTTCTTCGAAGTATTCCATGTATATATTAGCTACTACTGGGGAAAATACTGATCGAATAGCCATATCTTCTTCCTGTCGGTACATGTGAGATCCTATCGTCATCGGGTTATCTATTTGAATACTGGTGTATTTTTATAGCAATAGATCTTAGGTTAACTTATTACTTACCAGTTATATGTGGGTTTCTTTGTAAACAAACTTACTATGTCTAACTTATTACCCAGGATAAGACCAGATCTTTTTCGGTGATCCTAGCAATAGCTCCGGCTGTTTTGAGTTCCCCTGTGCCACTGGACATTAGCAATGTCATGTTAGTGAAAGGGCGGTTTGTGATTACGCACTAAATTTAATAATAAATAAAAGTGCTTAAGTTTAATATTATAATGATTTTTAAAGGGAGTGGAAGATTGGAATTAGCTTATAGTTTACTGATTTTCTTTGACGTATGTTGTTAATGTTAAATGGTACTATAGAGGGTTTTTTTTTTGGACAATATTTCAAGTCAAAGGTCACACAATTAAACAAAGACTCTGCAAAGCTGTTAAAGCAAACTTTTTAGAGGCTTTAATAGTCTCAGACCCACCTCGATTTAAGTGGTGAGAGATGTCAGAAGTAGATAGTGTGGACATACCTTTTTTTCTGTCAAAACACCACACATTGCCTGTTTTACAGGTGTTTTAATAGAATATGCGCTGACGAACTCGTAACACTTGTACCCCCTCCACGTACATATTCAGATTTACGTGAAAAGCAGCAAAATCCCATCCTCTCAAATAGAGATCCCTAGATTTAATAAAACCTTCTACTCTAATAGTATCTTCCTTGAACTGCTAGACTCTAGAATTCTCTTCTGACTTTCGCTTCCCTGACTGTAACCGAATGCAGAAGATCAAATGTAATGTGAACATACATCTCGTTGTTAAACCCCCTGTATAATGTCCTTGTAGATTTGATTTCAAGTGGCACCGTGTTTGCTACGGGTGGATAACAGTAAAAAAAATGTAATGTGACTACACTAACATACATAAATTTTAATGTTATGCGAACAGATATCTCTCTGCTCAACTCCCTCCATAATGTCCATGTAGATATCATCTCCAATAGTAGGCACTTACATCTAATTAGAAATATGCCTTATATGGTGTGAATAAGAGTAAAAGAAAAGTGCAGTAGATAAGATCTAGCGTGATTTGAACACGGCATGCGAGTTTCGTTCCGAAGTCGTCGCGATTTTGTTTAGCCTTGTGCTTACTTCTTTTCATTTTGTCGGCCATATTTGTCACATGAAAGAAGTAAAACAACTAGAAGGTGGAGAGGGAAGATTGCAACAGCTGCGACTCTTGACATCAATAAAGAAGACTGACACGGTATTCACCTAAAAGGGATACCCCCCCACCCCACTTCTCTCGTTTAATTTTAGAATAAACTGAAAATGAGTGTTGTTAGGAAATATTTTGAGGTTAGGAAAGGGTAGCGTGATGGGTTGTTATATAAAAAAAAGCAAAGTTGGTGAACCAAGGAACTGTTTAAGGGCTGCGTTCGTTGCTTTTTAAATCTCTAAAAGCAATTCAAGTTCTGAATTTTTGAGATGAGGATTAATTATTCATATTATTCGGACTATCGTTCTCATCTTGAGTATTATTTGCATGTGTTGCTAACGGAACGTTAACATGCAGCCCCGCGGAGTAAATAAAGAGTTCCGTTCGAAATTTCGTAGGGATTCCTGAGGTCGACAAAATACACCTGAAAAAGACTGGATGTTACCTCGACTGAATCGTTATGAAAATATCAGTTGAGTTCAGAATAGTATATATTATTTAATTATTGGAATTCTTTTAAATGAGTAATTTGTATATTTTATTTATTAATTTGCGGACTGTTATCCTCATCTTAATAGTTGATGTTTCACGACGCTTCGGCCAACTATTCCTCTGGCCAGCTTTGGGTAGGATTGGAACCGCGATCTTCAGACAATGCTCACCTGGAACTGTAAAGATTCAGGGTCTCTAGCCACGTCACCACGAGCCGGCCAGAGGATTAGTTGGTGAAAACGTGGTGAGACGACAACAACTATGGAAGGCAGTAATTACTGAAGATACAGTTAGGAGATTCAGCATTTCTATTCCGTCGCGGTTAATCACCCGACGAAGGCCAGAGGTATAGTTGGCCGAAATGTCGTGAAACAACAACTAAAAGATAAGGATAATAGTTCGCAAATAAATAAAATGAGGATAGTAGTCCGAAAAATCCAAATAATACAGACTCTAAAAAGAAGTTGTAATATTTATAAGCCAAAAAAACACGGAATAAATGTAACGTTTGAAGAAATTAGCAACTGTTGCCACCAAAACAATAATAACGATTTTTTTTATTTACTTCATCCTGTTCTCTTAATCTTGTCATCACGATGGAATCAGGTACTCACTAAAGGGACAGCTCGAAAGTTTACCAACATCCTGTATGAAAATAGTGTTGTGGAACCGGCAAGAATCGAACACGTTCCGCTCAGTTTTCAATATGTACCGTGATTCACTTTACCGCCGCTGTACATGGAAGATATTCCCATGGGACCGCTTCCCTGTTGACAACAACATGGACGTCTTCAAGCCCAATGTCAACAAATACTTGTCCCGCCGTCTACTTAAGTAACCGAATTTCGCCCATCTTATTCATTGTTCTCAATCCTCGCATGCCTTTGTAAAAGATCACAATGTACTCCTTCATTCTTTTGTGAACTGAAAATAGCCAGTACTCACGGGGGTTCAGATCTTGATATTACAGTGGATGCGGAAGCAATTTAAAGTGCAATCGATTTACTTTAACAGCGTTGCCATAGACTTGTAACACGGTGCATTGTCTTGGTGAAAGTACATTTTTTCTTTTTCATTGCTGAATATTTATTGAGGGGGGCGAATTCTTCCTTAAAACGCCTTTGAATTGTTGTGTAATATTCACTATGTAACGCTTTTTTTTCTCAAGGTCATAAATGAAGAAAATACCTTGGGCATCTCGAAATATAGACGCCAAAACCTTGCCTGTTGATGCTTGCGTCTTCAATCGTTTTGGAAAGCTTTCATCTGCTACTGTCCATTCAGCCAATTGCCGATTTCACATCGGCATAAAGCGTTGGTTTCTTATTTCATCCATCATTGTCATATATTGACGAAAATCTATTTTTGTTGCGTTGAAATAGTTGCAAACAACAGCCTGGATCGTTATTATTTTTGATCGACTGTAAGCAGCACTTTGAACATAGTTCTATCATAGTTTTATCATAGTTTTATCATAGGTTTATCATAGTTTTATCATCAGTTTATCATAGGTTTATCATAGGTTTATCATAGTTTTATCATAGGTGTAACATAGTTTTATCATAATTTTATCATAGTTTTATCATAGGTTTATCATAGTTTTATCATAAGTTTATCATAGGTTTATCATAGGTTTATCATAGTTTTATCATAGGTTTATCATAGTTTTATCATAGGTTTATCATAAGTTTATCATAGTTTTATCATAGGTTTATCATAGTTTTATCATAGGTTTATCATAGTGTTATCATAGTTTTATCATAGTTTTATCATAAGTTTATCATAGGTTTATCATAGTTTTATCATAGTTTTATCATAGGTTTATCATAGTTATAATTATATAATCGAATTTATAAACTACTAGCAAAGATACCTGCCCTTTGTGCGGGACTTTGCAATAAGTGGATGTTGTAAGCGCCGCACCAAATATGACCTTAACTTTTGACGTTGACCTTGAAAAATGGTGTGCACCATCCCTAGGTGGGAGACCATCATGTCAGGTTTGATCATGATCGGTCCACTGGTGTGGACTGTAGTATATATACATAGGCTATGACCTTGACCTTTGACTTTTTACTTGGAAAATGGTGTGCACCATCATTAGGTAAGGGGACCATCATCATGCCAGGTTTGGACATGACCGGTCCAGTGGATGGTAGGAGAGTTGTACACACACACACACACACACACACACACACACACACACACACACACACACACACACACACACACACACACACACACACACACTAACGCTACTACTTTATAAACATAGATTTTTAAAAAATTTTCCAAGATAACTTAAAATTTGAACATTTAGTATCATTTGCGCCTATACGGTCGCGTTCAACGAACCCTTTAACTGTTGCATCCAATAGATATTTTTTCCTGCAACGCTTTATCAACAAAGCAAGTAAATTTTTTTCATTGTTTTTAAAATTAAAATTAGCAAGAGTATATATATATATATATATATGTATATATATATATATATATATATATATATATAATTTAATTGGAATTCATTATGAGCATTATTTATTAATTTATTTATTGCGGACTATTATCCTCATCTTTCTTAGTTGTTGTTTTTTACGACGTTTCGGCCAACTATTCTTCTGGTCTTCGTTTAGTGGTAACCACGACGGGATAGAAACTCCGAATCTCCCAACTGCATTCTCAGCAATTACTGGCATCCATAGTTGTTGTCGTCCCACCACGTTTTGGCCATATAAGCCTCTGACCGGCTTTGGGTAGGATTGAAACCGCTATCTTTAGACAATTCTCGCCTGAAACCGTAGAGATTTAACGTCTCTATCCACTGCGCCATGGGCCCACGATCAGGGTTGGATGTTTAGGTCTTATAAATCCACGTTTATTTATTATCTGATTTTCCATGATCGGATCCATACCGAATGGTATATATATTATTTAATTAGAATTCATTATTGAGATGAGTGTTATTTATTGATTTAAAAACAACAACTAAGAAAGATGAGGGTAATAATCCGCAATAAATAAATTAGCAACAGTATATTTACTTTAATGACAGTAATTTGTAAACGATTGCCTCAGATTGTTACATGTGATATTTTGAATTACTTTATTAATATCAGCGTTTTAATCTATATGTCAGGCTAGGGACTTATTGATGAGTGGTGTGTTAAGATTAAGATTTAAGCACATTTCACATGTTTTATTCAAAACTGATAAAGACACAAACATCAACAGTCAAGATTGTGGCCTTTGTATTTTGGGATGTTCAATGTATTTTTTTCATCTATTACCTTAAGAAAGGTATAACACTCAATAAGTAATAATGTTTTACTCGGATGAACTCATTGTGCTCCCTCCTCAACGTACTAACTCGCCAAGCAGCAAAATCATACCCCTTCACTGTTAAGGTCCGTAGATATCGGAAAGCTTCTATTCTAATAGTTTCTTCTCTCGTTCCTGCCTTGCTAGACTTTAAAATTTCTTCTGTTTCTTGCTTAACTGACGGCACTAACACGCGGAAGTTTAAATGTAATGTGAACAGACATCTCGCCCATGTCCCCACATAGTCCTCTGTAAGGCACGATCCCCAAATAGTGGCCTCTTACGTCCAAGTAACAATATGCTTTGTTTGGAGTTAACAAGAGTATAAAAAATAGCGCTTACTATCGATTCTTAACGATTCTTGGAGATTGTCAACTAATTATGAGCAGCAACGAAAGTTTTTACAGTAAATCTTCACTGTTAAAAGCAGCAAAACGAAGACGCCATTACCATCTACAACGTAATTTCATGTATGCCAATGCATCTGCGTGTTTTGTGTGTATGATCATGCTTGTGTCCGCGTTTGAGCATATGTGCGTGTTTGTATGTATGTGCTTGTGTGTATGACCTTGTTTGTGTGTATGAGCGTGTTTGAGTATATGTGCGTGTTTTTGCATATGTGTGTGTTTGTATGTATGTGCGTGTTTTTGAGTATATGTGCGAGTTTGTGCAGATGTGCAAGTTTGTGTGTATGTGCAAATTAGTGCGTATGTACGTGTTTATGTATATGTGCATGTTTGTATGTATATGCGAGTTTGTGTATATGTGCGTGTTTGTGTGCGTATGCGGGTTTGTGTATATATACGTGTTTGTATGTATGTGCATGTTTGATTGTATATGCGTGTGTATGTGCGTATTTGTGTATATATGCGTGTTTCTGTGTGTGTGGGTGTTTATGTGTATGTGCGTGTTTTTGTATATGTGTGTGTTTGTGTATATGTGTGTGTTTGTGTATATGTGCGTGTTTGTGTATATATGCGTGTTTGTGTGTATGTGCGTGTTTGTGTATACATGCGTGTTTGTGTGTAATTGCGTGTTTGTGTATATGTGCGTGTTTGTGTATACATGCGTTTGTGTGTATGTGCGTGTTTGTATGTATATGCGTGTTTGTGTGTATGTCTGCGTTTGTGTGTATGTGCGTGTTTATGCGTATGTGCGTTTTTGTGTGCATGTGCGTGTTTTTATGTATGTGAGTGTTTGTGTATACGTGCATGTTTGTTTATATGTGCGTGTTTGTATATGCGTGTTTGTGTGTACATGCGTGCGTGCGTGTATAAGTGCGAGTTTTTGTGTATACGTGTATGTGCGTGTTTGTGTATATGCACGTGTTAGTGTATATGTGCATGTTTGTGTGTATGTGCGTGCTTTTGTGCATGTGCGTGTTTTTGTGTATGTGCGTGTTTGTGTGTATGTGCGTGCTTGGTTGTATGTGATTGCTTGTTTGAACATAGTTTGTTTGTGACACTTTTGTGTATAACAAGAACTTGAAAGCCTTTAAACTGTTGATTAGAAAAAAAATCTAAACCAAACATACTTTGGGGAATGTACATTAGACAAGTTTAGCTAACAAAATTAGAGTTTTCGTTGGCTCGAAATTATATTTTACCTGGCACAGAAATCTTACCTGGCGCTCTTACCCTGCTCGAGTTTTATCTCTTTACCAACATCGGCAGACTCTAGGTCAAGGGATCAGCAACTCATTCAACACCGTGGGTCGGATCGTCCGTATGCTAACCTCTGTCAACGTAAATATTTAAAAGCAGTATTAATAATTTGTTTCGTTTTTCTGTCTCTTTGATCTAAACTTTTTGGTCTACTGAAACGGAAAACTGTACAATTTTAAAGTTTTGTTCTTCTTAATTATTATGGCGCCCGTTCTTCTTGCTTAGATTGAGATTATCTGATGTACCTTTCTGTCCCAAAGGATTTTGTGGTTTTCGTAATTTAGAAACATTTAAACGCAAAAGCATTCTTATGGATTCAATTAGGTAATTAAATTAATTTTAGAATCATTTTAAATGGAAAAAAATTCTGATACATTCATAAGTGGGTTATACGTAGAACTATGCATTTTCTTTTATTTTCTCTTTCTTTCCTTCTTTACGAAAGAGGTAAGCTTAAAAAAAGCCACGGTTAAGGAAAAAAAACAACAAAAAAAACAAAAAAAAACAAGCCAAAGAAACAGGAAATTAAGAGTTCTCCCGGACAACTCCAACTGTGTACAATTAATATCTTATAGAATAGTTGTTCCAAAATTTATAAGCCTCACCCAGAGAAAAGGGCGACACCTTGACATTTTTGTTGTGTAACATAATATCAATTCAAATAACACATGAAATCATAATTCAGATTTCTGACTTAATTTCGGTATAAGTGAGCCCCATAAAAAAGGTGAGGTATGTGCGAATAATTTAAAGTATTAAGATAATAGGGTCTCCAAATGTCATAAATTATTTAAAAAGAAAGATATGTCACCCAAACAAATCCTGTAGTGTATGGTACAGACTCGTCTTTCTCAAACCCGGCTCCCAGGCCCACAAGTTAGCCTAAGGAATTTCAATATGGGCCTGGAGCATTCATTGAGTCTGAGTGGCTCCCAAGGAAAATATATGGGGTTGAAACTATGTTTTTTTTTTCTACTGATTCAGATTTATGAAACCACCGTAGTATAGCTCTGTTGACCTTGAACTTTAAAAGAACACAATAAAGAATTAATTTTAATGGTAATAAAAATATTTCCATCTTACTCGAATTTTTTTTTTCATCAAAGGTTATGTGAGCCCGATATTTTTTTGGCGCTGAAAATTGCTACAAGGGAAAAAGGTAGAGAAACACTGGTATAGACCCCACTTTCTATTTAACATTAAAGCTGTAGGTTGCATAATTAAAATAGGTCAGGGGCAGCACAATAAATTACCTCCTCTTCCGCTCCTGTCAGATCGCCTAAATTTAAGTCTATTCTCTTTAAAGTTTTGGGTGTCAGTTCATAGGTGTTCGTTCTTGTTCAATCCAAACTGTTTACTTGGGTTTTTCGATAGAAGCAAAATGCAGTATCCGTTATGATACTACATTTCATCGTTTCCATCATAGGTCACTGAAGTAGTTTTTTTTCTAGACTGGTATAATTTCTATTTTTTATCACCATTCAGAATGCCTCCTAGTTGTGGAGTTGAATTTTCACCACATTGAAAACCGACTTTGCATAAAATTCTGCCCTTTTAAGGAGATTAACAATCTGAATGAAATAAGCAATAGTTTCTCTATCCAGAAAAAAGTACCAAATAGGCAGCGTTGGGTTGACAAGATCATGTCTTCTCTCTAGTAAGCCATGCAAGGCGCAAACGATGAAGATTATCTGATTAATATGTCTGAATGATGGATGACACGCGCTGAATTGTGAAGCAAAGGTTGCGCAATCTCTAACCACTCCTGAGTCGGCACTACTTTATTCTAGAAGCAAAGAGAAATCCAGGAAGACTGGAAACAATGTCGAGAAAGCAAATACAGCACCTGGTATTCAGAAAAATGGTTACCCATTTTAATACTAACCAAACTTAACGATTCTTAACTTTGGGAATCTAATAGAGACAGGTGTGTCAATGTGATTATATCGTATCATGGTAAAATACCGGCGAAAAAGGAAACGCTAAATACAAATGAAAAAAATAATAAATTCAGAACGTAGAGAAAAAGCGGGAACCAGTTGTGCTCGTGTCCCAAGATAATGCTCTTATTAACACTGTTGAGACCGCAGTAGTTGAGGTAACAAACCGCAACTTTTGAATCATTATCTCATCCCCCTTAGCCAACAAAATTTGCTTCATGTGTGATTATTATGAAATCAATAATCCAACGTAAAATAAATAATAATGAAAATCAAAAATTGTTCCTATGTTCATCGACGTTTCGAACTTATTCAATCATCTTGAAAACGTCGTTTGATAAAAACGCCTAACATATAAACAATTTTCCGTTTTACATACTGGTGATTTCCTGCTGAAATGAAACATGGACGTAGCTTGCTTGCCATATATGGCTTTTCATAGTACATGTCTAAAATACACGCGAAAGTTTTTTTATTTTCATTTATCACTTCTATATTTCAATCATCATTGTATCGTATTTTCTTGAAATATACAAAGTAGGAGGAATTATTTCTCTACAAAATAAATGCTCACACTTACCTCATGAGAGATTTCTTGGCCTTCGTGCTAAGATCAAAGTGTAGTATCTATTCTTCAGATGTTGCACTTCATTTTTTTTTGTTCTCTACCAGTGGAGGAGAAATCCTTCACGACTGAGACAATTTGTAATTGTTGTTCCTTTACTCCAAGTTAAAAAAACGACCCTGGTGTCTAACTCTGTCCCGCGGGGAGGCATTGTAAATAGATATTCAAAGGCAACGCTTTTATATGAACAGCATTTTGAATACTTTTGCTTTTAATGACTTGAAAATATACATAGAATTTGTTTACTTTAAAACAATAAATAATGACAAAAATACTGTAGAGACAAAACACGAAACGTTACATGGAAGATTGAAGCTGTATATCTATAAGTTTTTCATCATCATTCTCCTTACTTAATCACCCCCCAAAGAATGATGCCAAATAGGCGAGAAAGCTCAAGGAGGATGGAAAAACTGAAGAGAGAGCGCGACTAGACCTCCGCTGGACAAATGCCAAGAGAACTGGTACCTTGCGAAGTCTTACTTCCACTTAAACTCCAGTAGAGACCAACGACCGCCGCTAGCGAGAAATCAATGGTAAGCGGCTGTTGCGATAATGCAAATTCAATTGCAAATGTTATCGAAAGAGGTGGAGAGTAGTGGAAACTTGTTGTCACTCAGCTTCCAGTGAACACCACTGGTTGTGCCCAAGAAGAAATCCTTTATGACCTGTGTGAAAGCTCTATGTGAGCCAATGATAATAGCAATTATAATATTAAAAAATAATGATAGAAACAATAATAACAGAAATAATAGTAATAATAGTAGCAATAATAACAAAATAAGTATAAAAATAGTGTTTATAATAAGAGTATCCATAATAGTAATAATTATATTAAAATAATAGTAATATTACAATTAATGATAATAGTAATAATAAGTCATAATAATAGTGGAATGGGGACAAAAATGGTTGGTCACATTCAATGCTGCTAAGACTAAGCTTGTTTCCTTCAATAACTACAAGAAACCTTCTCTACCACCAATAGCAATGGCCAAGAATACATTGCCTGAAAGTACTTTTAAACTCCTCGGCCTAACGTTTACAGGAAATATGAACTGGAATAGATACATTGAGAGCATTGCCAAGGCTGCTGCAAGGAAGGTTGGCTCCCTCTACTGTGCTAGAAAACTACTTACGCCTGACAGTATCCTATACCTCTATAAGGCCACCATTCGCCCATGTATGGAGTACTGTTGTCACATCTGGGCTGGTGCATCTGCTGCTTGTCTCTCGCTCCTGGACAGGGTTCAAAAGAGAGTCGCCAACCTGATAGGTCCTGAACTGTTATCTAGGCTTCAGCCTCTGTCCCATCGACGAGATGTGACATCCCTCTGCCTGTTCTACAAATACTTTAATGGTGAATGCTCTGACGAACTGCAAACACTTGTACCTCCCCGAAGTAACTACCCCCGACAAACCCGACAAGCTACTAAGTCTCATCCCTTTACAGTAGAGATCCCTAGGTGCAAGAAAGCCTTTTACTCCAATAGTTTCTTCCCCAAAACTGCGGGTCTTTGGAACTCCCTTCCGGGATTCCGCTTTCCCAACTGCACTGATATGCAGAAGTTCAAGTGTAATGTTAACAAACATCTTTCTACTCATCTCCTTTCATAATGACCACGCTAATTAAGTCCCTGATAGTAGCCCCCTGCTTCAAAGTGGCACTGTGCCTTGTTTGTGGTGAAAATTGAATTAAAAAAGTAGTAATAATATTTATAATAACAATAATAATAGTATAAATAGTAATAAAAATAAAAATATATACTATTATTCTCATCATTACTATTATTGAATAATAATAATAATAATAATAATAATAATAATAATAATAATAATTATGATAATAGAATAACAATTTTATCAGTTGAGTCAAATATTTGTCGCTCTACTTGTATTGAAGTTTCGTCATTGTCAATAACAATCGATGCGATGTCTAAAAAAATGTTTAAATGAATTTTGTTTGATATAATAAGAGTGCGTTCGAAAATTAATGCTTTTTCACGTGTCTGTTGAAAATTACTTATTAGTATTATTATTAGTATTATTATTATTATTATTATTGTTATTATCATCTTCTATAATATAAATCTCATCTGTTTATTTAAATTTATGTATGTATGTATGTATGAATGAATGTATGTATGTATGTATGTATGTATGTATGTCTAAAAGTCTCGACAGAGCCAACGGATTTTCACGGAATCGGTATCGTTTTGAAACCTTCGGACGACTAATATCGAAATTATTTTTTCTTTTTGCTCAACACACACCTCCAAACACTCGGACGACGTCGGACATCCAGGCTAGTCTTCTATAATATAAATCTCACCTGTCTGTTTAAATGTATGTAAGTATGCATGCATGCATGTATGTCTCGCAAAAACTTTCGACAGAGGCAACAGATTCTTACAAGATGGGTATCATTTTGAAGCGCGACGTCTCGGACGACAAATATCGAAAAATTGGCCCCAAAACATTAATTCCTTCACCCTAAACTCAGCCATTTTGTAGAAAGAGGGGTCAATATTTAGCAAGTAATCGTCACTGTTGAATTGACTTCAGTTAATGGCAACGCTTTTAACTTCCGGTCACGTCATGAAGACATCGGTTAAGACGCAGATTTTTTCCCACTTTCTTTTCCGCCTCCGTGTCACGAGTTCGAGCCTGCGTGCCTATTATCACTTTTTTTTAAGACATCTCTTCACCCTGCCTGTCTACTGTTGTTTTGATCCCCTCCCCACGCTACTACCTTTTTTTAATACCTCTCTCCACATTCATGGATTCGAACCTGCCTACTACAACCCCAACTAGTAAGTTATAAAACAATTTGTCTTAGCCCGAAAGCCAATAAAATTGACAATGAAAGAATTTATCGTTATTATAATACACTAAGTAATGCCGTGTTCGCACGTACGTCATCAACTTTCACACACATTTTTAAAATTACATCGTCCGTTCAGTGATTGCTTAAATGAACGATACCTTCATCTGTTTTTAAAATCAATTGTTTCAAAATCGAATTCTCTCGTTCCGTATCGTTTTGAATAAATACATTTCAAAAAGTGATATTCGTTTTATTGCTTTAAAAACTATCTAACTGAAAATTATTTTTACGGTGACGAAAAAAAGAGAGTTTTTAGGTTTCATGAAGAATTAAATTGCTACGATTTTGAATAAAACAATTAAAGAAAGACTGCATTCGTTTTTATGGATTTAAAAGCATTTAACTTAGAATTTTTAAGCAAGCTAAAAGAGCAGTATTTTTTTAAAAATAGTGTTGAACTTCAAATTTATTATTTCAAACGATAACGAATTATTATTATTATTATTATTATTATTATTATTATTATTATTATTATTATTATTATTATTATTATTATTATTATTGTGGATGTTGTTATGACACTTTTCGGCATGAAATAGTGCATTTTAACTGACGATGACTATTATTTTTAAGCAAGTTGAAAGAATATTTTCTGAATTGTGTTGACCTTCACAAACTTTTATCATTTTATATTTTTATAGAAAATTGTGTAAATTGTCACAAAACAACATTTTTGGTTTCATTTTGAACAAGGGAGACAATTCAATGTCAGAACTGGGAGAAAATGTCAACAAACGTCAATAATAATGCAATAACACAATAACAACAATAATACAACAACACAAGATAAAACATTTATTATCTAACAATTTATTGAATTTGATAAAGATAAGAAAATTTTAATTATCCGAATTTGAAATTTTTTACACAGAAATTCTGAAATGAATGAAAGTTGTTAAAATGTATGACTTTTAAAATTTATAAATATTTATATATAATGGAAGTGCGTGTGGATTATTTTGTTTTGGGAAAACTATTTTAAATAAAATTCATATAGCACAAAATAGAAGTTTTTAATGTTTGTTTTATACAAAAATTCTGAAATAAAATGAAATGAAGGAAAATTTTTTGCCGACCCTTGTTCAGTGTTCTTAAACAAAATAAAAAACTGTTCCAACCATAACCAAATCCAACACAAAATAAAACTACAACAAAAATTGAACCGACTATACAAAGGACACATCTACCTTCCCAACACTAAAGACAAATATTTTAACCTATCTAACACCAATCTTAGCAAACAACAAAAACAATTCCTTAACCTTGGACACAACTGCCAGCTTTCTGAGAATTATGACCAAAACGTTAAACTATGTGAAATTAAAATACTCTAAACAAATACTAAAATTTGCCAGAGACGCTGAGAAAATGGTGGGATCCTTCTACCGCTCCAGAAGATATCTCACTACTGATGCAATTCTCTATCTGTATAAAAGCCAAGTACGGAAGAGCCGTTGCGAGCCTGTCTTTGTTTTATCGTTATTTCCATGGCAGGTGCTCGTCTGAACTCCAATCCCTCGTCCCACCTCGCCAATCTTTCACGAGAAACACCCGTCTGGCTGAAACTACTGCCAATAATTTTCCCCACTCTTTATCTGTGCCTAAATCCAAATGTAGATTCCATGAGCAAAGCTTCTTTCTTAGAACTGCACGCCTGTGGAACTCTCTGCCGCTTGCCTGTTTACCACCTAACTGCAACTTGGACGTCTTTAAATCCAACATAAACAAACTCCTGACAAACCGCCCCTTAAGTAAGACACTCTATCAAACCCCCAAGTACTAATGATTACTACAATACTATCTCATTGATTACTGTACACGCAATAACCCTTATCCCTGGGTGGCCTTCGGGCCTTGATAAGTGGTGACCCCCATGCAAAAAAAAATATGGGAAACGTATTTTTAGTAATAATAATTTGAATTATTTGATTTTTGTTTTGTTTGAGAAATTATTGTTTTGAACCTTTTCTTACATTTTTTAAAAAGTTATAATTGCTTATTTATTGAAGAACGAATATTCAATAGGACAAGTTATAACAAACAACTTTTTAAATATTATATTTAAAAAATAATGTAACTGTGAATCTACCAAAAATGCACTTTAGTTCTTTCATAAACAAGCGAACGCCTTTATAGCATCAATTACTACGTGACTTTTCAAAAAAAAAAAAAAAAAGATATTATTTATTTTTTATTTTCTGTATTACCAAATGCCGGATTTGAAATTAAAATATGCTCCATAATTGGCGGTGCATAAAAACTTTTTTTTTTAAACTTGATTTAATTCTATTGTACACAGACATAATACATATATATATATATATATATATATATATATATATATATATATATATATATATATATATATATATATATATATCATAATTTAGTAATTTAAACTTTATGGCGTGAAATGGTTAAATTATGATTTATTTTCTGGTATATTGAGGAATTTTTTATTAAGCTGGGATTGTCTTTATAAAACATTACAGCCAATAGAATTTTGTTAGACCAATAATCACTGGATTTCCATACCAGTAGATCTACTGCATTACATTATTCTGAAGTATATATATATATATATATATATATATATATATATATATATATATATATATATGTATAAGGAATGAAAAAATATACCAGCGGTGGTTGACGTTATGTTTAAAGAAAAATAGAAAAAACCGAATGAAATTATTAAAAAATCAACGTTTCGTCCCTGTTTCAGAGGACATCTTCAGGATAATTGAAATAAAAATGACTTTTTCTTTTATCACATTTTTATTTCAATTATCCTGAAGATGTCCTCTGAAACAGGGACGAAACGTTGATTTTTTAATAATTTCATTCGGTTTTTTCTATTTTTCTTTAAACATATATATATATATATATATATATATATATATATATATATATATACTAGTAGACCTATTTCATTACATTATACTGAAGTGTACACACACGCACACACACACACACGCGCACACACACACACATATATATATATCAATAGGGGAAAAACTATTATATAATAGTTTGAGTCTTTCCTTCGTCCTTATGACTGTATATAATAATTTGTTTATGAACAAAACGTTGATATATATATATATATATATATATATATATATATATATATATATATATACCTATTCATTAACATTTTGTTTTTATTGCAAGACTTTCTCAAATGATTGATTTGAAGAATTAAGGTGTAAGTACAGTATTTGAAACTGGAATGCTATTTCTACAAATCAATTATCGTGATAAATTCTTCAAATAAGGACGAACTGTCTATAAATATATAAATAGTTTCGGTTTTCCACTATTTAGTTCCATCACGTTGTATATTATTTTCGTATGTGTGTGTATGCACGTATATATAATACTCTATGTTATCTTAAAAAAAAACAATATTGAGCCATTTTCCTGTGCAAGCTGAGAACAACATTAAAAGCTAAACACTATCATTTTTGAAAAAGTATTACATATTTAATTAATACACTTTATTGTTGATGAACGCATTTATTTACTTTCAATCGTATTTATTTTATTTTAGAATCTGAATAAACATACAAATTGTAATTCGTGACTTTTTATTGACTTAATTAATGAGTACTCATGATCTTTTTTGATAACCTTTGCAGACGAATTTGCACAAATCACAATAGCTCCTTACCATTGATTTCTCGTTGGCAGCGACCATTGGACTTCACTTGAATTTGGATGACAATAAGCCTCCCCAAGGTCCCAGTCCTCTTTGCATTCATTCAGCGGAGATCTGGCTAGTACCCTCTCTCCTCAATCTATCCATCCTCTTTGACCCTCATAAATTTGGTGTGGTTGGTGCTAGTTTATGGCGACAGACGAAGAAAAGGGGCGGGCGGAAGGCAGGACCATTGGGGATTAATTATAATTATAAAGTTTCAGCTTTCGTGATTCCATGTGATGTTCCTTTGCGTTTTACATCTGTAGCAGTTTCTGTATGTCCGGCTTGTGTCTGTAGCTTATATGTGTTAGTCTCCCTTAGTCTCCGCATTCAAGTATTTTCCTTAATATATTAGCAGTTTTAATTATTGTTATCCGGTGTCTCTTCTTAGCCATCTCTCTGATTCCAATCTCTTTTTTCTTTTTTCAAAGTTTTCCGGTATTACTATTATTATTATTATTATTATTATTATTATTATTATTATTATTATTATTATTATTATTATTATTATTATCATTATTATTATTATTATTATTATTATTATTATTATTGTTGTTGTTGTTGTTGTTATGATGATGATGATGATGATAATAATAATAATAATAATCAATTGGAGTATGCATTTTTGTATTAGCTTATGCTTATATACTGTATTAACTGCAATCAAGTTGCATTCAGCTGGTACAGGCTTTGTTCATGGAATCTACGTTTTGATTTAGGCACAGATAAAGAGTGGGGAAAATTATTCACAGTGGTTTCAGCTAGATGGGCGTTTTTCATGAAAAATTGGCGAGGGGGGCAGAGATTGGAGCTCAAACAAGCACTTGCCTTGGAAATAACCTTTGGGTGAAGCCTGCAACGACATTCAAAGTAAATACATATTTCTTATAAGTGGACGATATACCGTCATAACATATTGAATTATAATAAAAATATATACTTCTCTTTAATGTTTGTGCGTTTATATATTGTTTTGTTTTTAACGAGGAAGACGCTGTTCAAACACATATTTTCATGTAATAATTTCTTGAAAGTGGGCGATCTACTGAGAACAAAATTATGAAAAATATATTTCTTAAATTTATATATTTGCTTTAAAATTGTAATAGGAAATACTATCTATTAAAACGGCATTATACGGCATGGGTTTTACTCTAGATTATTTTCTCATATATTTAATAGCAGGGCGACTCGGCGTTGTCCGGGGCAAAAATTTAACATATTTCTATTAATCTCCTCTCGTTGTCTTCCCCTCTCACCAAACTCTCTGTCTTCTCCGCCTAGCCGATTTCTCTCTTGCTGGACACACATGTACACTCAGACAGCCCCCTTTATTTAATAGATTCCTCGTGTAAGGAGTCGAAATGTTTTTTTCCAAATAAGCACATAATAACACAGAAAAACTGCCTCCTCCTGAGAAAACCTGAGCCAGTTGAACCTTAGATAATGAACTTTTTTTTTTTTTTCTAAATTTTAGATTTTATTCATTCAGGGCAACACAGATCAAGACAATACCAACATTGTTGTGGTTCATTTTGATCTTTCTGACATTTAATTGAACACACAAACATAGACGCAAACATTTTTATTAAAGACCAGCAGGCCACTCGGGTTTGCCCGGCCGTAAAATACGCTTTAATATTATATATTTCACTTCATGCCAATTTCGTATTATTGAGCCAATTTTTTTTTATTATTATAATTAAGTCGTATTCCTCTCTGCTTATTTGTTTGTTCCAAATCTGATTCCTATATAAAAAAGGTAAATATTTCAGAAATTAATTTCCATACTGAAAACAGATTTTATTCACTTTTATTTCCCATAATTTCCACATATATTATTTAATCAAATAAAAACTACAATCAAGTTCTTGCCTAATTTACATATAACATTAAAGAAAATATAGTTTTAGTAATTAGTTTTATTTTATTAATCGTTCTTAGTAACAAAATTGTTTTAATTATTGTGTTTAGGAATGTTACTTAAAGCTGATTTATTAAATTTTAAATTTAATTAATATTTTTTTAAATTATTTGCTAAACCCGACATAATTGCTGGAATAATCGAGATCTTCCTAAAATTCCAATTTCTTTTCATTAGAATTTTGTTATCTTTTCCCTCTCAACTCTGTTTAACACAGCATCATTTGGAAAGCTGACTTCTACTAAGGTTGCTTCTTTTTCCATTCTTGTTTCATATCACTATGTCAGGTTTAATAGCACAGTTTTCTATGTGCGTATCTGTAGGAATTGCATCGTCATAGCGGATGGTGTATGACTTATTTCCAACTGTTCTTTCTGGTAAACATATTCCCAAGACTTACTGTTACATTCGATATTCAAGTTGTTACAGATGCTTCGGTGGAGATATTTACATACTTCATTGTATTACATTGTACAGTAGCCGTCAACTTTACAACTGGATGTCAGTGTGTTTGTGTGAGTGTGCTTACGTATATTTATTCATCTGTGCGTTTTGGGTTCTGTGTGTGCGGTTATGTGTGTTTACTTGCGTATATGTGTGCATATTTGTGTGTGTGCTTGCGTGTCGTGTGTGTGTGTGTGTGTGTGTGCAAATGTGTTATTTTTTGTGTGAATATGGGCTTATGCGTATATGCAAGCGCGAGTTATAATTTTGTGCGTGTGTATATGTGTGTGTCTGTGTACCTATACACGTGCGTGCGTGTTTTCGCATTATCGACTCTGGCCTCGGTCGCATGAGGATACCTTTCCGAAATGAATTAAATAAAACTCCTTCAAAATTCACTCATTTGAAAAAAAAAATGAAGCAACGAAAAAGACCGAAAAAGACAGACAGCTGTTGGTTTTCCGTCAACTATTGGAGTTACACAGACTCGAGCATCTCTCCTCGTTTCTCCTTTTGCGCTCTCCTCTTCAATCTCCACTTTTTCTTTTTCTTCTACTTTCAATTTTTATCCTTTTCTTTTAAACATCTCACATCATCTTTGAAAATGGAAGTCGTTTGAATCTAATTTGATTATAAAAGTTGAACATAATACTAATAGAACGAACAGAATAGACTTCTTCAGCTCATTCGCTAAAGTGTTTAGCCATGGCTCAGCGAATGACGTCTTTTAATACGAATCCTATTAAATCACATAGTACACGATGACCTTAGTGACATGCATAGACTAATATACGCTCACACTTTATATATATATATATATATATATATATATATATAAATTCAAAGGCAGCTGTTTCGTGGTTTCACTCCGCATCAGTGTGGCTTGATGTCGAATGTTCACCCACCGCGAGATTGAAAACCTGGATGCCAGCCATTTACTTAGACTTAAGAACTCCTATATCTTGCGAGGCATGAGTCAGCCAAAGTATACCTTCGTTTTCGATCTGAAGTCAGATTCACCGTGTTTAGAAGTAGCTGGACACCAACTTGATAGATATTACTTGAAATAATACTTTCAAGGAGGTCCTAGCCAAAAAGGAAAAGCTCAATATTTAATATAGAGCAATATATAAGATTCGTGGTTAAATTTTTAATTCTGAAAAAAAAAAAACAACAACATATAGAGACATATATTCGATTTAAGAATTTATTGTTTGACAAAAGGAATATATAGAAAGGGTTATTTTAATTTCCGTAATCCATTGATTTTCAACAATGGCTCATATCATCAAAGGAAATGAAATGCGGTTAGCAAAATGTTCAGCTGCGAATGGACGCTAATTTTGCTTTTCAGCATAATTATTGAAATTAGTTTTTTGCGTGGTTGTGGATAATTATATGGAAGAAATTATACGAAAAGAGAAGTTGATACAACCTGGGTAATCCATTATCGGAAGGAGTCCAATGTCGTTCGGGGTTATAGATCCAGGTGGGCAGAAAATAGGCCCAGGGGAGAAAGTAATATTCCCATATAGCGAAAGCGTATTGCTCCTTATTGATTTTTCGAAAAGTATACGGGCACCTTATTCGTTGTTTCGTTGAGTGTGATTTGGTTATAGTCCAAGTGCTTTCTCGGTGTTGACAATGTGTATCCTATATTGGGTGGATATACCATTCTGTTGTGGAGACGCCAACTAATTAACATAGGTGGTGAGTGAGATATATAAAAGTATCAATCACCAATACCGGGGGAGTTCTGCAACGACCGCCAAATAGGCAAGACGCCTATGTTGCCTCCAGTATGTCATGCAACACGCCACCTGCCGGAATATCTCCAACTGATGGATATCTGAAGACATGTAAATATGTATATAACTTTTCTGTCTAATATATTATTGTTATACCTTTACTTTCCGTGTTCTTGTTAATTATTTGTGCAGACACAACAGTGGCGTCGAGAATTCGAAAAAAGACTTACGCAGGATAAAATCCACTATTAAACACAACAGTGGCGTTGAGAATTCGAAAAAAGACTTACGCGGGAAAATCCACTACTAAACTGAACAGTGGTGTACGAAAAATACTTACTCGAGAAAGATTGAAAAAAAAAACGTACTCAAAGAAAAAAAAAATCTGCTGTTGAACACAACAGTAACATCGAGGATTTTGAAAATGATTTACTCGGGAATTCACTGCTAGACACAGCAACAGTATTCGAAAAATGATTTACGCGGAAAGTTATCACCGTCGAAATAAACAAAAAACAAAAAAACAAAACAAACGAAAGTAACTACAAAATTGTCATACGAGATATTCGAACACTGGATACTTGAAAACAAAATACCAATAACCATTTTAAAGTGACTACGAAAGTTAAAGAAAAAAAGGTGTTTTCGCTAGTACACCGTGAACTAATTTATGCAAATTTTCTTGAAGGAGAAAAGTGATATTTTTTCAGCTGTACCAAGAAAGGATTTTTTTAAAAAAGAATTCTTGTACATAATCAAAACTTAACGGATTAAGAGAAAAAATAAATGCATTTTTTTTATTCCTCAACAGAAAAAGGGGAAAAGAAAGGTTCAACGCAAAAATAATATATCGATAGAATTCGGTTGCCACAAAAAAAAGCGAACCTAAAAACGGTTGTTCGTAGTTATTGTAAAAAGGGAATTAGTAAAATAGACTGATTTTTCTAATCTTTGAAACAAAAAACAAGATGGAGGAATTTGCTAAAATAATGACACAGTTCATGCAGAATCAGCAGATCCTACAAAAAGAACAGCAAGCGCTACACGCAGAAAGAGACGAAAGACAAAATGAACGACTCATAAAATGCCTAGAAAGGCAGGAAGAAAGGTTCGCGCAGATGCCACTTGAACAGAAAGAACTGTTAGAAAGATTAACACCTAATTCCATACAAGAAAGTAATACAACCTTCTCCAACACAACAATTGTTAACAGCATAGATGTGTTCACATACCTACCGGAAGAGGATAAAACATTTGATACATACTTCAAGAGGTATGAAAATATTTTCGAAACAGACTGCGAAAACTGGCCAAATGGAAAGAAAGTAAGTTTATTACTTCGAAAGCTTGGTAACAGTGAATATTGCAAATTTGTTGATTTCATATTGCCAAGGAGAACGAAGCAGTTAGATTTCGCTGAGACCGTAAAGCTTCTTAAGGAGTTATTCGGACCGAACATGATGGTCATGTATGAATCTTAAGAAAACTGATGAGCAGGACTACCTAACATACGCGTCAGTAGTAAACAAAAACTGCGACAATTTAAAATTATAGGAACTCACGGTGGACAATTTCAAATGCTTAATTTTTGCACAGGGTCTTGTATCCACAAAAAATTCAGAGATACGAAGACGCGTTCTCTCAAAATTAGAGACAGAACAAGGCCTGACATTGCAGAAATTAGCAGAAGATTGGCAAAGGGCAGTATCACTAAAAAAAGATTCCAGGAATATAGAAGAAGCAGGAGTTGCGTACATTAGGAAGATTAAAAAACCTTTCAGAAACTCAGGACAAAGAAATTTTGAGACTAGTCAAAATTAAAAAAAATACTTAAATTAAAAATACTCAAATGATAACTACAGAAAACGAAATTACGATAATAGTCAATATAATAACTACAGAAAAAGAAATTACAATAATAATCAAGGGAATTATAAAAAGACAGTATCAGGTAATAATTGCAGAAGATGTGATGAAAAACATTTGAAAAAGGATTGTCCTTACAAAAATATCAGGTGCTACAATTGCAATAAAGTTGGACATAAGACTGTTTTCTGCAGAACAAAAAATAGAGTACATCAAATGAGAACAAACGACAAAAGGAAAAATAATTTACGAAAATATGTATCAGTAAATATTGGCGACAAACAAGTGAAATTTCAGCTTGACTCTGGATCGGATTTGTCGTTAATAAACGTCAACACTTGGAAAAGGCTTGGTTAATCGACTCTTCAAAAGTCAAGTAAAGGTGGACGAACAGTGACAGGAGACAAAATAAAATTCGAAGGAGAGGTCATCCTACCCATTAATTTAAATGGCACGACGAAGAAATTGAAAATCTTCGTAATTAAAGAAAGCGAGAATTATTGGGAACTGACTGGATTGAAAAATTCAATCTTTGGGATAAACCAATGAACGCTTTTTGTAGAAAAATAACCAGTTGCACTTCAACATCAGAAAATATTAAAAACGATCTAAAAAAAAGAAATTCCCAGAAATATTTACTACTGGACTGGGAAGATGCAATAAATTTAAGGCTTCGTCCGAGCTAAAAAAAGGATGCAACACCGGTGTTTAAAAAAAAAAACGGAACGTACCGTTCGCCGGTTTAGACAAAATAAATAGCGAGCTAGATAGAAAAAAGCAGGTATCTTATCGAAAATCGAAACTAGCGTCTGGGCAGCCCCTACGGTGTACGTAAAAAAAAAGTCGGAACAAATTCGAGTCCGTGCAGACTTTTCTACGGGTCTAAACGATGAATTAAAAGACCACCACTACCCTTTACCAAGCCCTGAGGAGATATTTGCCAGACTAAATGGTGGCAAAATAAAAAAAATAGATTTGTCTGGCGTCTATTTACAGATTCAGATGGAAGAAGAATGCTCAAAGATATTATGCATTAACACGCACAAAGGGTTGTTAAAATACAACCGTCTACCCTTCGGGATCAAAGTCGCGCCGGCGATTTTCCAACAAGCAATGGATACAATGCTGAACGAAATAGATTGTGCTTGTGCATATCTGGATGGCATAATCATCAGGAGCGCGTCCATAAGTGAACACCAAGGGCATCTAAAAGAATAATTCATAAGAATAAATGAATACGGATTCAAGGTAAAAGAAAACAAATGCGAATTTTGTTTAGACGAAATCAAATATTTAGGGAAAATAATAAATAAAGACGGTCGACGCCCGACCCGGAAAGATCGACAGCAATTAAAAATATGCCGGCACCACATAATGTTACGACTCTACAGAACTTCTTAGGTCTCGCAAACTACTCCCAAGTATTTATCAAAGGAATGCACGACCTAAGAGCTCCGCTTAACGAGTTATTAAGGAAAGAAATACCATGGATATGGACAAAAAAAAAATGTCAAGACGCATTTGAGAAAATTAAAAAGACGCTGACGTCCGATCTATTTTTAACCTATTACGACCCAAAATTAGAAATAAGTGTTGCAAACGACGCGAACTCGTATGGTATAGAGCATGTATACAACATATCCTGCCAGATGGATCGAAGAAACCTATAGCTCACGCCTCAAGGACACTACTTCCGGCAGAAAAGGCTTACTCTCAAATAGAAAAAGAGCGGTTAAGCATTATTTTCGCGGTGACGAAATTTCGCCGTTACCTGTACGGGAGACACTTTATACTGGAAACAGATGACACACCCCTAGTGACAATCTTCGGTTCAAAAAAGGGCTTGCCAGTATATACGGCAAATCGCCTACTCCGTTGGGGTACGATCTTGCTAAATTATGATTTTCAAATAAAACATCTAGGTTCGAAAAAAATAGGTCATGCGAGTGGCCTGTCAAGGCTTATACCGAAAATGGAGGAAACCCTTGAAGAGTCAGTAATTGCAGCTATACGTTCCGATTCTGAGGAAAAAACATGGTGGCGAATATAATAAAAGAATTACCAGTCACGTTAATCGATATAAAAAGGGAGGCTGAAAATGACGATGTCATCACAGACATAAAGAAAAAAATAAGGGAAAATGATGAAAAAACGAAAGCATATTTTCCGTATGCAATGATGTTTTATTATATAGTGAAAGAGTTGTTATCTCGAAAACCTTGCAGAAAAAGATCTTACGTGATTTTCATACAGGACACCCCGGTATAAATAGGATGAAGGCACTTATGTGGAGTTACGTTTACTGGCGTAACATAGATGTGGATATTGCATTAACAGTAAACAAGTGTAAAGGTTGTGCGTTAGCTGCAAAGGCACCACCGATAGTCCATAAACCATAAAAAAAAACTGACCATCCATGGTCACGCATTCATATAGACTTTGCTGGACCGATCGAAGGACAATACTACCTAATCGTAGTAGATAGTTTTTCCAGATGGCCTGAAGTAAAGCGTTTCAAGACCCGACCACAAATAACACACTAAGTTTTCTTCATGAATTCTTTGCACTTTTTCTGTGCCAGACATTATAGTCACAGATAACGGAACACAATTTACATCAAGTGATTTCAAGGACTTTTGTGGCACTTTTCAGGTAAAACATATAACTACACCACCATTCCACCCAAGATCAAATGGATTAGCGGAAAGGTTCGTAGACACAATAAAGCGTGCATTTAGAAAATGAATAGGGACCCTGACGGATAAAGCAGCAATTCCTGCAGATATACAGGATAACTAAGAATCCAAATACACCGTCGAAATTATCGCCAGCAGAATTAATGTTTGCTAGAAAAATAAAATCACCATTTGATAAATTAATACCAAAGCAAGCAATCGTCCATCAAACTACGCACACATCACGTAAAAGGTTTAAACCTGGTGATCGTGTATATTTTAAATGTATGAAAAATAATATTTCATATTGGGAGTTTGGTGCGGTAAATAAACGTATTGGCGACATGATAAAAGGTCCAAAATTGATACACAAAAATCAATTGATAAAAGACAACGAACATGACAAACCTGATGAAAAGGAAGATCCAATTGATATACTATGCCCGAACTGAGAAGATTGGGAAGGAAAAGGAACTATACAGAACCAATTATAATGAACCCCAAGAGAAAAAGATATTGAAATCTACACGATTTCAAATCTTGGGAGGGGGGCGTTGTGGAGACGCGCACTAATTAACATAGGTGGGTGAGTGAGATATATAAAGGTATCAATCACCAATACCGGGAGAGTTCTGCAACGACCGCCAAATAGGCAAGACGCCTATGTTGCCTCCAGTAAGACATCTAACACGCCACCTGCCGGAATATCTCCAACTGAAGTATATCTGAAGACATGTAAATATGTACACAAGTTTTCTGCCTAATATATTATTGTATACCTTTACTTTCCGAGTTCTTGTTAATTATTTGTGCAGACACAACACATTCCATTGTAATTATCCCCCTGAGTAATAGAATTTGAGCATCGAGTTAAGTATGCAATGGACATCGGAATAAATAATATAGGTAGCAAATTAGCAAAATAATCCCGGAGAAAAATAGTTCGCTTTATTGTTTATAGTGGGCGGGGGAAGCTTTTTAGATGAGGGAAAGAGGAGAGTGGGGTGAAGTAGAGAGGGTAAAGAGAGGTGGGAGGGTTAAAGTTGGGCGAGCATACAGGTTCTTAATGGAAGTTTTTCGGTGGGGGGGGAGGAATTGTATTTTAGTATTCTTTAAAAGGGTTGACCGCTTGATTTTAAGTACAAATGGGAAATGGATATTCTTGTGATTTTTAATGGGGATGTGCGGGATAAGGGGTGGGTGTGCTGTTTTTGTTGTGCGGATGAGGTGGAGATAGAGAGAGTCATGGTCTGAAAATATGGAATGTTTGGAGGTTTACTTATTTAAGTGAGTTTAAGGTGTTTTTTTTAAATTTTAGTGTATATTTAAAGGTGGCTTGATTAGTTGAGATAAGTCAGTTCATTACGCTTGTCGTCGTAGTGTGATCTGATTTAATTAAGTTTGTTTAAATTTTATTTTAAATACATATATTTCTGCTTGGAGGCGATCTATGGATGAGTTTGTTTTGTTGTTCGTTGACTTGGAATTGATGTTTGAGTGAGTGCTTTATATATTGTGGTTAATTAGCTATTTTTATAATGGGGAGAATTGATTTAAATGTGGGGCTGGGTATGGGATCGCCCAAACGTGGTTGATTTTAACTATGTATATAATGATTACTTGTATATCCATCTGTCAAACCTAAACATAAGTACAGATATAAGCACATATGTACCCAAAGACACACATACATACGTACATATACATATAGAGACATACACATATGCATATTATACACTTACGCAGAAACACTGGTCCATACCATGTATACATAAATACAGACTTATATACACACGCATCCTTATACTAATACTCATGTGCACTCAATTACATATATACATATCATAACGCAAACACGCATATTAGAGAAGGGAACTACTTATATAGCCGGGCGAGTATGCATGCGCGCGTACTCGAGTGTACAACTGCGCCCATACACACTGCCGAACATCGCTATAATCAAGTGCAAGCATGCAAGTCATACCCCCTTTTGCATACCATCGTATACATACAGCAAATAAACATCTACATAAGTGTTATGTCTAAAAAGAGATAAAGGTGTGCACACTGATATATCTAACATACAAATACAGAGAGCGTGCATCTACCGTTAAAGATATGCATACATCAACAAATGATCGGGTTTATCTAATGATTCTATTTTAGATAGAGGATAATCCCCAATTGCCAACGCATTTATATGGTCCAGGGAGATATAGACAGTTAGAGTGTACTAATATACGGCTAAGGTGTGTAACGCTATTAAAAACCTGTATGCTCGCCTAATTTTAACTCTCCCCCTCTCTCTTTACCCTCTCTGCTTCACCCCACTCTCCTCTTTCCCTCATCTAAAAGGCTTCCCTCACCCATTATCAACAATAAAGCGAACTATCTTTCTACCGGGACTCACTCCAGAAGCAAGCCGTCCAACGCACCGTTCTGAATATCATCTTCAGGATTATTTTGCTATTTTGCTACCTATATTATTGATTTCGAGGTCCATTGCATACTTAACTCAATACTCAAATTCTATTACTCAGGGAGATAATAACAATGGAATGGTATATCCACCCAATATCGGATACACATTGTCAACACCGAGAAAGCACTTGGACTACATCAACCAACACACACTCAACGCAACAACGAATAAGGCTGCCTCGTATACTTTTCGAAAAATCAATAAGGAGCAATACGCTTTCGCTATATGGGAATATTACTTTCTCCCCTGGGCCTATTTTTTGCCCACCTGGCTTTATAACCCCGAACGACATTGGACTCCTTCCGATAATGGATTACCCAGGTTGTATCAACTTCTCTTTTCGTATAATTTTTTCCATATAATTATTCACAACCACTCAAAAAACTATTTTCAATAATTGTGATGAAAAGCAAAATTAGCGTCCATTCGCAGCTGAACATTTTGCTAACTGCATTTCATTTCCTCTGATGATATGAGCCATTGTTGAAAATCCATGGATTAAGGAAATTAAAATAACCCCTTCTATATATTCCTTTCGTCAAACAATAAATTCTTAAATTGAATATGTATCTCTATATGTTGTTTTTTAAGAATTTAAAATTGAACATCGAAAATTTGTGAATTTCATACTCCCATACACACACACACACACACACACACACACACACACACACACACACACACACACACACACACACATATATATATATATACGGCAAAATCATGTTGACACACTGGTTCTCGCCAGATTACCGAAGTAAAGCAACATTGAGCCTAGCCAGTACCAGATGGGTGACCATTTGGGAAGGCGAAGCGCTGTATGTACCGCAAAGTAAAATACCAGGTTGAGAAACTGCCGCGCTGGACTGGACTGGAATAAACCAATAAGACATTGTCATCAGACTACGTGATACCAGCGAGATCAACCATGATTACTCAATATGGCGCAAAGTTACTCTCTGCATGAAACATGTAATGTCCGCCCGGAAGTTGTTTTTTTTGTTATAGTTGCCACTTAGCTTTATTTGAACATTGTCTAGAATTAAAATCATGGGATGATCTTTGATTAAAATTAGAATAAGGATTCTAGACATGCGATTTAGTATCTATATATCTTAATGTACATCTTCAGAAGGTGACCTCAATGTAATATAAAAGCGTTTTATTAGAGTACGATGAATAAATATGTTTCGCCAAAGTTCTCACCAGCTATTTATCAATATATTTACTAAAAATCTATTTTTTTATCTAAATATATTTACTAAATATATATATATATATATATTTATCTAAATATATTTACTAACAATATATATATTTTATCTAGATATCTGTAATTACTAAAAATATTTTGTTATCTAAATATATTTACTAAAAATATAAATTTACTAAATTCGTAATCTTATAATTAAACAGGCAAATTATTATCACTTGTAATGGTCTAAAAATGAAAAAAAAATGTATTCTTGAAGAATTTGACCCGGATCCTCGGGCTTTTCCGTCAATTATGGCTCGGGTTCGACCGACAATCACCGGTTTAAGCCGAGTGTTGTCCAAATATTGAAACGCTAAATCGACATTTTTTTGTATAAAAATGCAAACTTTAGTTAATTATTTTTTGGGTGATCGAGGGGGTATATTTTCTGTTTTTTTTTTTTTTAATATTTGTTGACAAAAACTAATTTGTAAATTTTGTTGAATTTTTTTTTTTTAACAATTTACGGTTTTCATAACATCATTCATCTTTTCTTATAATAAACTACAAAACAATAAAAACCGTTTACTGCCAATTTTCTTTAAAAGAAATGTAAGTTTTCTTGAAATAAATTGTACTTTCAACTAACAATTTACGATTAAAACACTTCATCTTAAAAAAAAAACTTTTACTAAGAAAAATTGCAAAATAAAACATAAATAAACAAAAGTAAATAAACAATACAAAATGCAACTTTTCTTGAAAGAAAAACATACAATAAATTTACACTAAAGTTTTATTATTTTTTATTTATTGTATTTATTTTTTTCTGATTTGTTTGTTTAAAAATTGGTCTGTTACTTTTCTCGGTTTAATCCGTTGATTGCCGGTCGAGCACGAATAATAATTGATGGAAAATACCGAGGATTCGGGTCAAATTCTGCAAGAGTACCCCCCCCCCCCAAAAAAAAACAAAAAACAAAACAGATCACTCATCGTAGACTTTTTATTAAAAATAAAAGATTTCTTATATATTATTTTTTATTAGAATCCTTTACGATGAGTAACTTAAACATTTATTTATTTATTTATTTGCGGACCGTTATCCTCATCTTTATAGTTGCTTTTGCTTCACCAGGTTTCGGCCAATTCATCCTCTGGCCTTCTTCAGATGACTAAGCGCAATAGGATAGGAATGCCGAGTCTTATAACTGTATCCCTAGTAATTACTGGCTCCCATAGTTGTTGTTGTCTCACCACTTTTGGCCAACTAAACCTCGGGCCTACTTGGGGCCCGTGGTGCAGTGGATAGAGGTGTTGAACCCCTACAGTTCCAGTTGAGCATTGTCTGAAGATAGCGTTTTCATTCCTACCCAAAGCAGACCAGATAATTAGTTAGCTAAAACCTGGTGAGACAACAACTATGGAAGGCAGTAATTACTGGCGATAAAGTTACGAGACCCAGCATTTCTATCCCGTCGCGGTTAATCACCTGACGAAGGCCAGAAGATGAATTGGCCGAAACGTGGCGAAACAAATGAAGATGAGGATAACAGTCCGCAAATAAATAAATAAAAGGATTTTTTCTCGAATTCATTTTAGACAATAAACTAATTCGAAGCTAGTCGCCCGAAATACTATTTGCTTTCTCGCTTGCCATGAACACTTGAAATGATTTTATAAAAAAATATACATAAGACACTTGTTTTACTTGCTAGCATTTGCGTGACAGGATGAATGTAACTATATTTATATCCAAATCAGTACACATTGGGCTTTATTATAGAGTGAAGGTTACACACATGCACGAATACAAATTTTACTCTTCTGTAATGACTCTCGTCTAACATTACCGGCGTCACTGTCACCGATTCGAATATCATAGTAAATTTTATGAATTATTTAATTACAGTTTTTATTAGAATTTTGTTGTTTTAAATATCAACACTTTAGAAAAAAGACTCTCGGCATTAAAACTATTTTTATGGCAGATTTTTGTCTTTATTGTAATGTCAACATTCACAATTACTTTTATTTTAAACTGTAGTTTTTCATTGTTTGGTCCATTTTTATTTTGTTTCTGCTCCTGGGTGGTTTGCGTTCTTCTTTATTGTTGCCGTTTGTTTTGTTTTTTTTAGTTTTCGTATAAGTTTGTGTTTATCTTTTTTTTTTTTTTTAAATATTTATTTCTCCGTTTTCTTTTTTTAACTGCTAATTTTTCCTGGTTCTAGCAGACCAGGCTGTCTGAGGATACCGGCGTCTTGATTTAAAAATGCATTATACATGGAGGTTATTGTTTCTTTTATTTTATTTTACATTTAATTTTCCAAAACTTTAAAATGTTCTGCAAAGCAAAAAACAAAAAAAAACAAAAAACAAAAAAAAACAAAACAAAAAATAAATACAACACAACACCATAAAAAATAAAAAATTTCATCTATTAGGTTAGTACAAAAATAATGTCGTTTATTGACGTTCAACATGTTAAAAAGGACATTATTTTTGCACCGACCTAATACAAAACAATCCTACCAGAATGCCATGAATAAATATTTAAGGATATAAAGAGATTGAAGCATAGTCATTTTTTAACAAAATTACTTAATTCGACATGTAAAACAAAACAACCAAACCAAACACTATGAATAAATAGATACGAGGTGCGTTCAATAAGTTTCCATACTTTTTAAGTATGAGCATTTATATTGATAATACGCACACGAAACTCTAGTCATCTTCGACATAATTACCTCCGGCTGCAATGCACTTGTTGTACCGTTCCAAAACCTTCTAGAAGGCTCCATGGAAATCCTCTTGTGTAACCGTATCAATGACCCTCATCACAGCCTCTTTCATCACCTCAACTGTCTCATAACGACATATTCTATGGTTTTCTTAAAGCTTAGTGATAACCAAAAGTCACAGGGAACAAGGTCTGTACTATACTATATTGATGCGTATCTTGGTCAAATAGTCTGTGACAAAGATAGAGTTGTAGACTGGTGCGTTCGCACAAATTTTCCGCATCCTCAGTTCTTCACAAATAATTATGTGTACAGTTACCATACTGACGTCAAACTGTGCACGTTTTATTTTATTTATAGACACATGGCGTCCCTTATTCATGAAAGTCTTTATTTGGCCAATCATCTCCAGTGTTATGACTTCCTTACTCCCACACCTCCCATTATCTCTCACAGACTATCTGCCTTCCTTGAGTCTCTTAAGGCACTCAAAATAATGATGCTCGATTCATGCAAGATGGTCCAAAAGCAGTCTGAAGTATTCTATACTTTTCTGTGGTATTTTCTTTTTTACCAAGTTTTAAAACATAATTTTATTGTATCCTTTTCTTCTAATGTATCCTCATGTCCAGATTGCATTATTGAAATTCACTACTTTTGACAATCAGGCTTTTGTAGGGCGTATTCCAATTCCTGCTGTAGCTGTTAATTTGAACCTGAAATCATAAAAAACGGCAAGTAATCTCATAAGATGTATAGCAATAACATACTGAATTTTCAAGAGTCTACAACAGCTTTAAATGCTTCACAAATAGCCTGTAAACTTATTTAAGGCGCCTCGTATATATATATATATATATATATATATATATATATATATAATAAATGAAGTATATATATATATATATATATATATATATATAAAATAAATGAAGTATATATATATATATATATAAACAGTTTTATATATGTGTACATTAATAGATAGATATATTTATATAGATATATAGATAGGTAGATAGGAATATATGTGTACCATATATTATTCGATATTAGTTTGAGAATGAAGTTCTTGTGGAATTTTTAATTTTGATTTCAAATAAGTTTTCATTATAATACCTTTCCTTTTTACATCATTTTAAAGAGCGTTTTCCGCGCTATCTAATCGTTTAAATTATAATTGTTTTAAAACAAGATGGAAAACAGCAACTTCGTCCAATTTTCTCATTTCAATTCAAACTAGGGCGAAAAGCTGCTCAAACAGCTCGCGATGTCAACGAAGTGTTTGGCACAGGAACCAGTATTGGACGCACAACGCAATGGTGGTTTAAGAAATTTCGTGGCGGTGACGAGAGTCTTGCAGATGATGAGAGTAGTGGTCGGTCATCGGATGTTGACAACGATAAATTAAAGGCCTTAGTCAAAGCCAATCCACGCACAACTGTTCGAAAACTTTCAATCATGTGAGAGAGTGGTAAGATAAAAAAAATTGATATATGGGTGCCTCACAAAATAAACGACAATCAAAAGTGTCATCTTCCCTTCTGTTATGCAACGACATGTTTCTCGTCTCGACCGGTTTGTGACTTGTAATGAAAAGTGGGTTCTTTACGACAATCGGCCACGCTAAGCTCAGTGGATAAACGCCGACGAAACACCACGACACTTGCCAAAGCCAGCTGCAGTAAAAGAAGGTCATGCTGACTATTTGGTGGTCTGCGACCGGTCTCGTCAATTACAGTTTTTATGAATGCAGGCGAAGTAATCTCAACAAATGGATGAAATGCATCAGAAACTTCGATAACAATACGCAGCAGAAAAGGTCCCATTTTCTTCAATGACAATGGCCAACCTCACGTTGCTAACCTCATCCGCCATATTTTCTAGACTTCTCATGTATCGACTACCACTTTTTCAAATATACACAACTATCTGCGTCAGAAATGATTCAGAAGCCTAAGCGATATCAAAAACGCCTTTAGCGACTTCGTCACCAGAACGTAAGATTTTTACGTTACTGGCATAAAATACGTTAGCAAAAGACTGCTGATTCTGATGGTCTTATTTCAATCAATAAATTTTTGTTTGAGCCGAAATATGTTTATCTTAATTTAAAAAAAGTTAAAAACCACAAGAACATTCTTATCAACCTGTTAGGAGAAGATCATCTCGCAAAACACCCCAACCATCCACCCGATTAAAACGTAATTAAAAGAGACCCCAAAAGGAAATGTGTTCGAAGTGATTTGATCTTTGAAAGTGCTTCCTTAACTGTATGTAACCGAACGGTGGTACACTGGTGGTGGAGGAACGTCCCTCCCCCTCCTCCCCTTCGTGAGCGGATTTTATCAAACATTAACGTTGCATCAAAGACATACAAAATGTTCACTTGAAGTGGGTGAAAAAAAAGAGATTTTTGCTTGTCAACATGACTAGTGGATGACTATCTTCATCAGATTCAAAGAAGAGTTTCACTTGAATACGTTTTATCATTCCGGCCAAAGTAAAATGCTCTCTTTTATCTCTGTGTGAAAAAGTAGCATGCTTACACATTATACAGAGATGTCGATGCGTACTATTCTATATATGTCCATACGTCCGTATGTGCATCCTCTGTATCAGTGTAATCTTTATATATATATATATATATATATATATATATATATATATATATATATATATATATATATATGCGTACATATACACTCACAAACAGACGCATACATACATATTTATAAAAGTGAAAATGTTTGTGTGTGAGGACACTTCTCAATCTATGTACTCAACAAATTTTTGATCTACAGATATAAAATATGGTATATAAAGTATTCACACGTGTGTAAAACATGTTAATAGGGTTTTATTCCCCAAAAAAGGGGCTGATAAGTGATCAAAATTGGATTTTTGTCTGTTTGTCAACTATTTCACGAATGCGCATGCGTGAATCGTTCACCCGACAGATAATAAGTAAATTTGGAAACTTTTTGAACATCACGTGAAGCTGGTCTAATGATGATCGCATTTGACTCAGTGTCTTTAGGTTTTGGTTTCGATTTCAGCTCGAGTATTTTTTTTACTTACAAGAAGTGAACTGTTTAGAAAAAAAAAAAAAACGTTCGCATGCATATGTCTCAGTTTCTTTTTATCTATTTTTTGCTTTATTTTTTAAAGGAATTTAACGTTACGTTTAGTTCGGTAATAAGAAATCTGCATTAATTAAAATATATGTTACGATCGGACAATACCAGGCGACCTGCTAGTATATATATATATATATATATATATATATATATATATATATATATATATATATATATATAAGGATGAAGCCAGTTTGCTTGGAACATTGCTGGTAAACAAATATACAAGTGTATAAGAAGGCTGTGAGCAATGTAGAATACCGTGATGCTGAAATGATGTGACGTATGAAAAAAAAAACCCAGAAAAACGAAGGAAGGTTGTATTAAGATTATAAATCTTTTTCTTACATAGGCATCACCACTTATTAAGACCCAGAGGCTACTTGAGGATAAGGGTTAAAAATGTACAGTAGTTAATTGAACAATATAGTAATAGTTAGTAATGGAAATTCGATAAATTTGTTAAGTGGAACGGCTCATCAAAAACTTGTTTACGTTGGACTTGAAGACTATCAGATTGTAGACAATTGGAAAACAGGCAAACGGAAGACAGTTCTCCAGGCGTGCAATTCTGAGAAAGAAATTTTGTTCATGTAAACTACGTTTAGGTTAAGGCACAGCTAAAGAGTGGGGGAAATTATTGATAGTGTTTTCAGCTAGACGAGTGTTCCTCGTGAAAGTTTGGCGAGGGGGGGACTATAGATTGAAGCTCAGACGAGCACTTGCTTTGAAAATAATGATAAAGCAGAGACGGATTCGCAACATCTCCTCTGTGAGAAAGAGGTTGCAGGGAAGAGAAAAGGGCACCCTTACTAGGCAACGAAGTCTATTTTAAACTCTATCAAGGCAGAATACGTCCTTTCTAGCAGCTCCTGTCTAAATGTGGCAACAATACTCCATCCTTGGACGTACCTGGCTCTTATATAGGTAGAGAATTGCATCAGCAGTAAGATATTTACTGGATAGATAGAAGGACCCCACCATTTTTCCAGCGACTTTCGTATATCTATTTATTTTGAAAATCATTCATATATATAAATGTTTAAATATGGAATTACTGTTTAATATAATCACGAAGATGAATGCCTTTGATAATTTCGAGGAAATATTTCTCTTTATCAAAACAAAACAAACCAATAGAATGTTGGAAAAAATAAAGGCTGTGAGAACGGACAAGGAAAATTCTCAAAGAAATTTTCCTTCACGGGTATATTAAACAGTAATTCCACATTTACTAATTACTAAATATGAATGATTTTCAAAAACAGATATAATTTTTTTTTAAATTATAATAGAATAATGGAAATAGTATTCCGACGAGACAGAGAGATGAAAAAGGAAAACAAACAATGTTATATGTCCATCAACGTTTCGTCTTTATTCTAAGACTTCTGGATAACTAACTTGAAGAAAATAATATATAGTATTTGAAAATATATTTGTTGTGAATAAAATTATTTTGTTCTATTTCAGAACGAAAAAAAGTTTAGATGAGATATGTCATCCGTCGGTTTCAAGCCTGATAATAGGAGACTGTTTTAGATATCCATATCAAGCTCTCTTCAGCCAATACTCATCTGTTTTATAACCGAAATTAGAAACATACACATACATTAAAAAGTCTCTGGAAAATCTCGTTTTTTAAAAGAATCTGAAAATTCAAATAATAAAACTTGAGAAAAATGTTCCGTTCAATATTTTGGACGATATATATATATATATATATATATATATATATATATATATATATATATATATATATATATATATATATATATATATATATATATACTACTTAATTTACTCACATAAAACTCACATCTAACCAAAAGCGTAGTTTACCAGGACACAATATTTGCGAAAGAAAACCCGAATAACAAGAAATATTACGTAGGTATGACTTCCTTAGATTTCAAAACCCGATCCTATGACCACAAAAGTACATTCAACAATAAAAAAAACACCGTATGAAAACAACACTAGCGAATAAATACTGGGAACTCAAGGAAAGCGGACATTCGCTGGTAGTCGAATGGAAAATAATAAGACAAGCTACCACGTGTAGGGACCTGGACGACCCATGTACATTATGCCTTCATGAAAAATTTGCTATCTTGTACTTTAAAGAACCCCAACATCTATTAAACTGTAGAAGAAAAATAGCAAACAATTGTGTTCACAAGATAAAATTTACTCTAGGATAGCGATACAAAATAGTTGTAAAACTAACAAAAACAATAGAAAATAAACAAATATATAAATTAAATAAACATGAATACACATAAACGATCACACATATATGTATGTATATATATATGCATATATATATGTGCATATATGTGTGTACACATATATATATTTATATATAAACTAACAGTAATAAAAAAAACACTAACCTAGATTTAAAACAGATCAAGAAGCTAAATATCCAGGCTAAATAGAGCGCACACAAAGGAACATGTCAACCAGAGGCCAAATAGGCCTTTGTCCGATAAATGCATTCTCATTTCAATAGAAGATGCGCATATAAAAACGACAAACAACCACAGAATTCGCGCATAAGCCTGAAGAATTCTAGAGTGGATGAAACGCGGAATATTCACCAGTTTTACAGTATTGAACGGTGTAGTATTGCGCCGTCGGATTCAGGATTGTACTATTGTAATACAAAGAACACGCAGAAAGGGTTGTAATCAACTGAATTCCTTCTAGTACACTGATAAAAAAAAAGCTTAAACAGATATATAAATAAAAATAAAAAGGTTATGTAAATGTTTTTAAAAAGACACGTAATCACGTGAGCAGGATTTTTCCTTATTTTGACACAATAACAAGTAACGTTCTTATTTTTTATTATTTATCTATTTATCTATGTTCGAAAAAGTGCCACGTGCAAGTGAAGAAGGAAAAAAATAGAGTTATGCAAAATTTGTGTCGAGAATTGTCTAAAGTTCGGACTTTTGTTTTGTCTTTGACTTTAATAAGAACGTGAATTTATGAGGTGAATTTATTCGACACAATATGATTACACTAAAAAAATAAATAAAAGCTAGCGTGAATTAAGATTAAATTTAAGGTGTTATTGTGGACCCTCACCCCTTTTAAAAAACCTTGTTAAACTTTGTGACATATTTACATTCTATGGAGGTCAGACACGAACGAACACCCAATAATTTTATTATACCATATTTCTTCAAACTGAAACATAATTATTAAAGTATACTTACGCAAATAGATCTGAAAAGTTTTTGTTAAAGTGTGTGCCATATTTCCATGGAGTACAGGCGCGAACGCAGACCCCATAATTTTATTATACCATCCCTATTTAAGTTGAAACATACTTATCAAAGTATTCTTATGTACATTTATATCAAAAACCCTTGTAACCGTTTTTTTTTTCATTTTTTATTTTAATACTTTGGGGGCCAGGCGCGAATGCAGACCCCACAATTTTTATGGACCACCGTTCTGCCAGATCAAACATACCCATCCTCATCCTCGATACATCTATCATTATACGTAATCCTCGATACATCTATCATTATACGTAATCAGTTTTTCTAAAATAGTCAACCACACCCACACACAGACATTCAGCTTTATATTATTTATATTATATATATATATATATGATATATGTATATATATATGTATATATATATACATACGTATATATATGCATATATATGCACATATATAGGCATGTACACACACAGACACGTATATATATATATATATATATATATATATATATATATATATATATATATATATAGCTAGTAAGTTATAAACTCTTCAGGCTTATGCGCATAAGCCTGAAGAGTTCTAGAATGGATGAAACGCGGAATATTCAGTGTAGCTTAATCGCCATATATATTTTATAACTTACTAACTAGCTGTACCTACATATTGAGTACTTTTGAAGTAATTACTTAAAGTTTACGCATAAATTTATACTTTCGTATATCAATTTTATGTGAGTAAATGAAGTAGTTTATATATATATATATATATATATATATTCAGTAATGTGATTAATAATTTAAAATTCAAATTAGAATTAAATTAAAAATCCGTTTCACAAGAAGGAACAACAATAAAATCAATAATTTGTATGATCGTTTCGGAAAACAATGTTTTTATTGTGGTAGACATTAAGCCACGGACAATAGTTTTTACATATAGTATTTTTAACGAACAAAGTTTCCTCATCAGCAAAGTATTGGGAAGGGTTTTTAATATATGCAAAAGACACCATAAATAAAGCTAGCATTAAAAGTATAGGCAGATGTCTGCGGCTTAATATCTACCACAATAAAAACATTGTTTTCCGAAACGAAAGACATTACTTAATATTAAATTAGTTCTAGGATATTTACCTATCGAGCTTATTATATATCTAAATTACAACGAGCACTTTTTCTTTCCCTGTATTTTAATTAAATTAGTAATTTTACTATTACATTGAAATACACTCTGCTCTTTAGACTATTGTTCTAATCTCCTTTAAATATATATATATATATATATATATATATATATATATATATATATATATATATATATATATATAAGAAATTTATTACTGTGAATCCAGAATGAGTTTACATATTGTTTCAACTAGAGGAAGATCCTCAAAGAGAGGAAATACCCAACTAGCATCTATGAATTCATAGATGCTAGTTGGGTATTTCCTCTCTTTGAGGATCTTCCTCTAGTTGAAACAATATGTAAACTCATTCTGGATTCACAGTAATAAATTTCTTATATACTGCTCTGGCTACACATTGAGCACTCTAGTCCGGTTTTTTCACCACTGGTATATATATATATATATATATATATATATATATATGTATATATATATACATATATATATATATATATATATATATATATATATATATATATATATATATATATATATATATATATATATTCACGGTAGAAAGATATCCAAAAATTAAGAATAACACTGGTCAACAAATTTTAATTTTTTGTCTTTGGCAGACCATCTAGGAGTGTTTTCTGGGGTTTTGAAGGTCGCTGATTACGAATATAACATTGGTTTTGCCAGATTGGCTCTAGTTTAGAAGATACTGATAGCCCCAAATAAGCCTAAACTGCTAAAATTCTCCCTGAAATACTTCAATATAGAAGCAGTAAATAATAATTTTCTGATATTATTGAATCATTATAATGATTATGTATATATTGAAGTATTTCAGGGAGAATTTTTATATAATTATTTATATAGGGAAATTTTTATATAATTATATACTGTAATTACTTAATAACATGTTCCATAAATATAGTTGCAGTATAAATTAAACAGTAATTAAGAATTTTCTTTTTAATTCCACAGTTGAAAATGAGTTCCAGAGAGAAAATGAGTTCTTCTAGAAGATGTTGCAGATATGAACCGGATGTCTTTTGTTACATCTGTGGACAGTATATGATGGCACAACAAAAGAGGAATATTACAGACTTTGTCAAGAGGGCGTATAAAGCATACTTCGATATGATACTTGGTGACCAAGACAAGTCTTGGGCCCCACATATGGTGTGCAAAACCTGTATAGAAAGTCTCCACGGTTGGACCAACGGTAACTTGAAGTTGAAGTTTGCTGTACCAATGGTGTGGAGAGAGCCCAACAATCATTTTGATGACTGCTACTTCTGTCTCAATGACATGACGGGGTTTAACAAGCACAAGAAAGCAAATTGGCAGTATCCGAGCCTGGATTCTGCTATCCGTCCTGTTGCGCACTTTGAGGATCTACCTGTGCCTGTTTTCACCAGTTTGTCTGAAATCGATGAAACCGAAGAGATTCCAGCTGATCTTTCAATATCAAGTGATGATAGCTGTAGTGACTATGAAGAACCCTCAAATGGCCCTCAGCTTTTCAATCAATCTGAACTTAATGACCTAGTGCGAGACCTTTGTTTGTCGAAGGAGCAGTCTGAAGTTCTTGCATCACGACTCCAAGAGAAAAACATTCTTGATTCTGGCACAAAAGTAACATACTACAGGACAAGGGAAGGCAGCTTGCTTCGTTTCTTTTCTAAAGAAGACGACCTGGTATTTTGTAATGACGTTTCTGCACTTCTTAACTGCATGGGGATCTCATCATATGACCCAGCAGATTGGCGTCTCTTCATAGATAGCTCGAAAGCAAGTCTAAAAATTGTATTTTTGCACAATGGCAATAAGTTTGCTCCTGTACCAATTGGCCATTCTACCAAGATGAAAGAAGAGTATGATGCTATCAAATTTGTTCTTGAAAAGCTGAATTACAACACTCATAAATGGCTGATTTGTGTGGACTTGAAAATGGTGAATTTTCTGCTTGGCCAGCAAAGTGGGTACACAAAGTATCCCTGCTTTCTTTGTTTGTGGGATAGCAGAGCAATAATCCAGCACTGGAGAAGGGAGAACTGGCCAGAACGAGAAAGTCTCGAAGTCGGCACAGCCAACGTCATCAATGAGCCTTTGGTACCCAGGGATAGAATCATCTTCCCTCCATTGCACATAAAACTAGGGCCCATGAAGCAGTTTGTTGAGGCGTTGAACAAGGATGGGGATTGCTTCAAGTACATATGCAGGCAATTTCCAGGTCTTTCCATCGAAAAAGCTAAAGGTGGCATCTTCGATGGACCTCAGATTCGAACGCTCATGAGGGATTCTGACTTCACTAATCATATGAACACGGTTGAGTTAAATGCTTGGGTGTCCTTCACAGATGTAGTGACAAACTTTTGGGGAAATCACGAAGCTGACAATTACAAGCAATTGGTCCGTAAGATGCTTACTGCATACGGAAAACTAGGGGCAAATATGAGCATTAAAGTTCATTTCTTGTTTAGCCACCTCGACAGATTTCCTGGTAATCTTGGTGATTACAGTGAGGAGCAGGGAGAGAGATTCCATCAAGACATCAAAACAATGGAAGAGAGGTATCAAGGCAAATGGGATGAGCACATGATGGCAGACTACTGCTGGAACCTTTTGAGAGACTGCCCAAAAGTTGCTCACAAGCGAAAATCGTATAAACGTCAATTTTAGTTTTGTGAATAAAATATTGTTTTGTGTGTTCATTTTAACTAAGAATCTAGTGTATAATGCTTTGCATTAATTTATTATATATAACTGATTATGTAAATGTTTTTTTTCACTTGGAGAATTAAAATTGAGCAAATTTTTAGCAAATATTTTGTATATCCTCGAAATCTATGAAAAGTGTTCAGTTATAGGATAAATGAAATGATGTTATATCTAACTTAACTTGTTAGATTGAGATTTTACACTGTCTTTGTGGTTTAAGATTATCATAAAAATCAATATCTGACATTTATGCACTATTTAGCCGTTTTTTGTACGTTTAGCTATGGTCGCGAATGGGTGATTTCAGACAAACGACCCCCCTGTGATATCTCAAAAACTAGAGCCAATTTGAAAAAACTAATGTCAGATTCGGATTCAGCGCCCTTGAAACCCCAGAAACCAGTCTTACTTTGCCTGCCAAAAATATTGTGTTGACCAGTGTAATTGAATTTCCACATAGGCCGTGTTGATAAAATATGATTGAAACAGTTTGCACATCGTAGCAAGATATGACTGTATTCACATAAAGAATTGGTACAATAATATGTTTATAAACAGGAATTAATTCAGTGGTAAAGCTTCACGCTTCAATTCTGGGTCCTGATTTCGAATTTTGTTATGTTCAGCCACGCAGATGCGTCGTAAAACGAAGAAACATGTATCCAGAGAGAGAGAGAGAGAGAGAGAGAGAGAGAGAGAGAGAGAGAGAGAGAGAGAGAGAGAGAGAGAGAGAAATGAATTATAAAACTAAATAAGGAAAATTAACTGATGGGTAGAAATTTACATTATTTATTGTATTATCAAATGTTTATATAATGTTTATATAAAGTGTTGCCTTATGAAAATTTTCAACTTTACTTGTATCCCCGAAAGGTCAAAATAGGCCGAGTATAAGGCTTTTAATGTGGAAAACTTTAACTCTTCCCAAAAGGGATCTTAATCATTGTGCCACAGAAATATCCATCTGCTGATCAGCTAATTTTATATTTGAAGTGAAAGTGAGATCTTGGTGCTGATCAAACCACATGCATTCTTTACTAATAAATGGGTCGCGCTAAGGCATAAGCAATGAAAGATTCCATAAAACATTCATCAGATTTGCAATAAAAAAATGTACGCAAAAAAAGTCATACTGGAATTAGTAGCTAAGCAATACATGTAATCTCGTGCCAGAAAGATTAGGTGCAACTGCACTATAATAGTGAAATCCGAAATTTTTTAAAATTGAATTTCAAGGCAAATCAATGGTTTCTACTTAATTGTCATGTTAGAGTAATCAATGTACCCCAAAATTACGAAAAACGATAAGAAAACATTTTTGACGAAGATTAGCGAAAATAAAATATTTGGCTAAAAATCACTGGAGAGTTCCAAAGGGATGTTATTATTGCCAATTTGTTTGAATAAATTATTTGCATTGTTTTTTTTTTGCATTGTTTTTTTGCATTGTTTTTTTTGCATTCTTTTTTTTTGCATTGTTTTTTTGCATTCTTTTTTTTGCATTGTTTTTTTTTGCATTTTTTTGCATTGTATTTTTTTGCATTGTTTTTTTTGCATTGTTTTTTTGCATTGTTTTTTTTGCATTGTTTTTTTGCATTGTTTTTTTTTGCATTGTTTTTTCTTGCATTGTTTTTTCTTGCATTGTTTTTTTTGCATTGGTTTTTTTGCATTGTTTTTTTGTTTCATTCTTTTTAGTATAAATGAGTTACTTCCTTATTATTATGTCACGTGTTCCCAAAGAAACGTAGCGAAGTTTTTTTTATGATAAAGATAAAAATTACGAAAAACGATAAGGTGGTAGAAAAAGAAAACATTTTTGACGAAGATTAGCGAAAATAAAATATTTGGCTAAAAAAACACCGGAGAGTTCGAAAGGGATATTATTATTGCCAATTTGTTTGAATAAATTGTTTGCATTGTTTTTTTGTTTTTTTGCATTGTTTTTGTTTTGCATTGTTTTTTTTGCATTGTTTTGTTTTGCATTGTTTTTTTTGCATTGTTTTTTTGCATTGTTTTGTTTTGCATTTTTTTTTGCATTGTTTTTTTTGCATTGTTTTGTTTTGCATTGTTTTTTTTGCATTGTTTTTTTGCATTGTTTTTTTTTACATTGTCTTTTTTTGCATTGTTTTTTTTTGCATTGTTTTTTTTGCATTGTTTTTTTGCATTGTTTTTTTTGCATTGTTTTTTGCATTGTTTTTAGTATAAATGAGTTACTTCCTTATTATTATGTCACGTGTTCCCAAGGAAACGTAGCGAAGTTTTTTTATGATAAAGATAAAAAAAAAATAGTGAAGCATGCATAAAATATTCAGCATTTGCGTCCCCCATTTAGCCTCAAAAGTCACCAGGGGACGTCAAATGAACAAACGGTGTAGTTTTAGGCCTTAACATATGCCATTTGGCGTTCTGCACCATGCAAAAAAGAAATGACCATCATTTGCCGCGACCCCACCATTTAAAAAGTCTTAACATATTTAAATTTGAGTTCAGCACCATGCAAAACTGCTAAATAGACATACGCAGACAATTTTGGACAAATATGGTAACATAGTCGCAAAAATGGAGTGTTTTATTAGCCCTAAAGAGCCCCTGGGGCACACCCAAGAGTTATCGCGAAGTATAGACAAACAAATTTATATAGAAATCAGTTAGTTATAACTTTTCAGAAAGTTTTATAAAAATCCAAGGCATCATTTTTTTTTTTTAAATAAGCACAAAAGTGTAAATTTAAGCCATTTTAACCCGATAGGCACCCTTAGGGGGCAACCGAAGTTTTCCCGTAACATCCGTTCTGTTACTTTTTTTTTTTTTACTGATATCATGTTTAATGTTTGTGCAAAATTTAAAAAAATTCCAAGGTGTAGTTATTCCGAAAAGTGCGTACAGACAGACGGACGAATGGACTAGGGTAAGTTTATAAGTCCACCCTCCTTTTGTCGGGGGACCAATAACAATACTTAAAAAAATCATGTTTTTTTTTAAAAATAAATAATGCGGTCATATTTAAGTACTTCTGACATGCCAATTAAGTAGATATCATTGCATTTAGTTGAAATTGACACAAAACGTCAGTAGATACCATTTTTTTTTAAATCGATTTTTTTGTTTTCCGAATTTCACTATTGTAATGTAGTTGCACCAAATATAGCGTTTACATTGATAAATAGCAGAAGATGTCTTACCAGCGTATCTGCTAACACCAAGAAACCATTAAAATCTAATACATCAAATTAAATATATCCCCATAGGGTGTCTGCAAGATAAACATTTTTATTTATTGCTTCACAATCAAACACTTTTAATCCAAACACATGTCTTTTAAAACATCTCGCCATTTTTAGCAAAAGCGCCCATAAACCATCCTCCTATAAAAATAGATAAGAGATAATTAAGTAAGATTCCCTTTTACTGCCGTTACGCTGAGTTACTTAGCGTTTCATCCAATAACTAACGAGACCCATGTATGGGCGTTGCCCGGGATAAATGTTTCATTTTTGTTCAAAGATGGTACACTATACTATCCATTCCCTATATACGTCATCGTTCAAGGAAAACCAGTTTCACCCACTTAGTGTGATTAACGCTTTAAAAAGATAGGTGATATCAAAATATTGTGGGGTCTGCGTTCACGTCGGACGTCCATAGAAAGAAAATATATTACAAACTCTAACGATGATTTCAGAGATAGACGCACTCATAACTAGATATATTCTGAAACCAGGATACTTAGATACGTATGTTACAGCTTGAACAAAGCTAATACAATAATATTGTGGGGTCTCCGTTTCATTCGGACATCCAAAGAATCAAAAACTACTATGTTTTTTTTTAAATAAACCCTCACCCATCCATCTTCGAATAAGCAGCAATATGTAACAGATGAAGCTTAAAGCTATGTAATCGCCACGAAATTTTTTGGTAAGTAAATAAACTAATAATATCAAACAGTTGCTTCTTCCGCAATTCTTGTAAATCATTTCAACTAGCGATGCAATACACTATACGATATCCATTTCTTGATGATAATTGATGAATGCAACGTAATGATGGTCGCAGATTAGTAGAAAAAAATACTTGTCTAATTTATAAAACTCACTATGTCTGTCTGTATGTCTGTTTCCATATTTTCAAGCTACATCTCCTCCGAAACTAAAAGTCGCAGAGCGGCGCTAGGGGCTCAAATGATTGGATTTTTTTACGAGCCGTTCTTTTATGGATCTTTAGGCGTTTAAAATAATTTTAAGGGGTCAAAAAATGCGTCAGAATTAAAAAAAATATATACATTTTGTACATTCATCTTAGTTTATTTTTAATCAATTCATATGCGTGTCACGTTGATAGAGTGGTAACGTCACCAGCTTTGAATGCTACAGTTTCGCTTTCGGTTTCGATTCTAGCTGATAGCAGCCAAATATTTTTTTTTAACTTTTGAAATCACGAGTCTATATACGAATTCTGAACGAACTAAAATATCATATTTAAGCATATTTTACGATCAGGCAAACCCAGGCGCCACCTCCCCGCTCGTTCTATATAGATGATATTTGCTGTAATAGAGATTCTGTGTTTGTATGTCAATTTAAAACAGTAAGAATATTGTGGAAACTCAGCGGTTACTTCGTATTTAACACCATGTTCATTTGAAATAAACTTTATTATCATTATTATATCCATCAATAATTATATATATATATATATATATATATATATATATATATATATATATCGATGCCTCCGTTCAGTCTCGAAAGACACGAAAGACAAAGGACACCTCCTGTAGGGGCAGCTGCGCGTGTAAGTGAGAGGCAAAGATTGCGCAATCACCAACCACACCGCTTCTGAATAGGCACTGTTTTAGTCCAGTGGCAAGGAGAAGTTTAGGGCGACTAGTAACAATGCCGAGATAAGCGGGGAGCACACACACATATCGATTATCGATTTTCGATACTTATCAGGCGTATTTCGATACAAAAACAATGTAAGAACACTTTCAGACACATCACGTACCTTCGTATGAAATTAAAAATCAAAATCGGTTCAACCGTTTCCGAGTCCAT
>NC_136501.1:19802444-19854944 GCF_053919585.1 Euprymna scolopes
TCTTTCTTTTTTTTTATAAACTTCTGTTCCCAAGTTTATAATATATATTGTTAATAGTTTCAAGAAAATATTCGTTCATATACGAGAATTTGAATAAAACATTGTAATAAAAAAAGAGGGGGTGACTACTTTATTCTTCTTTTCTTTTTTTTTTTTGAATGCCTTCGTTAAGAAATTCGTTCATTTGTTTAATACGAGTATCTGTTACATATATTAAAAAAAAAAGAAAAAACATTTAAAAAATAAATCCTCCTATATTTTAACTAAAATGCATAAAGGGCTCGAAGATGGGAGTAGAACCATTAAAACGAACGACCTGTTGTGTTCCATAATTTATTTTTCTAAATAATCACTACCATTCTCAATGCACTTTTGCCAGTAATCAAATGACGCATATCAGCTTCTGATGCACATCCATGACAGGAGTTGCTTCCTTAGAGTCATAGAGTTCGGAGCTTTGTTACCCACGTCACTCTCGTTATTCTAAACTCGACGAATGCATCTCCTAAATGTGCTGACATAAAGGGCATCGCAGTTGAATATTAATCAGTTCAAGTTTTTCTACATGGAGAAATGAAATTTTCCGGTCATGAATACAAACGTTCAGTCATTATAACAATGCAATTGGCGATCCCCTATGATCCATTCGGACGGAATAAAAAAAAATAGAGGGCATTACATTTGGAACCCCTTTGATGTATATTAAAATAACAGAAAACTAAAAGTGCTTCTGTTAAATTATCCCTATTTTATTTTGTATTTTTCTTATTTTTTCTGTATTTAATATGAGTTAGATAGGTCTCAAGAACGTTTTCGATTCGGCGTCGAATCATCTCTGGGCGCGGGAGAAAATGAACGGGTGAATAATAAACTTGAAGTCAATAGTTACGTTGGTTATACGACCATTACACTATCTCGCCGCATCATCATTCATACTGCTAATTCTAATATTTTTTACATGACTTTGTGTGTGTGTGTGTGTGTGTGTGTGAGTTCGTGTGTGTGTGTGTGAGTTCGTGTGTGTGTGTGTGAGTTCGTTCCCTATGAACTTGAAAAAGGCTATGCTTATTTTTTTTAATATTTCACACAAATGTACCTTATGTGTCTAGGAGTGTTCTTACGTTAGTTTTATATCGGAATGCGTTCGATAAGTATCGAAAATCGATAATCGAGAAAATTCGATTAAAGGAGAAAGTCCGATTTTATCTAAAAACACTTTTATAAAACCTAACATCACAAGTTCAGTAATTGTCTGTATTTTTGAGATGAGGTGTTTTCATTGATTGAGATTGTCGGACTGACTTCTTCATCTTGGTTGTTATTGTCACAACATTTCGGCCGTTTTGCCCTCCGGCCTCCGTCAGGTGAACCGTTTGTTAGGAGTCTCGAACCCAACCCTTTATTATTATTACGTTGAGTTCAATCCTTAAGGTGCTGAGTTCAATCCTGAACGAAGGCAGTGAAAAAGTAACATTGAAAAACAGAGAATCAGCAACTATGTCCCAAAGCCTAGCTGGAGTCCAAACACGGTACCCCCGTAATAATAATAAAGGGTTGGGTTCGAGACTCCTAACAAACGGTTCACCTGACGAAGGCCGGAGGGCAAAACGGCCGAAACGTTGTGACAATAACAACCAAGATGAGGAAGTCAGTCCGACAATCTCAATCAATCACAAGTTCATTTGCGAAGTTTTAGCACTTCAAAAGCAGAAAGATCATAACTAGTTTTTCTTTTATAAGACAGAGGCGCGTTCGAAATGAATGTTCCTGTTTAGAACACAATTGAACCATGATACTTGACTTTTGTATTTTAAACTTCAAGTAAAGCCATTAATTTGATAAAATCAGTAGTAGATTCTCCACAGTGCAATCTAAACTACAAAGTATTGTGGACTAAGTCACTGCAAGGAGTAATGTAAAGCTTCTCCCCGATACTTTGGGGAGAAGGGTCCCTTACTAAAGCAGGAAATCAATTGATTTGATTAATGAACAGCCGATTTCACCGATTTCGATGCCAATAACAGTATGCGAGGGTGGACCATTTCTTGATCCCCATTCAAGTCCGGACAACGTCAGGTCTCCCTGCTAGTTCTAATATAAATATGGCGAGTAGTTATATTGATCGCATACATAATTGATATAGCTTGATTGTTAATTTATTAGTTAAACCTAGAATTTATTGAATGATGTGTTATACGTATGTGTATTTGACTGCGTATAAGAAAGTATGTACATGCAAAATGAACACACATAAGTGTACATTTAATGCGTACATTTAATGCGTGTGTATTTTTTCAATATTATTCTTTTAGAAAACACTACATGTACGCATGTATACGTGCGTGCAGGTTCGCATGTATGTGTTAGCACGTCTTCAAACGTAACGTAACCTTAATATTCCAAATTCTGTGAATTAGTAGAAGAAGCGTATATATATATATATATATATATATATATATATATATATATATATATATATATATATGATAGAGAAATTGTTTGTGCGTCTGCATATATGTGTGTACATTTCCCTACAAAATACTCTGTCGATTTTCAGTCTACAGACTCGAGATTAGACATAAGGAGTATTGAAATTTGGGAAAATCTTTTTAATCGGTTTTCGGCACGAAATTTGGTTGTCAAGGGGTTAAAGTTCAACGATTTGATCTTTGAAAACTCTACCAAACTCATCCGACAATTTTTTTGTCTAAACACTTAAAATTTTAGATGTAGGTTCCTTGGACATGGATCAAATTTTTACTTGGATTTGAGCCCAAAACAATAAGGGATAAAAATTGGGGTCAAAGTTATAAAAATTTGGCCTCTCAGATAATTTTTGGTCTAAACATTTGAAATTTTAAATAAAGTGTATTCAAGTAGGCAAGGTTTTTAATCGGTTGTTGGCCGAAAATTTGGCTATCAAGGGGTCAAAGTTCAAAATATTTGCGGGTTCTATATTCAGCTATTAAGCAAATTTTGGGTCTAAACATTTGAAATTTTACATAAAGGGTATTCAGACAAGCAGCAAGCAAGGTTTTTGGGCGAAAAGTTGGCTGCCAAGAGGTCAAAGTTGAAAGAGTTGACCTTTGCAGACTTTACAAAATTCCTCCGCCAATTTTGGGTCTAATCACTTGAAATTTTAGATATAGATCGAGTCAAACTTTTTAATATATATATATATATATATATATATATATATATATATATATATATATATATATATATATATATATATACTCGGGTTTTTTATATTCAAAAGTAATGGACTAATGAATTCAACGAGGTTGTTAGATAGTGCTCAATAAAAAGAGCTGATAATACTTGTTTATTGTTATATAAACATGCTCACATCCCGCTGCTACAAATAGCCACTTGTTTCAATCAAACAACAGATATCATCAGGCAGCGACTTGACTATTCAAAAGTTCAATGAATAATCCTGATAAGGTTATTCATTGAACTTTTGAATAGTCAAGTCGCTGCCTGATGATATCTGTTGTTTGATTGAAACAAGTGGCTATTTGTAGCAGCGGGATGTGAGCATGTTTATATAACAATAAACAAGTATATATATATATATATATTATATATATATATATTATATATATATAATGTATATATATATATATATATATATATATATATATATATATATATATAAGAAATTCACCACTTATCAAGGCCCGAAGGCCACTCTAAGGTAAGGGTAAATGGATGTACGGTAATCATCGTGATAGCAGTGTATTAATCATTAGTAGTGGGAATTTGGTATAATTTGATTATTTAAGGGAACGGCTCAGCAAGAACTTATTTACATTGGACTTGAAGACAATCATATTGTAGTCTAGCGGAACAGTTCCACAGGCGGGCACTTCTAGGAAAGACAATTTGTTCATGGAAACCCCGTTTAGATTTAGGCGCAGAATAAGAGCGGAAGAAATTATTTATAGTGGTTGTAGCCAGACGAGTGTATAGATAAGTAATACTTGATTTTTATTGCATAAAATAAATAAAATGTAATTGTTTCACTGTTTTGAATTTGTTTTAATATTTTAAAAAAATATATTACTTTATGAAAACGTTATTGCTTTCTTTGTTTTATTTTATTAGAAAAAAATTACAAAACAATATCACTAGAAATTATTTTATGAATAGAATGCTAAAATCCAATCAAGTTGAATACAATATGTTAAAAACATATAAATGTGTGCAAAACTTTAACATGGTTTCTTTAACGCCAATTGATTTCTTATTTTGAACTAAAAAAAATGTCCGGTTAAGTAAGCGGAACAATTTTATATGAATGCGATTTTTTTTTATCTAACACCGTTTGCTGCGAACTTCGAGTCGCCTGTTCCTCTGATTCACTCCAATCTCTAACCGTCCATTTCGCAACCGTAGTCATCCAATACCAGCGTCGTTCCAAAATTAAAGTTTCATATTTTATTGTAGCCAAAATCACTATAAATAAATTTCTCCATTCCCTATCGTTCCCTAAACCCAAATACGGATTCTATGAACAGGGCTTCTTCACTAGAACTGCCCACCAGTGGAACTCTATTCCACTTGTCTGCTTTCTAGCTGACTGCAGTATCATTATTTTCAAGTCCAACGTAAATATCTTCTTAATAATTTAATTATACCAAATTACTTCTACAAACGAGTATTATATAACTGTCCCAATGACTACAATCCACACATTAACCCTTACCCTCGAGTGTCTTCCAGGTGAACCCTCTATAAAAAAAAACAATAAAAACATAAAAGTTGAAGAGTTATGATGACGGGAGGTGTACCATTAAAACGCGCGACCTTCTGTGCTCCAAAATTCATTTTTCTACATAGTCACCATCATTCTTAATGCACTTTTGCCAGGAATTTAATGCTGAATCTTTGCTTCTGACGCACGTCCATGACAAAGGTTGTTTAAATCATGAATACATAAGTTCAGTTATCATAACAAAGCAATTTGCAATCTCCTCCGATCCATTTGAGCGGAATAAAAAAAATAGGAGGCATTACTTTTGGAACACTCCTCGTATTTACGTTCAAGCGTATCGCGCCGGAAAAATAAAAATCGACGAAAGATGTGTTCTTTCTTGTTATGCCTTAATCGGCGATAAGCAAGAAATCACGCGCGGAATTGAGCGCCGATAGAAGATGCAACAGCGAAAAGCCGCCGTACGCCATCTTAATAATAATCATGAACAAAATCTGCAACGAAAGGTTTTTGGCGGCAAATCTATAAGGTTCTCCTCCGTTTCGAGCGGCATTCCATCGTCGATTATTTCTTCGCTTGGGCCAAGTACCCCGATCGTTGATAACGCATCTTCTATCAGATTTTCTTTGAGGAGGGGAGAAATTTTATTTTCACACCGACATGAAATGCGGAGTAATTCCTGTTGGTAAGTTAATATTCATCTACACATGGGAACAGAAATAAGACGGACATATTTCCCCCTCTTTCCTTTCTTCACTTCTTGTGTCCGCCCTATACCCCTTCCCCTTCACCCCGCTCCTCAATCCACATACCTCATACGCCACCCTAAAAGCCGGTCTGCACATGGCTTGTATATAATAAATAAGACAACGGGGGTTCTTTTTCATAAATATAATGGCTTTTCGGGGAGAGGGGGCGGGGAGAACTATGTCAAGTGGCTGTTTTAGACCTTGTTTTCTGTTTTGCTTTCTGGTCCTCGTCTCCCCATCCCCCTATCTCTCTGTCTCTCGTGAACAACGCTTCTCTGGCTTGTTTGTGTTTTTTTTTTTTTTTTTTTGCGAACGAGAGATTTTGAATACAAAGGAAAATCAAAAACATACTACGAAAAGATCATTAAATATTATCCACGGACACGTGTTTCATCATTTTACAACTTTTTTAGTGTGATTGAACCGAACGAGATTCGAAACTGGGACCACCGTTTTGTTGAGAGAGTTGATCCATTCTTTCGTTCTTAAATGTTCATCAAAGCGGTTTTCTGATTATAACGATTAGCAGGAATCGGCAACAGCAAAATTATGGACACATATATACAGGGCGGGGCAGAACAACTTGCTTATTTAGGCACCGCCAAAAATGGCCGCAAAATCAAGTTGTTGTTGTTTTTTAAAACTAAATTACATTTATTAAAATCCATTATTTCTGAGTAACTTTTTTTTTCCAGAAAGATAAAACCCTGAATTTTATCATATAGAAAACAGAATAATGTAAAACTTTTTCTACTATTTTTAATTCAATTTTAAATGTTAAATTGTCCCAAAAAGTTAACAATTGACATTTTTTGTCTTGCACAAAAAAACGTACTTAAATATTTAAAAAAAAAAAAGGGTTTTTGAAATAATTTATTTATTTATTTATTGTCTAACTAAGATTTAGGATGATTTTCTAAGAGAATATGCAAAAATATTATAATATAAGTACCTGAATTTCAAATAATTCCACTTATTCATATAGGTAACCAAATATTTCGCGTCGACGTAGAGTTCAGATCGACTCTGTTTACGTTTTCTTTTGATAAGAAGTAAACTATGGAAGACCAAACAGGCCAAAAAAACTTATTTTTCAGTGACGAAAATTTCAATGTATTATTAAGCTGAGGCTGGCCAATACCAGATGGGTGACCATTTTGATGAGTTTGGTTTTTAATGTGTATGTGTGTGGGGGCCAGGCTCCCCAAAATGAGGGGGGGGGGCAATTTAAAGCAGAATAAAAAAAAATTATTTCAGCGCGTTTGGTCCACCGTAGTCGAAAGGCGGCAAACGTTTTCAAACGAGATCGAAAAAAATGATGCTATTTTTAACACAAAGGGCACAATATTTATCGAATTTTTTTTTGTATCGATTATTCAAAGCATGCTCTGTTTAAAAATGGTCATGCATTATTCGGCTCGCTAAAAAAAAATTGTTAATTTATTTATCAAAAATTTTTAAATGGCTTTTTTCGTATAAATATTAAAATTTATTTTTTTGTTTTGCTTAACTTAAATTAATTATTTTACTTAACATAGTCACCGAATTTCACACTTTAAAACTCAAAAGCGGGATAATTAAACACAATCGAAGTTCTGATATTCAGACGTCAAAATAAGGTATGCAAACAATTTTTTTTTTTTAATCTATAATTCTGTCCCTTACAAAAACACAATATGTTTTGTTCAGTTTCAGATGATTATTTTAAGCATATTTGTTCCCACTTCAAAACAAGGGGGGTTTGTAAGCAAATATATATATATATATATAAATATCGTTTATGAAAATAAGTACACTGTTATAAAGTTCATTCTTCTCCTAATAATCGCTGAAAATTTCGTATTGACCGGATAATTACCTGATTTTTGGTAGATTTTTAAAAAGACGGTCCGTCAAAAAGTACTGACCCTCCCCCCCCCCAGTTTTGGCGGTGCCTATGCTTATTTGAAATATCAATTAAATTTAATTTTTTGAAATATATAGCATCATGGATATGCCACCTGACCATCTGACAAAAGTAAGAACATAAGAACATATTACATGTAGAATGTTTATATATATATATATATATATATATATATATATATATATATATATAAAAGTTTTAAATATAATAGGCGGAAGTCTCTCGAGAGCTCTTTCAGCTATCATCTCATCAGGAGAAAATCGATAGCGTAAAAATAATAATATTATGTCGAAAGTAAAGAGTTCTATGGGGAACTATTGGATGTGCCAAAATTACGGGGACACTCAAATAAAGTTTATTAACGTTTAAAAAACGATTAAAATAATGTCACAACGAGGGTGAAAAAAACAAACAAACAAAAAAAACAAAAAAAAACGGGAGAAAAGATTCACAGTTCCCCAAAGAGAAACAATGCGTTAGATGTTTCTTTCTGCCGGCACAAAGAAGGTTTGCGCACCGCAATAGAGACAGACTCCAAAATCTTTAAATGGTTTCTGGAGTCCGCTCTATGTAGCACCTCGAACCATTCAATTTTATATCTGTCGGCACAGCACGGGTTGTCAACCATTATATATATTGTACATACACACACATGTAGTGATTCAATAAAAACGAGACTACATGGCCGGTTCCACTATTATACGTTAAGTTGCTTCAGTGTTAATCTATCCGTTGCAATTCTGCACTGTTCTGCTTTCTATGACCCCACATTTCCCTTATGGATGGAACGATAAAATTGTCGCCATAGAAAAGACGACATGATATCATTTCCGTTTGATTAAAACCGGTTTTTAGTTTTGTTACAGATCATCTACTAGTTGGCCAATTGTGTAATACTGAGAGCAATAGGAACTTTCTATAATGTCTGAAAGGGACACAATGTTCGACGTGCGAGACCGGAGATGAACCTCTGTACAACTCATGCTCTCTACCGATTCAAGTTATGCCAACAGGACCATTGCCAGCGCCCTCAAAATGCATAGTTAGATTACCACCAATAACAGGGACGTGCCCAAGGTGATGAAAACAAAGTTTCTCGCCAAAGAAAGAAAGCTAAAGTCTTTGGTGTGATTTCAAGTGAGGGCCACATCATACCACCTCACAACTTCGAAGTCAGCTTGAAAGTCAACACCAAAGTGTACTTGGATGTGCTGAAAGATGTGGTTATCCCCTTGTGCAATCAGGTGACCGCTAGCAGACCTTGGGTGTGGCAGTAGAACTCGGCGCCAGCCGACAACTTCAAAGAGACCCAGGCTTGGCTTCAGAACGAGTGCTACGATTTTCTACCTTTCTCTTATTGGCCTCCTTCTACCTGAACTTGCTGGACTACTTCGTTTGGTCATACGTCGAGAACATCACCAACATGACCTCCCACAATACCAAAGCAAGCCTGATCGCCGTCATCCGCCGAGTAATCACCGAGCTCCAGTCGGCGCTTGTGGAAAAGGCATGCTCCCAGTTACAAAACGCTTATCGAGGCGATGATTGACACTGAAGGCGGCTACATTCAATAGATGTCAACTCTACTACATAATCAAGTTACTTGAATTGAGTTTTTAAAATAAAAGCTTTAAAATAAAGCTCCAGTGTTTTCGTTAGGGCGACACTTATATCGTTCCACCCTGTACATTAAATTGCTTTAGCATGAGTTTATCCGTTATATTTCTCTATTGTTCTGCCTTCTATAATGCAAGTTTCGTTTATATATTTTCATCACTGTTTAGCACGCCTCTTCTACTTCGTAAGGGCGGGTATTGATTCTAATTATTATGAGATAATAATGCTTGCAGCATTTGCGTAGGCCTTGACTCATAAAGTTATTTTCAGAAAATAACAAAATTATCACCATATCATAAGACAAACACATTTAAACATTTTTATTTATTATATTCTTTTCCGTTTTGAAATTCTTGTGATAAAACGATCGCATTTTTACTTTTAATTGTTTAACAAGTAAATCCATTCCATTACTCATAGAGCTTCAGTGGGTGTTCGTATTATTTGGATTCCTTGAACTATTGAGTGTTATTTTTATAATGTTTCAGTCGATATAAGCCCCGACCTTCTTCAAGTCGAACTTTGGAGTGCTTTTGTCGAACACGGGAATCTAGACTAAATTTAGAACGTACCTCTTTATTTATTTTACGAGGGTAGCATGCTCTCGTTCAGTCAGCCATTACTGGATAGAGCATCCGTAGTGCAATGGTTCGAGTACTTGGAAAAATAAATGGAAGAAGGTGATATTCTCTTGAATGTTGAAGGTTCAATTCTCAGTGTGAGTGACCGAAAAATACAATTGCAAATTACTTAGGACCCCTATACAGAACGAAAGCATGCTACCTCCATTAAGTAAATAAAGGATTTTGTTCGAAATTCCGTCCAGATTCCTAAGGTTAATATAAACGTTCTCGACTTCAACAAGATACACTTGAAGAAGGTCGGAAGTTGTAAAGACCGAAACATTATGGAAATGACACTCAAGATGAGAACAGGTTCGAAGAATTCAAGCAATATGAATAGCTACTCCTCATAAAAAATTCAGAAACTCGAGTGAGTAATGTTCATACCAGTCATGGACACGTCTTCAAAAATTTAGTTCAACTCTAGATTTGTTTCATCGGAGCAAACGTATGGGCTTGTCTAGTCAAGTTTTACTTGTCTTTTGTTCAATTCACCTGTAAATGCGGTAAATAAACCATTGTGCCAAGAAAACGACGTTTACTTCTAACAGAAATATATTTATAAATAGAAAATATTTAAAAATCAATGTGATTTTATATCACCAATAACATATGCGATGCTATCGATGGCTCCTCTCCCAAAATATTAGGAATTAATAAAAAGAGAAAAAAATATAACAAAAAGACAAATAAATCTATCAGTAGAACAAGACATAGGAAGTTGTTCACCAACGCACACAAAGGAACTAAAATAGGATTGTTAATCCAAGTGTGGTGACAAAACAACGGCAGATATAAAGTACGCTTTTATTTTTACAGGTCCCCTCTAAATGACACGTGTTTTTGTTTATACAGTAACATGTTATGGCTTGTATATTTGTATTTTGTATTAATTTTTTTTTATTGTTTCACGGTGATAAATTCCGCAATCTTTGTAGGTTTAAATCTCTGGCTATATTAAACTTCAATGACAATAAGTCAGCATGTTTAAACCGAAAGATGAAATATTATTAGGATGCATACATAAACGATGAATAAAGTTTTTCTGATTTAAACCGCCATAAAGAACAATTATTAATCTGATTATTATTGTTTAAAATTATTAATAATATCATTATTATTCATATAATTAGTATTATTTTACTTATTTGCTAATATTAATAATATTATTACTGTTATTATTATAATTACTATTATTATTATTTTATTTATTATTATTATTATTATTATTATTATTATTATTATTATTATTATTATTATTGTTATTTATTTTAATGTCTTAAATTCCTCCCCTCTTTTGTGCTGATGAGGAGATGAATATTCCAATTCAATTATTCTCAATGATTATTGTCAATTGTAAAATAAAATTAATATTGTTTCCGAAACGACCGTACACTGAAGTTGATTTTGCTTGTTTTTCCTGTTAAAACTGATTCATAATTTATAATTATTAATCTTTATAATCAATATTAATATAGCTCCAGGAGAAATATATTCTTATTGAGCTTATATATCCACAGTATTATGAGCAAGATTATTTTAAAGTATTGACACATTAAAATAAAGTTTGCTCCTTAGATTCCTGGTCCAATTCCCGCTATAAAATAAAAAAGTATATATATATATATATATATATATATATATATATATATATATATATATATATATATATATATATATATATACTAGCAAAAGTACCCGTCGTTGACTGGGTTCAAAAACAGCCTACACAAAATGGACTCTGATTTATGAAAGTATGATAGGTTATGAAAAGGAAAGGTTGTACAGAGATAGCTTCGAATTTAGGAGTATCAAAACCAAAACAAAATATGATGAAAGTAAAAATAAAATAGATAAACCCCATAATTTATTATACCATACCTGTTTACACTGAAACACTTATCACAATATTCTGTAGATCAATATTAAAAAACCTTGTTAAACTTTGTGACATATTTCCATTCTATGGAGGTCAGGCGTGAATGAACACCCAATAATTTTATTGTACCATATTTCTACAAACTGAAACATAATTATCAAAGTATACTTACGCAGATAGATATGAACAGTCTTTATTAAAGTTTGTGCCTATTTCCATTCTATGGAGGTCAGGCGCGAACGCAGACCTCACAATTTTAATATACCATCCCTATCTAAGTTAAAACATACTTATCAAAGTATTATTATGTACATCTATATCAAAAACACTTGTAAACGTTTTCTTTGTTAATTTTTTAATTTTTTATTTCCATACTTTGTGGACCAGGCACGAACGCAGACCCCACAATTTTAATGAATCACCGTTCTGCCAAATCAAACATACCCATTCCTGTGTCTCGATACATCTATCATTATATGTAATCAGTTTTTAAAAATAGTAAACCATATAGGAGCCTATTCGTGACCTGACACACACACAGACACATACACATACACATTCAGCTTTATATTTCTCTCTGCATCTATTTTTCTCTCTCTATCAGTCTCTTTCTCTCTCTCACACACACTTTCTCTCTGTCTATATATACATAAGTATACCTTACGGTGAGATTTTGAAAATTGGAGTTCATCCATTGAATTCTTATTTCGCTTAAAGTCTAATATGAAATTATACACACACACACACACACACACACACCCACACACACACACACACACACACACATATATATATATATTTATAATGATGAAATGCTATTCGTCTATTAAAAAATATTGAAAGTACCATGCATTAACACCACTAAATTGGTTCATTTAATATCTCAATAGGCTCATTAAATTCTGCCTGTAGACCTGACTTTGTGGTTTTGTATGCAATTTCCAACCTTACTATATATTTAGAAAAGTAGAGGACAAAACTCTATACAATGAAAACTGTTTACTAATAGTTGGAAATACGATTAAAACTAGGCGCGAAAAAAACATTAGGAACAAATTTAGTCGAAAAATAGAGATAATGCTGATTTAGGGGAACTAGCTTGCTTAATGGATTTTTCATTCTCGAGATGTTACTCTGGTAATGCTTTACAACGTCGACAGAAAGTAGTATTCCAGCGGTCATCAATCTTCATACTTGATATGTGTAGAGTCATGCGCCAAAGGCTGCTTGACGGGAAAGATCACCATATTTCACTGGGCATATATCGTACGCTTTAAGTAAAATAATAATTCTCAATCAGTAAAGTACCTCGCCATTACCGTTCTTCGCTTGGTGTGAGGTGGTTTTGGGTGAAAAATGACAATCAGATTGACAATTGTACGCCAGGAAACAAAAATATAAACCCATGTCTATGAAGTGTACGAACAATCACACGGGGTTATTCTGACCACCAACCGGAAGTAATTAGAGCTTTCAAAAGAGACGTAATAGATAGAGAACTGCGTAGATCACAGATGTATATGAATCACTTTTTTCAAAAACCCGAAAACATAGCAACAGAATCATGTATTGGCAAGTATAACCATCAAACAAGTTGTGAGAAGAACTCATTTATTCTATTCCGATGACTGATATTGCAAAAAATTATATCATCGCTTACAAGCAATTATTTAATGACTAACTAATTATTGACCGTAGCAGATCGAAAAAAGGCGTTAACCATCGAACAAGTTGAGAGAACACGGTGAAGAATTTGCAGTTACAAATTTGAATTGAACCTTTTATTTAATCTCTTGCTCCAATACTTTGTTCTAGAAATGTCTACATGGACATTTTTATTTATTTATTTATTTTTCTTTCTTTGAAGATTGTAATGCTGGGTATGGGGCAACATTGCCCCGCTGTTTTATTGAAACCAACCGAGAGCTCTTTTTAGTATCCTCGCTGTTCCCTTAAGTGCAATTGTCTGAATCTCTTTTGCACTTGGTTCACCAGGAATATTAGTTAGGTAGGACTTCAGGTTCTTCTTCATAAGTCCTTTAGCACCTATGATAACTGGTATGATGTCGGATAAAGTTAAGTAATAATCTATTCTAAATAACATTTTCTGGATGTCTAACGTTCAATCCTTACTAAAGGCGATATTAAATAAGTTTTTCTAATAGAAATAACTCGAGACAAGGCATGAAGCCAGTTGATGTCTTAGTCTTTGAAAATCCAAGACCGTAGTAAGAAAAGGGTGAGCAGGAATAGAGTTTCACAGTCTTGAAGTTCTTGGAAAGAAGCAACTGAATATAAAAAACAACTGTATTACAATGAGCTATCATATTTGATGTAGATCTCTAGATTAACAAGTTAAATGAACTGGAACAAAGAAAGCAGGGAATAGATAAGATGATTCTGAAGAACACATACCATAATAGAATTTATATATAAAAACTGAGACTAGCAACATCACGTCTGTGTCAGAGAGAATCTGTACAGTAGAATATATGTGTGGGCGAATTTAAGTACAAATACGCTTCTGCACTTTATCAAGAATCCTCAACTTGTAGAGAGACTCACCAACCCAAATATGGCAACAGTACTCAATACATGGTCTCATAGCGGATTTGCAGAGATAGATAATTGCCTTCGGTGTGAGAAAGTGTTTTGAGTTATAGAGTAAACCCATTTTATGAAAAGCATAAAAAGTAATGGATTTAATATATGAACTTCAAGAAAAAAATCTGATGAGAAAAATACCAAGAAGTTTTAAAGTTGATCCATAAGAATCACAAATAAAAAAGAAATACTTAAAACTTTTTCCGGGTCATGATTGCTGGGACGAGAACAATCTGCTTGTGTGGAATAAATATAGGTTTCAATTCGAAATTTAGTATAAATTACAGAGTCTTACATAAAGATTCCTGAGTTCTATAAAATGCACCCACGACGAAAGCATTAAACAGAATAATTAAAATTAAACGCATTTGTAATTTGATTCATCCTTTCTTCTTCACTGCGACTTCTCTCTCCCACACGTAGTGTTATTAGTCATTTTATAAATACTATCATAACGCGAATTCTTCAGAATTCTGGCTTTTTCCTTCCTTTTTTGTTCCAAATGGTTTGACTCGTTTGTTTATTAGTCTCCATCAATCTGCGGTTTGAATACTTGATTGTAATACAGCTTCTTATTCCAGTATTTCTTGCCGAGAAATAAAAGGCTGGGAAACTTGTCACCTTTATCACTGTTTTCGTCCTATGCTCAATAGGCATCTCCCGTCTTTGCGATACTCATTTATCGTTTTTTCGTCAAATGGCTTAACGCCTTGTCCCGAGAAATTTCCATGAAAGATCTGATGATGCCTTACAATCACACGTGACATCCGCTTTGTTTCAAGTCAATTTACTGGAAAAAGATGATGTTCGAGCTTTTCCGGGCACGCTTTTGATGTCACAGCTACAAGAGACTTATAGTCTATTCTGTCCATCGATAGGCATCATTTTGACTAGAACAGACGAACCTATTTAGACTATTTCCATGACTTTGTGGACAAATATTGCAAAATTTATATCATCGCTTACAAGCTCAAAAAGGCGTTAGTATCTGTGTATTTATTTCCTTTGTATACTGTGCAAATAAACGGAAGTAGAATGCGAGTTTCATATCAGAAATCAAACGCATAATAAAAAGCCATGCAGTCAGTCAACCGTGATCAAGATAAGCTTCATTAAGCGTGTGAGACTGTGGAGTTTACATTCTTTAAGAATATGATATATATATGTTTAACACACGTTCATCCCTAACGACGGATATCGCCACTTGCTACTATTTGGAACCATGCCTAGGAAAGATTTGCAAGATGTTGGTTCACATTACATTTAAACTTTTGCTTATCAGTACAGCCAGGGAAGCAGGTAACAGAAAGGAAATTCCAAATTCTAGCGAAGAAGAAACTATTAGATGAGAAAGCTTTCTGGCATTTACGAGGGGCGTGTAATAAGTAATGCCCCTGGCCCACTTTCCATAGGAGTAGAGCAACGAAACTTGGCACAGTTATTAGTCTTTCTCTACATAGGAACTACCCAGAGTTATGCATTTCTCCCATTGTTTGATGCATCTCTTGAGACCGTTTTATTAGAACACCCCAGGTTGGTCCTCCAACCACGACGTTACTTCAGAAATCAAGGCTGCAACATCTGGGAAACGCTTTCCTTTCAAAAACAATTTCATGGCTAGGAAGAGGTGAAAGTCAGAAGGCGCAAGGTCAGGAGAGTAGGGAGGATGGGGAAGGGTTTTATCACACGCTCGTGCTTCTGATCTGGCGACATGCGAGTTGTGGACCGGAGCGTTGTCCTACAGGAGGAGGGTACCTTTGTTGATCTTGCCCTGCCTCTTGATTTTGATAGCTTCGCTTAATTTCCTCAAAAATGAAGCATAATAGGCTCCTGTAATTGTGGTACACTTTGCAAGGAAATCTGCCATCACTACTCCGTCCTGGCCCCAGAACACTCTGAGCATGACCTTGCCAGCGGAGGACTACACCCTTGCCTTCTTTGGAGGTGGTGAGTCCAAGTGCTTCCACTGCATTTACTGGGCTTTGGTCTCTGGATCATAGTTATGGACCCAGGTTTCATCCTGTGTAATCAGTCTTTTGAAAAACTTTGATTAATCTTCTTGACACATCTCCAAATTCATCCTCGAGCACTCGACGCGTTCTCGTTTCTGGAATGGTGTGAGCAACCTGGGAATCCATCTGGTAGATACCTTATGCATATGCAAATGGTCATGAATGATAATTTCCACAGACCCTGTACTAATCTTGACATCTTGGGCTATTTGGCGAATAGTAATGCGCCGATCTTCCAAAATGGCAGCCTCAACTTGACGGACAGATGCCTCATCAATGGCAGAAGGGGGGGGGCGACCAGGTCTGGGAGCTGTTTCCACAGACTTTCGGCCATCTTTGAATTCACGGTGCCAGCGTCTTACAAGGTCATATGATAGGGCATTATCACCATAAGTTTCTTTCATTTCATCAAGTCTCCTGTGGTGTGCGTTTTTTCAAATAGAAAAATCGGACCACTGCTCGACATTCAACAGGCTCCATTTCACACCTGACTCAGTTCAAACACCTGTAAAACAGAAACCACAATTAGTTCAGAGCTGTAGTTTGCTACATAACCCGTAGAGATATAAATCATTGCACATGCAAAATTTCAGCTAGATAAGACAACTGGAAGTGGTTCAGGGGCATTACTTATTGCACGCCCCTCGTAGGGACTTCAACAGTGAAGGGGTAAGATTTTGTTGCTAAGCAGATTTCTTGGGGATATATACGTCGAGGGTGTACGAGTGTAAGGAATTCATCAAAACACATTCCATTAAAATACTTGTAAAACAGACGCGAGGATGCAACATCGCGGCGATGGGACAGGGGTTGGAGCTTAGTTGACAAAGTGGGACCTATTAGATTGAAGACTCTTTTTTGATCCGATCCAAGATGGAGAAACTAATGGTAGATCTACCCGCCCAAATGTGGCAACAATACTCCATGCATAGGCAAATTGTGGCATTGTAGGGGTATAGGATACTCTCAGGTATGATGCACCAGCCCAGATGTGGCAAAAATACTCTATGCATAAACGAATGGTGACTTCTAGCACGATAGAGGGAGCCTGCCTTTTTGCAGCAGCCTTCGCAATGTCCTCAGTGTATTTGTTCCAGCTTATATTGTCTGTGAATATTTAGCCGAGGAGTTTGAAGGAAGAATTCTCAGGTAGGGTGTTATTTGCCATAGATATCGGTGATTGGAGAGGCTTCTTGTAATTGTTAAAGGAGGACAGCTTAGTTTTACTAGCATTAAAGGTTACCATCTATTTATGTTCCCATCTCATGATGGTTTGGATGTCATTCTTCTATTGTCTTAGATTTGCGTACATCCATTCTGCCTTCGTGCATGTTATAGAACATGTTGTGTCATCAACAAACATACCCATCCCGGACACAATATGTGCTGATATGTCCCTGTTAGCTTCATTCTTTGTCTCGGGCGATTTCCATTAAAAGAAAATTGTATATTTTCACTAAATTTATCCATAGCAGAGGTTTCATGGGCGTATTTGAGGACTAAACACCGTTAGGTATTTGTTGTGTCTGTAACAATAACAACACGAACGCAGAAAGTAAAGGTAAAACAAATATATTAAGACGAAAATAAAATACATATTTACAAAGGTGCAGTTGTACTGCAGTTGGAAGATTGTCCGGCAGAGGGCGTGTTAAAGTCTTTCATGGAGCAACCGGCACATGCGTCTTGCCTATGCGGCATTCGAACACAGCTCTCCGGTCTTGCTGACTTGATACTTTTATCTATATCTTATTCACCCACGTATGCTAATTAGTGGGCGTTTCCACAACAGTATTAAAATAGGTCAGATTTTTATGTTAAATTTATATGCGAAACTGATCGTCAATTCAAAGTTCTAAAACTATTTGGTTTCGTTTCGTCGAATTTTTAAGATATTCACATGTAATATCCTAAAAGAATAGAATATCATTCTTGCTGATGTGAAGAGATTTATTCGTAGTGAAACTTTCATGAGTGTATTTTAAGGACTAACTACCATTAGAGATTAAAATAGGTCAAATGTTGTCCCAGTTTTAGGAGTCTTCCTGCGATGGTTATCTTTCTTATTTAAATAGCAATTCATATTATTACTTAATGATTCTTTTTTGAAAATTTAAATCAATAAAATATAATAAAACAAAGTTGGAAAGATGTGATAAAGATGTGTTACTCTCGGGCAACGTTTTTGTGCGTTTTTGCTCGTACTAACTAAAAAAGCACAAAATTCAAAAGAAAATCCTACATAGCCTTGCCACGTGACAAAATGTCGGGAAGCCTAATGACTAACTAATTACTGGCTGTGCTTTTTATTTATTTATTTTTAGTGAACGCTTATTTAAAACTGGTCGCTTTCCGATTCGCTGTTAAACATGTTCAGCCTATTGATAATGGTTTTGTTTCGGTCGTTGATGAAGACACAATTTTTGTGAAATATGGCCGTGTTGATGAGAAAGACAGAACTCCCATTCTGGGGTAAAGAAAAAGGATAAAAAAAGTCAGATTAGCACGCAAAGAAAGAAAAGGTAAAAAAATAAGTTGACGTTCAAATTTCGAAACCTACTGGGAGGTATTTATCATGTGTCTATCAAAAACACCAAGAACGGAGTGTTCTGAAGATAAGCCCATGTAAACTGCACGTTTAGTGATGAAAAGACTGACAAATACAAAATTCTTATTTCAAAGTAAAGCCTGACAAATCAAAATTTATTTTTCAAAACTAAAGCCTAATAAACCAAACATTGTCTTTTAAACTAAAACTTAACAATGCAAAAATTACCTTTCAAACTAAAACTTAACAATGCAAAAATTACCTTTCAAACTAAAACTTAACAATGCAAAAATTACCTTTCAAACTAAAACTTAACAATGCAAAAATTACCTTTCAAACTAAAACTTAACAATGCAAAAATTACCTTTCAAACTAAAACTTAACAATGCAAAAATTACCTTTCAAACTAAAACTTAACAATGCAAAAATTACCTTTCAAACTAAAACTTAACAATGCAAAAATTACCTTTCAAACTAAAACTTAATCCATCAAAAACTATATTTCAAACCAAAACTTAACAATGCAAAAATTACCTTTCAAACTAAAACTTAACAATGCAAAAATTACCTTTCAAACTAAAACTTAACAATACAAAAATTACCTTTCAAACTAAAACTTAACAATGCAAAAATTACCTTTCAAACTAAAACTTAACAATGCAAAAATTACCTTTCAAACTAAAACTTAACAATGCAAAAATTACCTTTCAAACTAAAACTTAATCCATCAAAAACTATATTTCAAACCAAAACTTAACAAATCAAAAATTACCTTTCAAACTAAAACGTAACAAATCAAAAACTATATTTCAAACAAAAAATTAACAAATCCAAAATTAACTTTCAAACTAAAACTTAACAAATCAAAAATTATATTTCAAACTAAAGCCTAATAAACCAAACATTATCTTTTAAACTAAAACGTAACAAATCCAAAATTACCTTTCAAACTAAAACTTAACAAATCAAAATTTATCTTTCAAACTAAAGCCTAATAAACCAAACATTATCTTTTAAACTAAAACTTAACAAATCAAAAACTATCTTTCAAACTAAAACTTAACAAATCAAAAACTATCTTTCAAACTAAAACTTAACAAATCAAAAACTATATTTCAAACTAAACTTAACAAATCAAAAACTATATTTCAAACTAAACTTAACAAATCAAAAACTATATTTCAAACTAAACTTAGCAAATCAAAAACTATATTTCAAACTAAACTTAACAAATCAAAAACTATATTTCAAACTAAACTTAACAAATCAAAAACTATATTTCAAACTAAACTTAGCAAATCAAAAACTATATTTCAAACTAAACTTAACAAATCAAAAACTATATTTCAAACTAAAACGTAACAGATCCAAAATTACCTTTCAAACTAAAACTTAACAAATCAAAAATTACCTTTCAAACTAAAATGTAACAAATCAACAATTATCTTTTAAAAGATAAAAAAAAATGCTAGTTGAAATTAAGGCATAACAATTCAAACTTGATCTTTCAAACTAAAGCCTTACAAATAAATATAAGCTTTCAAAATCCAAACAGATGAAAAAAATGCTATTGTAAACTAAAGCCTAATAAATCACAAATGGTCTTCCAAACTAAAGATTGACAAAAATAAACTTTCAAACGAAAGCCTAACGGATTAAAAATGCTATTTGAAACTAAAGCCCAAGAAACTTAAGTCTGGCAGATAAAACATGATATTTTAATCTAAAACGCAGAAGATAGAAAATACTATTTCAAACTTTAGCATAAAATATTGAAAAGTGCTGTTTCAAATTAAAACCTAACAGATCAATATAATATTTCCAACTTGTGCGTGACAGATCTCAAATTTAATTTTTGACTTAGACGTGAGAGATCAAAAATTCTATTTAAAATTGGAGAGTTACATATTGATGGACATAATTGCTTATTGCGATACTTGCTTGCTCGATTTTCAATTTATATATTTTAGATAACTCAATATTTGCTGCGTGTCATTGATTTTTCTGTCCCAAATCTAATTTTCCGCTATTCAGAAAAATATAATTTGGTTGGGTATATTTCTCATTCTGTGGAATTTCCACAGGCCCTGCCAGTGAAAATATTATTTTAATTAAGCATGACAGACAAACAAAATCTACTTTATACTTGGATGTGACAGTTTGACGAAAATATGATTTCAATCTTACGCGCTATAGACCAACGGAATTTATATTTCAAACTGAAGTTTGACAGACCAATGAAAATGCTACCTGAAACGTAAATGAAATAGATTGCATTTAAATGCAAAGAAAATGCTTAACTAACGAAAATTCTTCAAACGGATCGAAAAGTAAAATGCAGGGTGTTTTTTAGAGGCGGCGAACTTGAAATTGAGAACTCTATTTTTTTAATTGTAGACTTAGCAACTATCGATTAATTTTAAGTTCAGCTTGGTTTGACAATTCATCATGACGAGACTGATACCTGGACATAGTTTGCACATCCTGCAAATTTATTTAAAAAATCATTTGAAAACATTTGATTAACAAATAATTTCACGAAATGGACCTATCAACTGGCCACGACGTTTGTGGGGTTTAATCATCTGCAGCTTTATTGGCAAACTATAACTTAATTTAATGCGTAAATTTTGTGAAAATTGGACTTCTATATTACACTATATTTGCGCGAGCTGCGGAGCCATATGCCCGAAATTGTATTGAAATTGTGAATGGCAAAATTACTATTTGGGGTAAAACAATCTTTGTACGATGATTTTTTTGTGATTTATTTTAATTTGAAGTTCAACGCCTCTAAAAACACCCTTTTTAAAACTAAAATATGACACGTGATAGACCTGTGCAAACACTTTTTGAAACATAAAAAAACATGATTCGATCAGTTTATGTAATTTTCAAACTTACGTCTGACAGACAAATAAAATACCATTTTAAATTGAGCGTGACAGACCAAGTAAAGTACAATTACAAACCGAAGAGTGACAGATCGGCCAACAAACAAATCCATTCTACGGTTCGAACATATTAAAAAAAAAAGAATTGGCGTTCAGATGTGTAAACCTATTAGGAATTATTTATCGTTTATATTCCTGATTCGCTTTTCTCAGCTCTCTGTGTAGATGTAGATTTCCGGCACACAAAGAGTAGCCGAACTTTTCGGTAGTGGTTGTAGCTTGACGGGTGATTGTTGTAAAAGTTTTGCACAGTGTAGGGACCATTTAATGAAGCTCAGACGAGCCCTAGCCGTTAAAATAACGATAGAGCAGAGACAGGCTCGGAATGTCTCTTCCATGCGAAAGAGGCTGCAGGGAAGAGAAAGGGGCATCTCTCACTTGGCTACGAAGTCTATTTTGAACTCTTGTCAAGGCAGGCTTAAGTCTTTTTAGCAGCTTCTGCCCAGATATAGCAACATTACTCCATCGTTGGACGTAATTGGCTCTCATACAGGTAGAGAATTGCATAAGCATCTACTGGAGCGGTAGAATGATCCCATCATTTTTACTAGATAAGATAAAAGAGTATCATTTACTAGATTTCAAATCCGGTTTTGAACTCTGCCAAAACAGGATAGGGTGTCTGAGCAGCTCCTCCCCAGATGTGGTAACAGTACTCCATAAAGTATCATGTCTACGCTGACAAACCACACACAATAGCGTGACAGACCAAGCAAAATGCTATTTTAAACTGAAGAGTGACGAACAAATTCAACCGTACGGTTAGAAGAGCGCACTCAAAAAAAAAAAAAAAAAAAAAATGGCGTTCAGATTTGTAAACCTACTGGGAGGTATTTATCATGCGTCTATAAAACTTTTCTTGGCTCCCTATGTAAAAGATGATGATTAAGTTATAATGCGATTTAAGCCTTGTCTTGCTGGTTGGTGAGGAGAACCAAGTCGACGGCCGCGATTTGGAGAGTGAGCAAAGTGTCGAGAGGGGGTTGATTTCGAGTCAGATAAATATCGTAATAATAATTCTAGTGACAGATGGCCTTTAGGTTATCAGAGACCTGGGCACAAGTAGAACATAGGGAATAATTGACTCGTGGGCTGACAACACCGCAGAGAAAGACGTGAAGACGTGAAGACGCTTCGCCTGCTGGTTATTCAAAATAAAAGATATACAGAAACATGAATGATGATGGAACCTTGGGGAGAAGCGTGAGATAAAAAGTGAAATACACTAAGAACCCTTTTCTACCCTTACAGGATTCAAAACCAGCTTCGAAATCTAGTAGGTGATGTCCTTTTCTCATCCTTGCAATCTTTCTCGCAGAAGAGACATCGCAAATCTATCTCTGCTCTATCGTTATCTTCATGGCAAATATTCGATTGAAATTCAATCTACAATCACCTTGAAAAACATTCACAACAAGCACCCATCTTACTTCAACCACTGTCAAGAAATTTTCTATCTGTGCCTAAATCTAAACGCAATTTTTTTCCTAGAACTGCCTGTCCGTGGAACTCTGTACTGCGTTCCCGCTTTTTAGATGGTTACAGCTTGACCGTCTTCAAGTCCAATGTAAAGAAGTTCTTGTTGAGCTGTCCCCCTGAATAATCAAATTCTATCCAATTTCTACCACTACCGATCACTACGCTACTGTTTTACTGACCACATTACACTCTATAACTCCTATCCTTGAGTGGCCAACAAGCAATGATATATGGTAATTCTCTTATAAAAAATAAAAAAGAGACGCATCATAGAATATATACAAGCACTTCCAGAATAACGTCTTGTCTCTTTTTCAAAAGTCTTCGCATACTCCGTTCCTGTCCGTCCATATTTAGTACGCGTCTTTTCCTGTCGCCCTCGGGCCACCTGTGTCACTCGTCTAGTTCTGTTCTTCTATTTCTGTCTTTCTCGCTGTGACTTCACCTAAGATACGGTTCGATCATTTGTATACAGCTGCTGCCGCAATACGCGCGTCCGCGCTTTGTTACACGTCTAAACGGTACTTTTAGTTTTCTGCCCAAAATACATTTTTTTTCAAATGCCCTGTTTCTCATTTTTCAGATTGTTGCATTAAAAGTAACGCAATTTTACATTGTGAGTGCAATTTGAAGTGCGGAAGAAATCTGGGTACTTTGCCAGTTTACAACCCAATCTTCGGTAACTTTCAGCAGGTTACATAAGCAGCCAGAAAACGCCGAAGCGCTTCCTATTCCTCATATTAAGAATGACTTTCTATTTAGAAAGTCATTCTTAACAGGGAGAAAATGTGGAATTCCAAGTTAACATAGCGCGTTGAAAATAATTTTTAGTTAAAAAAAAAAATGCTTGACTTAATAAATTCCAAACTTTCGTTGGAACATCTTCTGATAGCTAATCACTTCGACATTTGGCTTGATCCCAATAATTTGCCATGTTATTAACTCACGTGCACAATTCTGAAACAACCACCCTATTCATTTTATATATCTTGTATGACTTTGAAGTCATTAAAAGGACTAAACTGATAGAAATGAAGGACACGATTGATGGACATGGTTTCTTATCGCGATGATTCCTCGCCCGATTTCCAATTTATATAATATTCTGATCATTCTTATCTTTAGTTTGTTCGTACATTACGCTTTGAAAATGGCCAAATACAAGGGTTGAAAGCCAAACTGCTTTAAAAAAGGGCAAATTCGCGAAATTTTGCTTTTAAAATGGCCAATCTGGCAATCCTGGACATTTTGTGGTTCATTTCGTCCATCTACGTGGCGTTTGGCATATGTTAGTCATATATTTTACCTGTATTTATTTGTATTCTGTTGTTTGAAATAAGGAGGGCAAACATTAACAGAAAATCGACAGAGTCCATCATATCGCCTATTAAAAGGAGTCCGTGGTGATTCTGACGCTCATATTTTCTTCTGAACTCCACGACTTTGTAAATTGTTTGTTGCCATTTTCATGGCGTTGTTAGTGTATCGCCACACCAGACTGTATTCTATTTTATTTGTACTCCTGTTACTATGGTACGTGCTTAGCTATTTTATATGCTGAAATGACAGTATTCTGACACACATTGTATGTATTATGTTTACAATATTACCTGTTTCAATCATTCATAGCTCCAAAGGTATCCTGACTTGATTATCGTAAATTCGTCTTTAATTACATAATGCAACATAATCCTGGAGTCATGTCGTTTAATCTCCGAACCCCTGAATAATTAATACTTTTTTACACATAAAATATTTCTTAATAAACGTTATTTCATACAAATATATGATTGTATACATAAATATATATGCAGATATAAGAATAAAAATACATGAATATATATATATATATATATATATATATATATATATATATATATATATATATACAGTTGTGCGCAAAAGTATTCGACCCCTACCAAAAGTGTCTTATTTCTTTGAATGGATACTTCAATAAACTTTATAACCTTCTTTAACGACTAAGTTCGAATAAACTGTATAGTTTTCAACAAAAAAATAATAAAAAGTAATTAGTGCTTGATAATATAAATAAATTTATTTACAAAACTAAAAATATGGATGTTGCAAAAGTATTCGACCCCTTTTCATTAATACTTGGTTGAAGCTCCTTTGACCTTGATTACTGCAAGTAAACGTTTCCTATAACATCTAACGAGACTTCTACATCTGTCCACTGGAATTTTAAGCCATTCTTTTGACAGTACTATTTTAATTCAATCAAATTAGATGGTTTTCTTTTATGTACCGCAATTTTTAAATCATGCCATAAGTGCTCAATCGGATTTAGGTTTGGAGACTGGGAAGGCCATTCTAGAACTTTCACCTTATTATTCTTTAACCATGCCTTAGTGCTCTTTGAAGTGTGTTTAGGATCGTTGTCCTGTTGAAAGGTATACCTCCATCCATGCCCCAACTGGTTCGCAGACAGAACAAGATTTTCTTTCAGTATGGACTGATATTTTACTGAATCCATTCTTCCATCGATTATGGTTAATCTTCCAGTTCCATTTATACTGAAACAGCCCCACACCATGATTGATCCACCCCCATGCTTAACGGTTGGAACGGCATTCTTTACATTATAAGCAGTATTTTCTTTTCGCCAAACATAGCGTTGCTGGTTGCGTCCAAATATTTCCACTTTCGTTTCGTCTGACCAAATTATATTATTCCAGTAATCAATAGGAATTTCTAGGAACTTTTTTGCAAAATTTAATCGAGCCTTTTGATGAGATTTGGAAAGTAAGGGCTTCCTTCTGGCAATACGTCCATGCAATCCCGCACGATTTAATGCCCTACGAATAGTGACCAAGTGTACATCTGAGCCAGCATTCTTCAAATTGTTCTGCACGTCCTTTAGGTTAGATTTAGAGTCTATTGAAACATGTCTAACAATTTTCCTAGCCCCACGTGTCGTAATTTTTCTTGGACGACCTGATCTTGGAAGACTTGATACAATCCCTTTTACTTTCCATTTTTTTGATAATGGACATAATAGTCGACCGTGGTATAGAAAAACGTTTGGAATTTTTTTTTATAACCTTCTCCAGACTGGTAGGCATCGATTACTTTCTTTTTAATGTCTTCAGAGTACTCTTTGTTCTTTGTCATAGTTGCAGATTTGTTGACGTTGAAAAAGAATTTTTTTTTACTTGAAACAATTATTCAATCATTCAATATGGCATTGAAGTTCAATTTGAACTGATTTTAGATTCAGTAAAGTCATAAATATTATTTATGGGAAATAAATACAAGGTCAGACTAAAATAATAAACGTAATGACGCTTTTATTTAAACTTTAAATTAAAGGGGTCGAATATTTTTGCAACATCCATATTTATATTTTTTGTAAATAAATTGATATATATTATTAATCTCGAATTACTTTTCCTCATTTATTGTTGAAAAATATACAATTTATTCATAATTAGCCGTTAAAAGGCGTTATGAAGATTTTTGAAGTATAGATTCAACGAAACAAGAAAGTTTAAACAGGGGTCGAATATTTTTGCACACAACTGTATATATATATATATATATATATATATATATATATATATATATATATGTATATATATGTATATATATATATATATATATATATATATATATAACGTGTACATATATTCATATATTTTTATTCTTATATGTGTGGATACATTTATATATACATTCATATATTATATATACATTCATATATTTGTATGAAATAACGTTTATTAAGAACTATTTTATGTGTAATTATCGATAATCGATAATCGAAACCGTTATTTTAATTTATATATCATCGGAAAAGCCATTTTTTCTATGTCGTCGCTTAGCAACGATGATAGAACAATGATTCTACTGTAAGTAAGTTGATAGCGTGTTTTTTTTTTTTTTGCATGACGTGGTCTGTAGGTTCAAACCCCTCACGTTCTTAATGTTTGTTTTTTGTTAACTGGAAAGAAGTTTATATGAAATAATTTTACAAACAGTAGGTTCTCTAGAGTGCAATGAAGAATAACATATATTTTGGACTAAATTATTGCATGGAGGCATGTTAAGCTCCCTACCGGGCGATTTCACGGATATCGATAACGATAAAAATATAGGAGTGTGAATTATTCGTTGATCATCATTCAATTCCGGGCAACGTCGGGTCTCCCTGAAGCATTTAAAGAATAAATGTTTAAATTTCAACAATATATCTCGCGATTCAGGGTAGCTGAATGGATTGGTCCTTGCGAATGAAGATAGAGATGGCTTCTGTTGCCAGATTCGGATCCATCGTCTGGTGTTAATCGTGGCACCTTGCACTGATGATTCACGAAAGGATGAAACACTAGTGTCTGTAGGTATTTAATAATTATTATAGTAAATAATTATGTCAGCCCCTTTAAGAAACTCGTTTCTTATCGTTAAGCACTTTCAGTGTTAATAAAATCGGTCAATTTAGCTCTTATGTGCAAATCATCATATAATAATTAGATCACCCTGACAGACGTTAGAAAGCATTTAAAAAAATAAATGTTTAAATTTCAACAATATATCTCGCGGTTAACTGTAACCAAATGGATTGGGTCCTTGCTAATGAATCCAGAGATGGCTTCTGTTGCCAGGTTCGGGTCTATCGACTGGTGTTAATCGTGACACCCTGCACTGATGATTCCCGAAAGGATGAAACACTAGTGTCTGTAGGCATTTGATAATTATTATAATAAATAATTATTATAGTCAATAATTATTATAGTTAATAATTATAAAAGCATGGGTACCCGGCGATGCCCGGGTTTATGTGAAGCTCCATTTGGAACAAACCTTCTATACTAAGGATATTAATCATTTTCATCATTGGCGTCGATACCCCCCACAACAATTTCAAAAAGAAAAAAAAAACAGATAAAAACATGTAAATGTAATCGCCCAAAAAAGAAATATATGATACCCTCTCCACCTGATATTTCGGCAGAATGGATACAAAGAGGAGAAGCTATTCTCCAGATATTGAGCACTGTTTGTTGCTCGTGCGCTGGGCCCCCGCTCCCTCTCCCAATAAAATAAAATAAATGAATCAAAACAACTTTTATTTTAATAAAAATAGCAGCGAGTGCCGAAGCGACCAAAAAAATAGCCGTGTAGGCAGACTCCAATCTAACAACGCGAATAAAAGGAAAAGATAATTTGCAAACGACTTTGCTTAGTGTAGAAATTATAACGTTTATAAACATTAACACATTTGAAAAGTTTTAGAACAAAATGGACTTCCTTTTATTGGCTTGTTTTTGTTTTGTTTTTTGTAAAGCAACTTTGTTCACTGGCTTTTTGTTTTCGTAAATAAAATAAATTTTCGACTTGTTTCTTTTTTTTTTGGGGGGGGTCAATTTCCGGAATGTTCAAAGCTTCTGTATAGTTGTTTCAAGAATAATAAAACTAAACAAATGAAATCTTTTCGTTTATTCGTAAGTATTTTATTCATTGATTTATTTTTAAAAAAACTCATCAGGGGAAATAACTCTACCCGTTTCTAAAAAAGTCGATATCGGAAATAATAATTCCGAATAAGTTAAATTAAATATATTATCAATATAATTGTTGTTTAAATTTGATGAAATAACAGTCTTAAATAGAACACTTAAAGTACATCTCTCTAGAAACTTTATTTAATATACAGCTATTTAATAAAATTGATTTTCCTTAATATAATATGCAAATGAGATGACCTCTTCATCGTATATTTTGAAAGAACCGTACTATATATTGCCCTAAAATAATGGAGGATTTGTATATATGAATCCAATTGTGAACAAATAAACAAAATAACAGACAGGAATACGAATTTTTATATATATATATATATATATGTTTGTTTGTGACTAATAGACAATGTAAAACTACAAATCCGATTGATACATTGTCTGGGCTGATTATTTAACCACAAAAATACCAATAAAATAAATCACAGTTCATCATTTTTCATAATTCTTGGATATGTGACAAATTTCGACAATCATTTTCAATATTTTCTATGGATTTTTAATCGAATAAATTCGTGTTTTATATGTACAATTCATAATCGTAACGTTCAACTAAATTTTTATTCAATAAATTATCTGGTTTTCTTTGTTGAGAAGTGACCATTTTATTATACGGGAATTATTACCAAACAGGTAACAGCCTTTCTTCTCCAACCTTTTCCCCTTTCCTTTCTTTCATCGTTGGTTTAGTAGAAAATATATTTCTTTCTCTTTAAAATTTTCTTACATTTTATTTTCGTTATCCTTATCGAATTCTCACCACTTTCTTTAACTTTCTATTTGGGTGTGTTTCAACGATAAACCATTAAAGTTTCAGTTAAATGAAAGAAAAATGTTTGAATTATTGTTTGGAATATTTACTAAAGCCCTTCTCACGACATTGATTTCAGATACTTTCACGACGTTTCGACCAACTATTCCTCTGGCCTTCGTCAGGTGGAACTCCGAATCTTCTAACTGCACCTCGGCAATTACTGCCTTCCATAGTTGTTGCCGTCTCACCACGCTTTGACGAACTCGTCCTCTGGTTGGCTTTGGGTAGGATTTAAACCGCTATCTTCAAACAATGCTCAACTGGAACTGTATAGATTAAACGTCACTGCGCCACGAGCGCCGAACCTGACGAAGGCCAGAGGAATAGTCGTAAAACAATAGTTATAAAACACGAGGATAATAGTCCGCAAATAAATAAATAAACTTATTTGGTTTTATTTGAAACGAAGTGACCATTTTATTATACAGGAATAAGCTCCGTTCACGTGACACTTTAGTAACTACTACTATACTCAAAACTGAGGAATATAATTTAGCAGAACGATATAATTAAAAAGATACCCGATGTTAAAAGTGATTACACAATACAAAGAAAATTGATATAAAAATGGTCCGCTTACGAAACTGGACTTTCTGTTTTAAATAAAATATATACTTATATATTTTTTGCTTATAATTTATACTTTACAGAAAAATGTAATTCTTTATCATATTTTACATAAATTTTTTTTACAATGGTTTGAATTTGTTTTGCTTTTTTTAGCATTAAAAAACAGCCTATCCTGCCTTGGCAGAGTACAAAATAGACTTCGTGGCTTAGTGGGGGATGCCCTTTTCTCTTCCCTGCAACCTCTCTCCCACAGAGGAGACGTTGTAAGCCTATCTTTGTTTTATCGTTATTTCCATGGCAGGTGCTCGTCTTAACTCCAATCTCTGCCCCCCCTCCGCGCCAATCTTTTACAAAAAACACCCGTCTAGCTGAATCCACTGTCAAAAACTTTCCCCACTCTTTATCTATGCCTAAATCAAAACGTAGATTCAATGAACAAAGCTTCTTTCTTAGAACTGCACGCCTGTGGAACTCTGTTCCGTCTGCCTGTTTCCCTCCTGACTACAACTTGGATGTCTTCAAGTCGAATGTAAACAAATTCCTGATGAACCGCCCGCTTAAGTCGACACTTTAAATATCCACACTAACGTACTGTACTTACAATAACCCTTATCCCTGAGTGGTTTACGGGCCTTGATAAGTGGTGACCACCTTGTAAAAAAAAATATTACTTTGTCAAATATTTATTGTTTTCTTTATATTTTTAGATAAATAGAATAAAATGTTTTGGCTTTGCAAACTAAAACATATTAATTTATTTATTGTGGACTATTATCCTCATCTTTCTTAGATGTTGTTTCACGATGTTTCGGTCAACTATTCCTTTGGCCTTCGTCAGGTGGTAACCGCGACGGGATTGAGACGCCGAATCTCCTAAATGCATTCTCAGCAATCACTGCCATCCATAGTTATTGTCTTCTAAGTAAATAAAAAAATGAGCTTCGAGCCGAAGCCACTATTTTAGCGTATTTATCGTTAAAAAAACAAACAACAACAAATCTATATATTATATGTGTGCACACACACACACACACACACACACACACACACACACACACACACACACACACACACACATATATATATGTGTGTGTGTGTGTTTATGTGTGTGTGTTTATGTGTGTGTGTTCTTTATGAGAGTAATATAGCTACTATCAAAGTTCATTATCTGGTAAGTAAGACTCGATACGCAGGAGGATGAAAAAAAAAACTTGTCACAGACCCATATACAAGCCTTATCTTGTTTCAATGGTCATCTCGAAAAACACACACACACAAGGGGAAGATTAAATATGGAAATGATAGAATCTATGGAAGTGTATTGTTCACTTGCTTTTGATATTTCCGCGGATGATTATACACAGGCATTAATTAAATCGCTCTAGTGAGTGAGGCTGCTATAATGAATACAAGCACCTGCTTATGACTCGTTTTATCACTCGTTCAATTCCTGTATTTTATTTTTATTTTATTTTTACAACGGGGTCACTCAGTGATAATGGGTTATGAAGGTGAGGTGGTCAGGGGGACAATATCTCAGTGAGAATTATGGTGGAGATTGCGCAGAATTGGACTATTCAAAGATAACGTAAATATCATTAAAAATCCAAGATGGCGTAAATGTCATAAAACACAATTTCAACTACTCTTTCAATTTTTACAGGTTTATGTATTCTTGCCAAATTCTTTTCTTTTTCTTTTTAAAATTAATGAGTTCATACTCTTCTGCTGAATCAGGGCGGAAAATATTCCAAATTTGACATTATAATTTATGATTGTCTCTACGCTACGAAACAGGTCCTGTCAAGTATTGAAGATTTCAACGTACTGAAATAAATAAACGGTATAATGAATAACATTTTGGAATTTGGGATATAGACTTTTTCTCAGATATATAATATATATATATATATATATATTTGGACGAATATTAGCTGAAGAGAGCTTGATAAGGATATCTTAAACGGTCATAATTATCGGGCTTGAAACCGACGGTACCAATGACTTGTCTCATCTAACAACTTTCTATACACAAATACAAATATATATATATATATATATATATATATATATATATATATATATATCTCCATATGTGTATATATACACATATGTGTATATATACACATATGGTGTGCCGTCTTCCTCCGACTGGTGTGCCGTCTTCCTCCGGCCATCCAGTGCGTCCCCCGGGTTGCGGATGGGGGCACCCCCTCTACTTATGTAAAGTAGGTAGAGGGAAGCTTCGAATAACCAATAAGAAGCCGTGGACAATGAGGAACAACCATGAAAAATGTCAAACAAAAGGAACTCAAGTTGGACGGCCGTCGCCCAGGATAAAAAGGGCCCCTCAACCTGTTTACGCACCAGGCAGGAAGAGGAAAGAAATGGTGTGAACCTTATTGCCTCAAAAGGTGGAACTTCAATCTCCCCAGAGGTAACACAAGGACAGCAACCAGTCCATGATCAAGATGGACCAAGCGTCCTTCCTCCAGCCCGCTTGACAGATCCCAAAAGAAACTGGAGGGGGATTAAAACCCAGCCATGGTCTGTCGAGCAAAAGAAGATCCTTCTGCACTGCTACCACTACTCAAGGTTTGAGAAATGGGGACGCAGTTCAGGAAAGATACTAACCGAGGCTATAAAAACATCAAACCTCCCAGCAGAGAAAAAGCACACACTTTTACACAACCTGCGATCCCTCATCTCACAGATGGGAAGATATATCCCACAAGAGGACGTAGATACCATTAGATGTGAGGCTCTGAAGACTGCAGAAAAAGACTACCAGAAAGTAGAGGATGAGGAAACAAAACTTCGACAGGAGGTGGTATGGGAAAGGGAAGAGAGGTGGACACTTATATGGGCAACGGATTATGCTAAACAAAAACATAAAAGACAAAAAGAAAGAACAGCAACCTGGAGGGGGATCTTTTTTCATTTTTATCCTGGAAAAGCAAGCATCCCTCAAGGGAAAATTACATCACAACGATATAACAGCCTGAAATTGTTCACCACAAGAGAACTAGACTACATGTCTTCAAAAATAATAGCTCTTTTGGTGAACAACAGATGTCCCCTGGAAAACCCAATAAAAATTCCCACAATAGACTTACTCCAACAACAACCACCAACTTTGCCATCAGAACCCATCCAAATATCCCAGCACATGCCCAGCTCTCCTGGAACTCCTGCACCACTGGAGTCTCTGCATGACATGAGACCTGCCTTCACAAACTCTCTGCTGGAAACCCCACAAACACCAACACGGGAATCTACATCACCTACCAGGATACCACCACCTGCATCACTGCCATAATCACATAGACACCCACCACCATCATTTGTACTCCCAGAAGCAGATGATGAACAGTTAGCTTTGGAGGAGGAGCTCAGTAACTCAATTGAGGAGGTGAGGTGTATGAGAATGAAGGACAGACCACGTTTGTCCAAGATCCAAGCAACTGGTAGAGCACAGACTGTTATAGCCAAAGTTAACATCGCTCTCAAGAGGCTAATTCCAACAACAGTAATGCTCACAGAACTTAACCATATCACATATGCAGCTGGCCTCTATATTGACAGAAAAATTAACCTTCGCACATTCAATCACAATAATCGAATAGGGCCCAGAGTCTCTAGACAAACACCTCACTGGAAGACCAAGCTGCAAAAACAACTGAACCTCTGCAGGAAAGAACTAAGCCAAATAAAACAGTTCCTTGCAAATCCCTCGGTACAGGGTGGACTTAAGACCACCATCAAAAAACTCTGTACCAAATACCACTATGAGAAAATTGAGGGATTACATAATACAGCTAGGGAGTTGGAAGGAAAAATACCAGCACTTTCCCAGAGAATTAAAAACCAGGAGAACAAGATCAACTCCCAGATTCAAAATAGGCAGTTTAAAACAAACCAAAGGACTTTTTACAGGCAGCTGATAAGGGACACCATTACTGTAGATAGTCCACCTGCAGAGGAAGCCCTGGAAAACTACTGGAGACCTCTATTTGAAACAGAAAGCAAATATAATCAAGAGGCCCAGTGGATTGAAGATATTATTAGGCTCAATGAAACCAAGCCTCAGATGCCAGAACCAGTCATAACTCCTGGTATGATAACAAGAAAACTGGCACAATTATCCAACCGCAAAGCACCTGGCATCGACAATATCCAAAACTTTTGGCTGAAGCAATTGACTGCACTCCACCCCCACTACAGTGATTGCTTCAGCAGGATGCTAAGAGATGAAGAAGCAACACCACCCTGGCTGACAGAGGGGGACATCAGCCTCATACCCAAGACCAAGGAGACACAACGGCCAAATAAATACAGGCCAATATGCTGCCTTACAACTACCTACAAGCTTTTCACTGGTCTGATAGCCGATGGTATATATGACCATCTATCTTCTGGGACCTACCTTGAAAAAGAGCAGTCAGAGTGCAGAAGAAAATGCCTCGGTACCAAAGACCAGCTATTAATCAACAAGACCGTCCTAAAAGACTGTAGGAAGAGACACAAAAACCTGAGCATGGCATGGATTGATTACCAGAAGGCATTTGACAGTATGCCACACTCATGGCTACTTCGGTGCCTTGAGTTATACAAACAATGGCTGCTCACCTTCAGATGTGGAAAACTACAATATCATTAAATCACAATGGAGGAAAAACCATCATCCCTGAAGTAAAAATCAAAAGGGGAATATTCCAACGTGATGCTTATCTCCCTTACTCTTCTGTGTGGCAATAGACCCACTAAGCAAGCTCCTGAATAAAAAAGGGACGCCATCGAGATCCAAGCAAGAGAATAAACCATCTGCTCTTCATGGATGATCTTAAGCTGTATGCTAGCTCTGACACCGATCTGTACCACCTTCTGCAGGTAGTACACACATTCTCCAGTGACATCGGAATGAAGTTTGGCCGTGATAAATGTGCCAAATGTACACTCAGAGCTGGGAAGAAGACCCACACAGAAAATATGCAGCTTAATGAAAACATCGACATCAGGGATCTAGAAGAGCATGAGCCTTACAAGTACCTTGGCATTGAGGAAAACGAGAACATACAACATGCCAAGATGAGGGAGAAGATTAGTAAAGAATATGTACGCCGGGTGAGGAACATATGCAAAACCCAGCTCACCAATAAAAATAAAATTATTGCCATAAACCAGCTTGCTATGCCAGTAATAACATACAGCTTTGGTATCATTGACTGGCCACAAAAATACATCAACCGGCTAGATGTAAAGACACGGAAGCTACTAACGCTTCATAAAATAATATACAGAAATCAGTGTCTACCAAGGCTGTATTTGCCCAGGGGAGAAGGAGGTCTGGGACTCTCAGAGATTAATCATCAACATAGGGCAACTATTGTGAGCACCGGTCAGTATCTGAGAAGCTCCCAGAATTACACCCTCTCAATAGTATATGAACATCAAGAGACAAGAGCAAGCAGAACAACATCAGTCACACAGCTGGCCAAGCATTTTGGTCAGAGTTGTCTCTCAGATGAGGGCGAAACACCAAACAAGTGTGCCACAGAAATAGCAAGAAAGAGCCGGCAGAAATATACCGAGACCTTTCAACAGATGAACCTTAAAAAATGGAACAACATCAGCGTGCAAAGTATTTTCTGGGGGAACTCTCTCAGGAATACATAGATAAAGAAGGTTCTTTGGACTGGCTCAAAAGAGGATCCCTCCACCACGATCAGGAAAGGGTCATAATGGCTGCCCAAGACCAGGGATTGATGACCAATACATTCAAGAAGATGGCAGGGATCAGTAATGACAATAAATGCAGGTTCTGCCATACAGAATTGGAAAGTGTTGGTCATCTGATATCAAGTTGCAAAGTTCTTCTAAGGGACGGCTACTATACAGCGAGACATGATGGAGTATACAAGTACCTCCATTGGACCATCTGTAAAAAACTAAGCATCCAGTGTAGCAGCAAGTTCTGGGAACATCAACCTGAAAGAACAGTTGGAAATGACTTATATACCATACATTACGACCATGTAATCCCTACAGCCACCTACCTTGAAAATGCTGCTGTGAAACCTGACATAGTTATATGGAATAAATCAGAGAGAGTTGCAACCTTGATTGAAGTGAGTGTTCCTAATGATGGCGGTCTTAACAGAGCTGAAAGAGAGAAACAGACCAAATACCAAGGTCTCATGTATGATATGAAAAGAAACTGGAACCTAAAGGGGATATCGATCATACCAGTTATCATAGGTGCGACAGGACTTATGAAGAAGAACCTGAAGTCCTACCTAACTAATATTCCTGGTGAACCAAGTGCAAAAGAGATTCAGACAATTGCACTTAAGGGAACAGCGAGGATACTAAAAAGAGCTCTCGGTTGGTTTCAATAAAAAAGCGGGGCAATTTTGGCAGCTGGTTTGGCTGCCCCATACCCAGCATTACAATCTTCAAAGGAAGAAAAAAAAATAGGTATAAATATATATACATATAGAAATGTATATACATACATACATATATGTATGTATGTATGTATATATATACATATATATGTACATATATATGTACAGTTGTGTATATACATACATAAATGTACATATATGTATATACACGCACATACACACACACACACACACACACATATATATATATATATATATATATATATATATATATATATATATATATATATATACACGCTAATTTAAAAATATTTATCTAGCCATTTCGCCTTTAGTTGGGCTATATGAATTGCCCTCGTTTCTGGAAACTCGATAAATAAAGGGAATTATTGAAAAGCATATTAGTGTTTCAAAAATATACGCTGACTTGCAAAAATGCTTCAAAATATTTGGAGTGTTCGGTCTATTATACTTGTCGTGGGTTCTATTCTCATAACGCTTGATGGATGAAACCTCTAACCTTCGTTTTTCCGAACCCATGTATCTGTACAGAGCTTTTAATAGAGCTTTCGTACACTTTTACGGTGATAACTTGTGTTGGTTCTGTCATTCATGATCTTATGTAATTCGAAAATGTATTTTTAGCATGGGTAGCACACCCAGAAAAGTGTTACTAAAAATTAATTATAGTTAGCACTTATATCCGTGGAGCGATGGGAACTTCCGGAATAATCTTAATGATACAACTTATCAATCCTCATCTCAAGAATTATAACACAAAACTGGAAAAGTGTGTTACAATTTTGCAAAGACTTATCAGTAGTGGCTATGACAACAGAATATTCGTTTCATTGTTTTGACTCTCGTGTATGTATCCGACACAGTTAATCAACCGAGAACCACATCACTCTATAGAAAAGCATATAAGATATAAACGGATACACACTCGAGAGTCAAAGCATTGAGAAGAATATGCTGTTGTCCTAGCACCACTAATCACCGGGTCAAATAGGCACATAATGGCCACACCTTCTGACGAAATACGATTAAACCGACGAACGCCGTTAAAGCCCTATATATATTATATATATATATATATATATATATATATATATATATATATATATATATTATATATATTATATACTATATATATATTATATACTATATATATTATATATATTATATATATTATATATTATATATATTATATTATATATATTATATTATATATATTATATGTATTATATATATATTATATATATATTAAAGATATTATATATATTATATATATATTATATTATATATACATATATTATATATATATTATATATATTATATATATATTATATATATTATATATAAATATTATATATTATATACATATTATATATACATATATATATTATATATTATATATTATATATATATATGCAAAATATTTTTATAGTTTTGGATTTTACCGTCATTGGATTGTTTATCTTTCACCAGGCTATCCATTCACGTGTAATCATCTTTTTCTGCACCATATTCCCTCTGCTCCACTTTTTTGTTATCAAGTAAGATCTTTGACTTACTTGTTGTTTCATCAAATACTTTTGTATGCAAAATCCGATCCCGCATTCCTACTCTCTGATGAGAAGGAAAGTATTTCTTCGAAACTCCGCGGATTAAGGACTATCCACTTATCAAGTGCTTCCTTTTAAAGTTAAATATGTTTTTAACTCTTTTTAAAAGTATTTTTAACATGTTTTATTAAATGTTTTCTCGTATATATATATATATATATATATATATATATATATATATATATATATATATATATATATATATATATACTGGTAGTAATCGTGAAACCCTGCACTGAAGAATCCCGAAAGGATGAAACACTAGTGTCTGTAGGTATTTAATTATTATAGTAAAAAAAAAAAAATAATTATGACAGCCCCTTTAAAAAATACGTTTCTTATCGTTGAGCACTTTCTGTTGAATTAAAAAGTCGGTCAATTTAGCTCTTATGCGTAGATCATCGTATAACGATTTGATCACTGTCTGTCTGACGTAATGAACATTTAAATTAAAATGTTTAAAAATTCAACGCTATTTCACACGATTAATGGTAGCCGAATGGATACGGTCTCCGCTAATCGAGCCAGAGATGTCTCGTGTTGCGGGGTTCGAATCGTTCGACTGGTAGTAATCGTGACACCCTGCACTGAAGAATCCCGAAAGGATGAAACACTAGTGTCTGTAGGTATTTAATTATTATAGTAAAAAAAAAAAAATAATTATGACAGCCCCTTTAAGAAATACGTTTCTTATCGTTGAGCACTTTCTGTTGAATTAAAAAGTCGGTCAATTTAGCTCTTATGCGTAGATCATCGTATAACGATTTGATCACTGTCTGTCTGACGTAATGAACATTTAAATTAAATTGAATCCAGTCAACGACGGGTACTTTTGCTAGTATATATATATATATATATATATATATATATATATATATATATATATATATATATATATAGCTTAACTCGTGTCCAGATAACCTACATCTAAAATTATTGATCTAAACATTTGAAATTTTACATAAAGTGTATTCAAACATAGGGCAAGCTTTTTAACGGGGTTCAGGCCGAGAATTTGGCTGCCAAAGAGGCAAAGTTCAAAAGATTTGACCTTTGCGGTCTCTAGCAAATCATTTTGGATCTAAACATTTCAAATTTTACAAAAAGGGTATTCAGACACGCAGCAAATTTTTAAATCAGTTTTGGGGCGAAAATTTGGCTTTCAAGATTTGAAAGAGTTGACTTTTGACTTTTGCAGACTCTACCAAACTCCTCCGCTAAAATTTTTTTTTGAAATTTTAGATGTAGGTTATCTAGACATGAATCGAATATTTTTATGTATATATATATATATATATATATATATATATATATATATATATATAAAGTTATGAACAGTACATAGGGCCCGAGCAAAGCCGAGCTGAACTGCTAGTTTTCGCCCAAAAACTGATTAAAAAGCAATATAATAAAATTTATTATGCAATCCAGAGTGTTCGAACGAGTTGAATTCGTTAACATTAATATTTTATTTAATATCCTCCTTCCTTTCTTTCTCTCTGTCTCTCTCTGTCTCTCTGTTTCTCTCTCTCTCTCTCTCTCTCTATATATATATATATATATATATATATACATATATATATATATATATACTTGTTTATTGTTATATAAACATGCTCACATCCCGCTGCTACAAATAGCCATTTGTTTCAATCAAACAACAGATATCATCAGGCAGCGACTTGACTATTCAAAAGTTCAATGAATAACCATAGATTATTCATTGAACTTTTGAATAGTCAAGTCGCTGCCTGATGATATCTGTTGTTTGATTGAAACAAATGGCTATTTGTAGCAGCGGGATGTGAGCATGTTTATATAACAATAAACAAGTATTATCAGCTCTTTTTATTGAGCACTATCTAACAACCTCGTTGAATTCATTAGTCCATTACTTTTGAATATAAAAAACCCTAGTATATATATATATATATATATATATCTATATATCTATAAAAACAGAGATGTGTGTGCCACAGACGATTTCTGATTGGTTAATCCAATAATCACATCTCCTAAAAAAGTATAGTTCTTACGCTCTTAACTTTACCATAAAATATTTTGGTCTTATTTATTGTCCATCTTGGAAGGGTTTAATTTTTTTCTAACTTGCGATTTACAACTTAAAAAAATACGAAACTAACTTACAATCTAACAATCGAACCTCCGACACCACGGCCGCCATTATGAAACTAAACTAAAAAAAAAAAATACGCGCGTTCACTCGTTTTTTTGTGCATTTTTTTTTTTGGGGGGGGGGCTAATTTAGCATAATAGTGTCCATTTAATAGTATTATCTTGAAAAAATAAAAAAATAAGGAAAATTACCAAAAAAACAAACAAGAACAACAAAAGTGTGCCGTATTTTTAAAAGTTTTAATGCGTTATTTTTATTTGCTTTTTTTATTTCATCGGTGAAGAAAATGGCCAAACAGAAATTTTGAAGGCCAAATTTCGCGAATTTGGCCTTTTTTTTAAGCAGTTTGGCCTTCAAAATTTCTGTTTGGCCATTTTCTTCACCGATGAAATAAAAAAAGCAAATAAAAACAACGCAATAAAACTTTTAAAAATACGGCACACTTTTGTTGTTCTTGTTTGTTTTTTTTGGTAATTTTCCTTATTTTTTTATTTTTTCAAGAAAATACTATTAAATGGACACTATTATGCCAAATTAGCCCCCCCCAAAAAAAAATACACAAAAATTCGAGATTTAAGGTTTTGACGAGATAATTTAGCGAATTGTCCGGACTATTGCGAGATAACCATCCATTAGTTTTTCCTGAAATTTTGCCACAAATTGTATTTCAATAAATAGATGTGCATAGTAACAACATTTTTTAGCCGAAAATTTCGGTTGCGTCCCCAGATTTCATCGGTGAAGAAAAAGGCCAAACATAAATTTTGAAGGCCAAACTGCTTTTAAAAAAAGGCCAAATTCGCGAAATTTGGCCTCGCTATCAAACGATTTGACCTTTGAGAACTCTACCAAACTCCTCCTACAATTTTGGGTCTAAACACGTGATATTTTAGATATAGATTCCTTGGACATGGATCTAACTTATTACCTTTACTTGATCCCTAAACAATAAATGTTAAGAAGTCATAATAGGGGTCAAAGTTTAAAAAATTGACCGTTTTTTTTTCTCAGCATTAACCTCAAAACACCTGGGCAACGCCGGGCACCGATTGCTAGTATATATATATATATATATATATATATATATATATATATATATATATATATATATATGTATATAGTAGATTATAAAAATATATGTGGCAATTAAGCTAAACAGAATATTCCGCGTGTCATTCTCATGAGAATTCCTCAGGCCTGACGAATTCTCACGAAAATGAAACGCGGAATAATTTGTGTAGCTTAATTGCCATATATATTTTTATAACTTTTTATTTATATTTTTATAACCAACTCTACCTATGTTCTTGAGCACTGTTGAAGTAAAAACTAAAAATTTACGCATAAAAGTATATTTTTGTATACTAATTTATGTGATGAAATAATGTTGTCATATATATATATATATATATATATATATATAATATATATATATATATATATATATATATATATATATATAATAAATTCAAGATAGTCGATGCAATATAAAAACTATTCACAAGAGCACACTATGAAAACTATTCACACTAGAGCTATTTATAAACTTTGGATTAAAAAATTAAGAAGTATATTATTTTTTTTATTTATTTATTTTTTTTATATTTTCACCCCAAACAAGGCACATTGCCACTTTGGTGTAGGGGGCTACTATCAGGGGAAACATCTACTGGGGTACTATGTAGGGATTAGGGCAGCGAGATGTTGGTTCACGTTGCACTTGAACTTATGCATTTCAGTAGAGTTGGGAAACAGTGACCTGGAATGGAATTCCAAAGTCTAGCAGTTCTGGGGAAGAAACTACTGGAGTAGAAAGATCTTTTAAATCTAGGGATCTCTATAGTGTGGGGGTGGGATTTTGCAGCTTGTCGGGTCTGTCGAGGGTGTTCACGTCGTGGGGGGCACAAGTGCTTGCAGTTCATCAGAGCATTCACCATTATAATACTTGTAGAACAGGCAGAGGGATGCAACGTTTCGACGATGGGACAGAGGTTGAAGCTTAGATGCCAGTTCAGGGCCTATCAGATTTGCGACTCTCTTTTGAACCCTGTCAAGGAGCGAGAGACTAGTAGCCGATGCACCAGCCCAAATATGACAGCAATACTCCATACATTGGCGAATAGTGGCCTTATAGAGGTACAGGATACTTTCGGGTGTTAGAAGTTTTCTAGCACGGTAGAGAGAGCCCACCTTCCTCGCAGCGGCCCTGGCAATGCCCTCGATGTAATTGTTCCAACTCATGTTTCCTGTGAACGTTAGGCCAAGGAGCTTGAGAGACGTACTCTCAGATAAAGAGTCGTTGGCCATTGCTATAGGTGGTAGAGAAGGTTTCTTGTAATTATTGAATGAAACCAGTTTTGTCTTGGCGGCATTGAATGTGACCATCCATTTTTGTCCCCATTCCACTACTGATTGGAGGTCATCCTCTAGTGTTTCTACCATTACTTTAGATATATGTTCATTTGTTTTCCTGTCGTGCCTGCTATAGAGTGTGGTGTCATCAGCATATATACCCATCTCAGAGGCAATTTTATCGGGGAGGTCATTTATGAATATCAGGAACAGCAGAGGTCCAAGGATAGATCCCTGGGGCACTCCCGCATTTATATCATGTTGTTTAGATGTACGACCGTCGAGGACAACCTGGATTTTTCTCTTATCTAAGAAGGATTTAATTATGTTAAGTATTCTACCAGTGATACCGTATGATCTAATCTTCCTGAGGAGACCCTCATGCCATACCCTGTCAAAAGCCTTAGCTATATCAAGAGCTACCGCTCTGCCCTCTCCCGCTTTGTCCAGTGAATGGTATATGCGTTCAGAGATTACAGTGAGGATGTCTGCCGTGGAACGGGCTTGTCTAAATCCATATTGTTGGTCGGTCAGAAGTTTAGCATCTGTAAGGTGCTGGACTAGAGCATGGTTAATTAAGGCCTCAAATATTTTGGCAAAAAGTGGGAGGAGGCTAATAGGGCGATAATTTAATGGGTCAGTTCTTTCGCCAGAATTCTTGAATGCTGGTACCACAGAAGCAGTTTTTCAACAGCCCGGAAAGCAAGATTCATTAAGGCATTTGTTGTAGAGTTTGGAGAGAACTGGAGCTACTTCGGCTGATCACTTTTTTAATAGCACAGCTGGGATAAGGTCGGGTCCACATGCTTTTGAAGTTTAAAGGTTTTTTATGATAGCATGCACCTGAGCAGGGGTGATTATCAGATCGTCTAGCGTGGCGTCTGTCCGCATAGGAAATTGAGGTAGGGGGTGGTTTAGAGGGTCCAGTATGGAGTTTGAGGCAAACCGACTGGCAAGTATGTTAGCCTTCTCGGTTGCTGAGCAAAGAACCTCGTGATTGTTGGTTAGTGGGGGGATTGTTGATTGCCCATTATTTACTACACTATTGTAGATTTTCCAGAAGTCACGAGTTCCTAGTTTTTGTGCTTCGATGCGTTATTAAATTATTATTCATTTATTTATATATCTGTTTACAACGACTGAATAATTCAGTCGTTGCCAAGCCTTATATATCCATGTATGTATGTATATATGTGTGTGTATATATATGTATATATATATATATATGTGTGTATATTTATATATATACACATATGCACATAAGTATACGAACGTATATATATATATTTATATATGTATATATATATATTTATATATATATATATATATACGTATCTATGCTAAGTATACGAACACACACACTTATGTATCCACATATATATGCTTATATGTGTATGTATATATATGTATACATGTATATGTTTACATATGTATGCATACATATATATATATACATATTATATACATACATATATAAACACCCATATATATATATATATATATATATATATATATATATATATATATGATGGCAGGTCTGAAAAAAATAGATATTACACGCATATACACAACATGCAGTAACTCAGGCACATATGATATATATATATATATATATATATATATATATATATATCATAATGTGTATATGCGTGTAGTATCTATTTTTCTCAGCCCTGCCATCATACTATAAATATATAAAATATCTCTTGAAATCTAATGGAGGTACGTTCTACCAATTTAAACACAATTTAGCGACTCAATTATTTTTATAGGGTTTTCATGTGCAATGACCTGATCTCTCGAACCCTCCGACTCTAATCCGATTCGCTTACATGACGGAAAACCCAGCATTACTTTGGGTAATTTACAATAAATATTTTTACTTTACGTCACTTCCGCCCCCCCAAAAATAATACGAAGTAAAATAAAAGAAAACCGCCACTTACTTTAATCTTTTGAGATGTTTTGCTTACTCTAATTGTTATTATTCTCATAACTGTTCGGTCGGTGTATTCTTCAGTATTGGAATTGATAGATTTATTTTTTATTTTGCTTAAGATTTACAAAACAAAAAAAAATAGCATTAGGCCAATCCAAAAATTTGGGAGAGGGCCCATAGTCATCCTTATTTCTGTAATTTTGATTGGTCTACGCTAATCATAGCTAAAATTCTCATTTACCATTCAACAAACACACTAAGCATTGTGCTACTAAGGTTTCCGAAATCATTTGTTTAATAAAATATATGCATATATTGTACCTATTTACTATGCCTCCCCACGGGACAGAGTTAGACACCAGGGTCGTTTTTTAACGTGGAGAAAAGGTACAAAAATAAAAATTGTCTCAGTCGTGAAGGATTTCTCCTCCACCGAAAGAGAACAAGAAAATGAAGTGCAGCATCTGAAGAACAGATGGTGTTTATTTGCTCCCCCACTGAGCAAATTAGGCACAAGGCCGTTTTTAATGTGAGGTAAAAACCAGCTCCCCTAAAAGGGGTCACTCTGGTTACCAAAAATAATAATTGTCCCAGTATAGAGGGTTTCCCCTCCATTGACTGGTACAAATTATCTTAAGTGTAGTATCTGTCGTAACAGATACTACACTTTGATCTTGGCACAAAGGCCAAAAAGAATTCTATAAAATGTAGTTTTATGGATATTTCATTAGCGTTGGGTGGTGAAAAAATAAACAAAAAATAAACAAAAATGTTAGTATGACTCTCCCAACCCTCTTTAGGTGGTAGACCGTCCACTGTTTGCTGGCTTGATGAAGGTTGAAAACAAGCAGATTGATCTCTAAATGGGTTAATTGATAAGCTTTCTTTTTCTTTCTGGGAATGCAATCAACTGAAGTCGATTGAACGAACGTCGTGTTGAACGATGTTTTATTTTAATCACAACATCATTCTAAACGTATTATCTTAACCAACCACTTTGGCTTTTGCACTTGTCTGCATCTCAATACTAGCAGGGAGAAGTAACGTTGCCCGGGATCAACAAATTTCGTCGAAATACACTTTTGGTAAACAAAGAATTCTTAATTTTAATTATTCAATATATATCCTATTTTAAATCATTATTATAAACTCGCATCGCCCATTCTTTTAACTGACATATTTAGTATGCAGTTATTTAAAAAAGAATAGACAATTGCTCCTTTTCTGGCATAAATAATATTACATTATTTATAAAAGAATTAACAATCGACTGCATTCCTAGGATTTCACATATCGATTATATTTTAACACTTGCCTACAAGGTTTGATTCTAGCTTTTTTCTAATATTATTTTCATTTATCTAGTCTGCCTTCTCACTTACATGAGAAGGGGACAGCAAAAATGCCGAGCGAACGGAAGTTAATAAAAATAATTAAAAAGAAAGAAAATTAAACAAACAACCTACCGTAATAAATTCATAAATTTTACTGTTTTATTTTTTATTGGCAACTATTTTTTTCTGTTTTTTTTACGGGGGGGGGGTCATAAAAGTTTTATTGATGAACAATTGTATTATTTGTTTTGTTTGTGTATGGAAAGTTATTTTGGTATTTTTATGACGTAATCCAGTGTCGATTAACCTCTAAAAAAATGATAATCTACTTTTTTTGCCTAATACATTTAAACGGCCTCAAAACGGTATTTTAATGACCTAACCTAACGTAGTAAAAGCACTCCCAGCTTTTGGAGTAAACTACCCCAACCTCCTCATGTTAAGAACGGCTTTTGAGGTTGGAGGTGTTTATACTACGCTGGGTTCCGTCGTAAAAAAATATATCCTCTGTTTTGTTTTTTTTCTTCTTCCAATTTTTGCTCGTTCGTGTCTCTTTTGCTCACTCGATATAATCTGGCAGTTTTCGTCGCTCGATACTCACAGAAAAACGGGATTTAAACTGCAGAAATACCCATTAATTAATTTATTGGGATAAAACTTTATTTTCTCATCCTGATCCCCTACAGGCGGAGGACGATGTTTGCACAAAACATGAATGCCGCAATTTGATGAATAATGTTCAATTATTTATTTTCATTTATATATTCATGCTTTTCCTCTTTAGACATTCATTATATTCTTTTTTGGACTTATGCATTTACTGAAGCGCACTGAAATAATTATGTGATTATTTAGAAATCCTTTACAAAGGTTGGGAGAGGATAGTGTTTTTGCAACTATTGCATGTTTTTACTTAACAAATTAATAACGGATGATGTATATAACACCCACTTTTCTACAGGACGCAATAGTTCTAAATAAACAAATACTATATAAAAGCCAAGTATGTCCAAGGATGGAATACTTCTGCCATATCTGGGCAGGAGCTGCTAAAAACAGCCTATCCTGCCTTGACAGAGTACAAAATAGACTTCGTGGTTTAGTGGGGGATGCCCTTTTCTCTACCTTGCAACCTCTCTCCCACAGAAGAGACGTTGCGAGCCTATCCTTGTTTTATCGTTATTCCCATGACAGGTGCTCGTCTGAACTCCAGTCTCTGGTCCCCCCTCGCCAATCTTTCACGAAAAACACTCGTCTAGCTGAATCCACTATCAATAATTTACCCCACTCTTTATCTGTGCCTAAACCTAAACGTAGATTCCATGAACAAAGCTTCTTTCTTAGAACTGCACGCCTGTGGAACGTCTGCCTGCTTCTCACCTGGCTACAACTTGGATGTCTTCAAGTCCAACGTTAACAAATTCCTAATTAACCCCCTCCCTTAAGTAAACACTTCAGCAAATCTCCACACTAACGTACTGTACTTGCAATAACCCTTATCCCTGAGTGGCTTCCGGGCCTTTATAAGTGGTGACCACTGTGTAAAAAAAATACAGATATAATAATCGCTCACAAACAGAAATTAAACTACTGGTAAGCTTAAAATCTACTTAATATTTCATAAATAAAGGACACTTATTTGGAACAATTCAACATGTTATCATACATGCATAAGTAAAAATAAATATATAACGTCTTTTAACACTCGATAATCACACAAACATAAAATTACATCAACCTCTACACATGACGCAATTCTGTAAAAAACATATACAGCCTCTTTGAAGTCTTGATAATCGCTCAAAATTAAAATTAAATACTGGAACCCTTAAAATTGTACAACGGTTAGCTCTAACAAAAGGTTTGAGAATTATTGGCATTTTAACACGCGTTGCTAACTCTTTCCTTGCTTAGATGGAACTAAAATAAATGTTAACAAACGGAACGCTCTTAAAATGTAAACACAACATTGGTTTAAAAATTTAAATATGCACAACATACCGACACGCTACTACCAAAAACGACTATCCCAAAACAGTCCTAAAAATTTCTTTTACGGGTACCAATACTTAATTTAGTATTTTTGAGCGATTATCAAGACTTTAATAATGCTATATTTTTTGCATTTTATTATTCCTGTTGACTATTAAAATTAATTTTATGTTCTTGACCGATTACCTAGGCTTCAAAGCTGTGACTTATCATGTCGACACATTCTTTTGAGAACTGTTTAACCACTTTCAAGTAAGTTAAAACACAAAACTATTATGTAGGTAAGATTTCAACGTACATTTTATTGACTACGGAAACACTTATTGTTCTTTACCACTCTTACTTTCTGTGGAGTATTTTATTATTTAGAAGACCTACTTAGTGACACGCAATATAGTTTCCGTTCTGCTAGATCTACAGCTGATGTGCTTACAGTTATATCTCATAGGATTAGTGAACCTCTCGACGGAGGCTACCTGTCTAGGGCAATTGCTCTTGACATATCAAAGGCCTTTGATAGAATATGGCATAAAGGTTTACTTCACAAGATCTCCAGCTATGGTATAGCTGGAAATGTCTTCTAAATTATTAAATCATTTCTCTCTGATAGGTTCATAAGAGTAGTGGTTGATGGGCAGACATCAGAAGCTCTTAGTATTAATGCTGGAGTCCCTCAGGGGTCCATCTTGGGCCCTACTCTCTTCCTGATCTATATTAATGATCTTTCAAATCACATTCTTACATCATTCGTAGACATCTATACTGATGACACTACTATCTATGGTAGCACATCTAAGACCGTAAACGACCAAGTTCTCTCTGATTCTCTCTCCTCTGATCTTGTGCAAGTGGTACAATGGGGAAAGAGGTGACTTGTTCATTTTAATGCATCTAAAACCAAGCTTTTATCTTTACATCATCAACGCTCTGATCCCCATCTGGCATCAATTGAAATGAATGGCTCTCATCTTGAGGAGGCCTCATGTTTTGACAAGCTTCTGGGCTTGACCTTTACTGCTGATCTTAAATCGAACACATACATTAAATCCGTTGCCAAGGCCACTGGGAAAATGGTGGAATCCTTCAATCGATCCAGTAGATATCTCACTGCTGATGCAGTTCTCTATCTATATAAGAGCCAGGTACGTCCAAGGATGGAGTACTGTTGCCACATCTGGACAGGAGTTGCTAGAAAGGACTTATCCTGCCTTGATAGAGTTCAAAATAGACTTCGTAGCCTTGTGGGGGATGTTCTTTTCTCTTCCCTGCAACCTCTTTCTCACAGAAGAGATGTTGCGAGTTTGTCTCTGCTTTATCTTTATTTTCATGACAGGTGCTCGGCTGAGCTCAATTCTATGGTCCCCCCTCGCCAAACTTTCACAAGAAACACCTGTCTAGCAGAAAATACTATCACTAGTTTCCCCCACTCTTTATCTGTGCCTAAACCTAAACGTAGATACCATGAGCAAAGCTTCTTTCTTAGAACTGTACGCCTATGGAAGTGTCTTCCATTTTTCTGCTTTCCAGCTGACTACAATATGGTTGTCTTCAAGTCTAACGTAAACAAGTTTTTGATGAGCCGTTCCATATAAGTTAAAAAATTTACCGGATCTCCATTATTAACAGTTACTATATTGTCCAATTTCTACTGTACACTCTTTATCCTCGAGTGGTGTCTTGGCCTTGATAAGTGGTGATGCCTATGTAAAAAAATGTGTTAGAGCTACGTTTAGAACAAAAAATGCGTGCTGTATACCGAAAAGAAAAACGATGGCCGACTTGAAATTTACTGTCATCGGCAGAAGGCAGTTATCTACTTATGTTTTCATTCAATCTAAAGAGTTAATAAATGCTTTCTTTATAATAAGCCAGTACTTGCAAGTTATCGCCCCAAACCAACACTAATAAACCAACAGTGCAGATAATCACAGACAGTGGCTTTCAACAGCTGCCACTGGAAAACAATGCCCGTCAATGGAAGCCAGATTATTTAATTTGGGCCACAGCCGACAGTGTCTGCTATTTTCCAGGAACGGAAATGCCTACCAAAACAACTGGAGATTAATTTGTTTTCGAGGGGGGTCCTTTATCAATTCTGTTCTGGATTTGTCATGCTTCCACCGGACAACGCCACTAAACGAGCCCTGATAGTATTAAATAAAATTATTAAAAGGAATAATTATAAATACGAAAGTACGGCCGAAAAGAATAATAAATAAATAAATAAATAAAAGATGGAGACTTGACCACCAACAAGAATTATACCCTCGACATCATATGTTTGATTTTGACTGTAACACGTAAAGATTGTGTTGTAATGTTTTTTTCTACATAGAATTGTCTGAAGAGTTTGCTATATTCATGAACACAGTAATAACATATTTTAGTGTTTGTTTGCTAACGAAACAGATCTGTAACATATACTCTTATGAAAAAATAAAAGAAACGTCTTTTCAAAAATTGTGAATTGAACTTTAACATATATATGTGTGTGTGTGTGTGTGTTGTTAAATATAAAGACTGTTTGAATATGTTTTTACACTATAGATGTGTCTGAAGAGCTTATATATATAAACTATATATATATAAACTATATATATAAACTATATATATAAACTATATATACGTATATATATAAACTATATATACTATATATATATAAACTATATATATGTAAACTATATATATAAACTATATATATAAACTATATATATATATATAAACTATATATATAAACTATATATATATAGACAATATATATATATAAACTATATATATATAAACAATATATATATAAACTATATATATAAACTATATATATATAAACTATATATATATAAACTATATATATATATATAAACTATATATAGTTTTTATATATATAAACTATATATATAAACTATATATATAAACTATATATATATATATATAAACTATATATATAAACTATATATATATATATATATAAACTATATATATATATAAACTATATATGTATAGTTTTTATATATATATAAACTATATATATATATAAAAACTATATATATATATATATATATATATATATATATATTAAAAGTAATGCCCCTATTTTTTATTCCACAAGAGTAGATCAGAAAGGGGATTGTAAATTGCATTGTTATAGTGACTGAAAGTATTCATTCACGGCCGGAAAGTTTCATTACTCTGTTGCATATATCGAAGGTGAGAGACACTCACACACACACACACACACACACACACACACACACACACACACACACACACACACACACACACACACACACACACACACACAAACACACACACACACACACGCGCACACACACACGCACACACATGCATATATAATTATTTTATTCATCTACATCAAATTAATTTTATAAAGAGATATAATATTTTATGGATTCATTTTCAGCATTTACTTCAACAGTTCTCAATACGGGAGTAAATTTTAATGAGTGCAATTAAGCAACACAGAATTATCATCGTTTCATCGTTCTTCTGAGCATGAAACGCAAAAAAATTAGATATAGATATATATTTTCTTTCCTTCGTAGCCTAGTGGGGCATATCCTTTTTCTCTTCCCTACAACCTCTTTCTCACAGAAGAAACGTCGCGAGCCTGTCTCTGTTTTATTGTTATTTTCATGTCAAGTGCTCGTCTGAGCTCCAATGTATAGTCCCCCTTGCCCGACTTCCACGAAAAACACTCGTTTAGCTGAATCCACTATCAATAACTTACTCCACTCTTTATCTGTGCCTTAACCTAATCGTAGATTCCATGAACAAAGCTTCTTTCTTAGAACTGCACGCCTGCAGAACTCTTTCGTTTTCCTACTTTCCAACTAACTACCGTATGGTCGTCTTCAAGTAGAACGGGGACAAATTTTTGATGAGTCATTCTCTTAAGTAATCTCATTTATCAAATTTCCACTAACCATTACTACCATATTGTCCCACTGACTACCGTACACTCATTAATCCTTATCCTCGAGTGGCCTCCGGCCTTGGTAAATAATGACTCCTTCGTAAAAATAATAAAAAACTACTTTACACATATATATATATATATATATATATATATATATATATATATATATAATTTGAAATATACTTGAAAAGGAAAAAAGTGGAACAAGTTGTACAAAGCAAATGCTCCCCCCCCTCTACAGTTTATTTCCAGGAGAATCAAGGAGATTCAGATTAGGGATCTTCGCTCGCCACTTGATCCCGTTGCTAAACGATCCCAGATTCGTCTATCAATCGCCAGGATCTTTCCGTTTTAAAGAGGAACGGAGAGATTACACACGGTACACTTCACGGATACCCACTGGGAAACATCGTTGTTAAAACCAACTGTTCATAACGACAACGAAACTAATTTGTTTTCACAGAACGAAAAACAAACAAACAAATAGTTTTAATATATATATATATATATATATATATATATATATATATATATTAATAAGCGTCGAAGACACAAAACCACGTGTTCGTATTTTTTTTCTTTTTCACAGTCGAGATCATCAACAAAATGTTAACTGAAAAAGCCAGTTGTTCTTATAGTAATATCGAAACGCACCTGCTTATAAAGACCTACACGGATAATAGTTAATGGACGAGTGAAATTAATTCTCCGAACAGAACAGTTTTGCACCATCTTTATGTCGTCTTTCTTACGAAGATTAAAAAA
>NC_136501.1:19859944-19912444 GCF_053919585.1 Euprymna scolopes
ACGTACACCCCATAATTTATTATACCATATTTCTTCAAACTGAAACATGATTATCAAAGTATACTTACGCAGATAGATATGAAAAGCCTTTATTAAAGTTTGTGCCTATTTCCATTCTATGGAGGCCAGGCGCGAACGCAGACCTCACAATTTTATTATACCATCCCTATTTAAGTTAAAACATACTTATCAAAGTATTATTATGTACATCTATATCAAAAACACTTGTAAACTTTTTTTTTAGTTTTTAAATTTTTTATTTCTATACTTTGTGGACCAGGCACGTACGCAGACCCCACAATTTTAATGAATCATCATTATGCCAGATCAAACATACCCATTCCTGTGTCTTGATACATCTTCTATCATAATATGTGATCAGTTTTCTATAATAGTCAACCATATACGAGCCTATTCGTGACCAGAAACACGCACAGACGTTAAGCTTTATATTATAAGATATATATATATATATATATATATATATATATATATATATATATATATATGAGAAAAAGTAATCCAACACGCACGTGCGCACGTGTTAACAGAAGGTTACCTATTAATTCGACGCATTCATGTTAGAGAATGGATAGAGAGAGGGAGAGTGGGAGAGGAAGAAGAAGTGTGTAAATTATATTGTAGACATGTTGACCGGAAATCAAGATCAGCTGATCGTATTGCGTGTGAGTCACGTGATCAGGTTACCTGAATCGTGGAGATATGATTTTGGTTTAGAACGCGACGGACGGCTTCACAGACGTCTCCTCCCCTTTCACGGGGGAAGGCGCGCTGGCGTGTGTAGAAACGAGACCAAGAGAAACCACGCAAGCCAGAGATTCACTTTCCATTCTTCTGCGAGACATCTGGAAAGTGAAATAAACTATAAAACCAATTCATCGTGTTGGAGTGAATGAATCTTCGTCCAAAACAGCTACCGTCTCCCCTCCAAGACACAAGATGATTCCAGATGGACCAACAACCACGACGCAGAAGGTATGTCGAAAAATACATGTAACACGCAGGCACGCGCGCACACACACATACACACACATACATACACACACAACGGCATATGAACATATCATTTAATAGAAAGAACCAGTAGTCGATCACACAATGTTAACTCTGATTAGACGATCACACACGACCCCCTTTATTCGATAACAACACAACATTCACATAAAAAGTGAACCACTTTAAAACAAAGAAAGATACTTATTCGAAACATTGTCTAAAAAAAGCCCTTCCCTTAGCTAAACGAACCATTAATCTGTTAGCGGAAATAGCATAATATCTTATATGTTAACTAGCTAAATCAAACATCACGTGTATATAGACACACATCAATATGAATTCCATGAACTTAAGACTAACCAGTCCCTAATGGGATGAAACAGCTTAATTGCCATTTATTTGCATTGCTTATTACCAGGCTCTATTTACTTATGAACACCGTTGAAGTCAATATTGAAAATCGATATACCTTTTTATATAGTATATATAATATATATTATACAAATAGTATATCCCTTTATAACATTTTATATGGCTATATGAGATAATACACAAACACACACACATTTGTTAAATTATGTGTAAATATATATATATATTATGTATATATATATATATGCATATATACATACACGTATCTCTCTGTATATATATATATATACGCACACATGTGTGTGGCGTGTGTGTGTAGGAGAGTTAATTTAAAAATAAATGATTGAAATTTTTCTCATGTCTATTTGTGTGACTAAGTACAAATTATAATTATATATAGCAGAATGTAATTACAAAGTAAAAACAGTAACACACACATAATATATATATATATATATATATATATATATATATATATATATATATATATATATATGCGGAGCTTTACAACTTAGAGTAGGTTCCAGGCAGGAATTTGAGATTCTTTTGTCGGCCTTGGCCTGTAACAGCTGACTTCTACGAGGTTTGGGGTTTGAGTTGAACGTAATGAGTTTGTAACATATACACGCACAAAGCCAAGCACAGAAATACACACACACTTAATCACACACACACACACACACACACACACACACACACACACACACATATATATATATATATATATATATATATATATATATATATATATATATATATATATATGGAGGAGCGCGCACGCACAATCATCCACTAGAATAACTGAATAAATTTTGACTTTCAATTGACTTTATGTTTAAATCTAAAAGAAGCACTCTAATATCTCTACGTTTCTCTGTTTGTTTGTCGGTCTGTCTGTCTCTATATCCATCTATATATAATAATTTTCCTAATCTGTCTGACTGTTCCATTACTTTGGAAACTACTCGGCATATATGACAAAAATTTTGTATATAGCTTTGTTATGATTATGTGCAACGAACCAAGTGTTATTGCACCTGTTCGATGTTCAGTCAGAAACTAATAGGGATAGTTACAACAATACCACGTTTACTCTTTGACGTTTCTTAGAGAACTACTGGGTTGATCTGTCCGAATTCTTTTATATGGGCCGTTGTTATAATAAGGTACAACGACCTATGTATTGTAGTGTTTGCTCACTGCACACTACGAGATTTATGTAAGGCACAATAACGTTGACACACCGGTTCTCGCCAGATCACCGAAGTTAAGCAACGTTGATCAGTTGGGAAGGCTAGGCGCTGTATGCACCTTCTGGTGAGATTGTGCGTGGGGCCAGCACCCTCACCCTGTAAAACGTACTCTTCGCTACAAAAACATCTACAAAATGTTGTAGATGGCCTATGCCCCTCCAGGGGCTCAAGGGCTATGAATAGTCACTACGAGATTTAAGTGAATGAATCGGTATTGGTATTTAATGCAGAAATTAACACAAATTAACCATATTTAACCATGAAGAACTGATTCTTAATTAACGGGCTATATCTTTTATTAGTTAAATTTGGACAAATTTTATCTATCAGCATTTATACAAGGTACCTTCAATAAGCATCCAGACTTTATCTTATCTGATCTTTTATTGAAAGTACATAAATGAAACTCAAGTCCCCTTCGGAGTAATCTCCTCTGGCTGCAATACACTTGGTTACCATTTGAAGACCTTCTGGTAGGCCCCATGGAAGTTCCCTTGTGTGAGCGTGTCAATGACAATCGTCACAACCTCCTTCATCATCATCTACTCATTACGGATATAACGACAGTCTCCAACGTTTTTCTTGAGCTTAGGGAATAACTAAAAGTCACAGTGAGCAAGGTTTGTGACTATAGGTACGGTGAGAAACTGTATTGATGTCTATCTTCGTCAAATAGTCTGTGACAAGGGTGGAGTTGTAGACTCTTCGAACAAACTTCGCACAAATCTTCGTGCCTTAAATTCCTCGCGAATAATTGTGTGCACAGTTCTCACACAGACATCAAATGTGCACATATTGTCTCTAGAGACATACGACGTTCTTTATCCATGAAATTGTTTGCGTGTTTGGATTTCTTTACTTCTCCAACACTTATCATCAGACACCATGCCTTCCTTGAATCTCTTATGCCACTCAAAAACTGATGCTCAATTCATGCAAGATGACCCAAAAACAGTCTGAAGTATTCCATACATTTCTGTGGCATTTACCAAAGTTCAAAACAGAGCACTATTGCATATTATTCTTCTAAAATGTCTTCACATCCAGATTGCATTTTTGAAGTTCACTAGCTGTGATAATCAGGCTTTAGTATAGTGTATTCCAATTCCTGCTGCAGCTGTTTATTTGGACCAGAAATCATAAAAATTGGCCAATCTTCTCATAAAATGTATAGCAATAGCTTACTGATTTTTTCAGTGTCTACGACAATTTTAAATGACTGTACAAAAAATGTATGGAAACTTATTGAAGGCATCACGTATACACAAAAAAAGTTTGTCATTGATTCGGAATTAAAAGTTAGACCTAAATAGCATTTATGCCGACAATTAAAACGTTTATTTGGACTAGCCATCAAAATGTTATTGTTGTACAATATTGTTGATAATATATTGATTTACTTTAGTACAAATGAGTTTTCTAGTTTTTTAATTACTTCGTTCGGTAGTTTTCTATTGTGAAGACATTTTTAGATAAACATCAAATTAAACATACATCCAGATATTATGAGTCGTATTCCTTTAGTAAGAGTTTGCGTTTCTATTAGTTTTTTACTTAACGTTCGCAGGTATAGCACGCATACATGCTTGCAATATAAGCTGGGACCTAATTGATCCCGGGCAACGTCGCATCAGTGCAGATAATCTATTAATGGAAAATAAATTAAAGCGTTTACAAAATACTTCAACCAAAATCACATGAAAAACATCAAAATGTATAAGCCCCAAATCCCTTTTTTAGGCTAGATATCAACTATGAAAACCCTTGAGACATACACACACGAATGTGTGTGTATGTATCTCAGGGTTTTCATAGTTGATATATATATATATATATATATATATATATATATATATATATATATATATATATATATATATATATATATATAAGCAGACACGTATTGGATGAGTATAAGAAGTTAATTTTACGTACGCATGAATTTGGGGAATTAAAACCCGAGACGAGGATTTTTCTCGTTGACTTAGTGAATAATTGCTTAAATATAATGCCTTTGGTATTCGTTAACAGAATGTAATTACGAAATAGAAACACACACACACACACACACACACACACACACACACACACACATATATATGTGCGTGTGTGCGAGGGTCTCAAGGGTTTTCATAATTGATATTCAACCTAGAAAAGAGATTATATCTATCTATCTATCTATCTATCTGTCTGTATATATTAATGTGTGTATGGCTTGAAAGAACTTTTGTGTGAGTTTGATGTGTATGTTGTAAATATTCGTATGTGCGTATGTACTGCACTTAGACATACATCTATGTGTATATGAATACGTACATATCTATCTCTGTAATAATATAAAGTAAATTTGCAAAATACCTAAACTGTTTTAATCAAATCTGTTTCTCACCGTTATTAGCTGAAGCCCTCATACGTGTCGCCAGAAAGTACATATTCGTTTCTTCTTATTTCTATATTTATAGAATTTCACTAGCTTTCACTATTGCCAAAGTTTCTGATGCATTTCATCCATTTGTTGACAGTACTTTTCCGCTGTAATATTTCGCCTTTATTCAAAAAACTGTAATGGATAAGACCAATCACAGACCACTAATCAGTCAGCATGACCTTTTTTGCTGCAAATCTGGCTTCCGGAAGTGTCGTGAAGCTTTGTCGGCGTCTAACCACTGAGTTGAGCGTCGCCGGTTGTCGTAAAGAACACAGTTTTCATCGCAAGTTACAACCCGGTCGAGACACGGCTCATTTTTGTTGCGTAAAAGAAGGCAAGATGACACTTCATAACGAAGTTTCTTTTGGTTGTCGTTCAATTCGTAAGGTACCCATTTATAAAATATTTTGTCTTTCCAATCTCTTTCAAGTGGTTGGAAATCGTCGTATACGTTACGTCTAATTCAAAAGTTAGTTCCCAGACAGTTGTGCGTAAATTGGCTTCAACTAAGGCTTTTCATTGATCGTTGGCTGACACTCCGCTCATCATCTTTAAGACTTTCGCCGCCGCCATGAAAACTTTTTAAACTACCATTATGCTGTGCGTTCAATAGAGGTTCCTGACTCAAACGCTTCATTGATATCGCGAACTGTTTCAGAAATCTTTTCGGCCTAACTTGAACTGAAATAAGAAAATTGTGTGAATTTGCTTTTTTTCTATCTTGTATTCCACGTTGTTCTGAGAAGGAAACAATTGTTTTAAAACAATTGTAATTTAAACGATTTGATAGACTGAAATGATATTTTGACGAGCGCCCACTACTTTCCTATATAAATCTTTGCATTTTTTTAGCCACTGCTATTTATTTACTCTCACCGCTTCCAAATTTCACTAGGTTCTTTCTTAATCTGCAAAACCACAAAAAAAAAAAAAAAATAAGAACCTGCATCCCCCCTTTTCCTTCTTCTCATTTATCGTTTCTCTTTCTATCCTCCCCACTTCCTGACTGGTTTCCTTACTTAAAGTGTACGAAACATTTTTCCCTCTCCCATTGCAAAACTCATTCATGTTCTGCAGGACAGGGAATAAAAACAATAAAATTCACTATAAAACAACAAAACCAAACACTACAAACTAGCGATGGAAGATACAAAACGTTTGAAGAATAAAAACCTTCTACAAAATAACTGGATGCAACATGAATACTATTTCCGAAATAACTGGATTCGGCATTAAATAACCCCAAAAGGGTTGATATGCCGTAAAACAAAACAACCAAACCAAACCAAACCAAACCAAACCTTTATTAATACAAGGGAATTTCACATAAATCACCGACAGATCCCGTTTCCCTCTATGGGATTAATGGATTGTCTCATGACGTCACTTCCTCTGGTGACGTCACTTCCGGTATCGAGTAGTGGTGCCCGGCAGTCAGGGACTGGCACGCGACCAAGGAGGTCGAGTGCATACGCCCCACCGTTGAATGGTATTGCTCAACTCACTTTGCCTGTAATTTATGTGAATACATGTTCGTTTCCTAAAAATTCTGTATTCCTTCGTTCTTATTACCATTTAACTCCATAATACTTATGTTGCAAACATACTGCTGGTATGTTCTGGCATAACCGATTACGTTTTATCAAAAAGATTATTCCGGGCATTCATAAATAACCACATCCGTTTCCACATACATTTTTGATATTCGAAAACTATCACGTTTTAATCTGATAATTTGAATTTAGTATGCTCTACTTATAAGTACCATTAAACGAATATAATCACTTCTCGCGAAAAAGCAATTCCATTGTTACACACGATGAATTTTTTTGTGTGGTAATACCAACTTTTCAATCATCATAAACAGTGCCTCTAAACTATTTAACATATATTAGAGGCTTCCAAAAAGTAATGCCTCTAATTTGTTATTCCGTCCGAATGGATCGGAGAGATTGCAAATCGTAGTGTTTTAATGACTGAACTTATGCATTCATGACCTGAAAAGTTTCATCTCTCCGTAGCAGATATCGACGGTGTGATACAGCATAACAAAATGTTCTTTGATCAGACAGGGGCGCGTTCGAAATGGATGTTTCTGTTTAAGGCACGAGTGAACCACGGTGTTCAACTCCTTTTTAAACTTTAATTCCAGCTATTATATAAAAATTATTTTATAAAATCACATTAGGTTCTCTACAGTGCAATGCAGACTACAATGTATTGTGGACTGTCAATGCGGACAGACATGTGAGTCTTCCTCCCGGTACATCGCGGTGGGTCTACAACTATAGTAAGCAATCAATCGATTTGATTAAAAAAATAGGAAAGTTCACCGATCTCAATGATAATAAAAGTGTTACAGGAAAAAGGGATGTCCCCTTGTCCTGTAAATAATAAGAACATTAGATAAGTGGAAAATGAGATTAGGATAAGCCGAGACTCGAACCTTGTAAGCAAGGTTCATAAATAGATTTAGAAAATGGAATGTTAGAATTTAGCCATTGTTAAATTCCATATAAAATAGTTTGATATTGTTTGTATTGTAAAAATATAAAATTGTTTTATTGTTTGTATTGTAAAAAGAATTTGACTGTTCGTTCTTTTATAAAAACTAAATTAAACATGTCAGCTAAAACGAATGGACAACACAAATTTAAAATATATTGTAAAAATAGATTAGGCTAAAAAATAGGTTAGTTGAGAATTCTTTGTTTGCAGAAGTGTGTTTTGGACAAACATGCGCTTAGCCATGTGAGTTGGTCACGTTTTGGAACCGCACATCTGACGCCATAGTAAAAAGGGAATTCTCAATATAGGAGCTAGATTAGTCAGATCAGACAGTCGGGCAGCGAAATTCGAACAGCCAGCAAGGTCGGTCGGAAAGAGCTGACATGGTCAGAGGAGGGTCCCCTTAGAGGCGAAAGGGTAAAAGTTTAACCATGTAGAACCAATGTGAATTCCTGACGTCAAATCATTTCGATCAGTCAAATGAAATAAAGAACATCATCAGTTTTGTAATTATTGTCTTCATGTCGTCATTCAACAATTGAAGGTAATGTGTTGATCATCTTAATATGAACTTTATGTAACCCTCAAAAGAATATCTATCCCTATCACCCTCGCTATATGTGTTAAGAAGAAATATCCCAGAACTTTAATATGTGTGTTTTATAAAATCACATTAGGTTCTCATCATTGTTATATATATACCCGCTGTCTCTCTTCAATATGACTATCTCCTATACAACAAAAGTATGGCGTGGAACATTTGTTCATCATTATTTAATCCCGGGTAACGTTTGATCTCCCTTCTAGGTTGCAATAAAAAAAGACTATTAAAATGTACTTTTGAACAAACACGAAAGATATACTTCTTTAAAAAGTATGGCCAATACTTGTGGAAAATACTGAAATCCAAATAAAATCTACATTGCTTCGTATCCGCGATAAAAAAAAAAAAAATAACAAATCCATCAGATTCTGGTTAGGGTTAAGGATTATTGTGTATTAAATACGTCATTTTCTGTCGGTTTTCGTTTTGGGGGAAAAAGTCATTTTTTACATTTCTATGTCTAAAATAACGCACTGAAAACAATTCAGTTTTCCGTACAAGAAATTATCGGGAGGGGACATTCTTTACAGATAAACTAAAACAAAATACAAAAGGATGTGGACACGCACCCCAACCCCACTAAAAACATGCATTGCATTGTAACTTCCAAAAGTGCCTCAGTCTAGAAGGATTTGTTGTAAAACATGGCGACGTTCTATTTTCGTCCCCTAATTTACTTCCAGTGAAATTAGTTCTATTCTGATATTTTTTGTCAGAATTGTCACTGAATTCTTTTTTTTTTTTCTGATTCTTTTCAATTATTTCAATATTTTATCATCGAGTTCTCTTATTTAAAATAAATTTTGGTTCTTGTCAAAAATTCCTTCTATATCAAAATACAAAAATAAAGTAAAAAATGTATTATGTACTTACCCGTAACAAAACGAAAGTATCATATTCCAAAAATTACATCAAGTAGTTTTTTTTACATAAGAAAATCAAGTTTTGTGAGTATCGAAATAGTGACTGTCTCGCTCGCCATTTTGAAAAAAAAAGTTAAAATCAAGGGAGATAACTTAAGAATAATTCAATACTTGCGATATTCATGTTGTTATACGTTAGAATACACATTTATCGTTTAAAAACGGTTTTCTCAATAAAAAAATCTATTTGATTAATGTTCGTTTCATCACCGCTACGTATTAAAATGTACCAGTGATGAAACTTAAATTAAAAACTAACGCATTCAAATTAAAAAATGATGTATTCAATTTCACTCCAACGCAATGAATTTTAAATCAAGTTTTCAATTTTATAACTTTTTTTTTTACGAAAAATCATAATGAAACAAGAAGGCATGAAACATATAAAACAACACCAATTGATGCAAAAACGCTGTAATATCAAAGTTATCTAAAATCATCAAAATTGGTATGCCGTAGCAAGGACAAATGGCTGTAACAGAAGTATAGCGAGAGATTGGGTCGTCGAAGGTGGAAAATAAGCACCGAAACGAAGCCATGAGGAAGAGAAAAAAAAAAGAACGAACTAAAAAGGGGTTTGCTTTGTTACAAGGATTATTTGTATAAAACTGTTAGAGGATAATTGTCAAGTTACTTTGAAATATTTTTATGGAAAATTACGGAATTTGCATTGATATAATTGTAGAGATGATAAAATTATTTATTATCAAGATGAAGGTAATTTAAATATAGGCCAAAACGAGAGGAGGAAGTATTTTTTGACGGAGGCTTACTTTAAAAATCTATTAAAAATCAAGTGATTATTCAATCTATACGAAATTTTCACCTCTTATTAAGTGAAGAATGAACTTCAAAATCGTGTACTTTTTTTTCCAAATCCATATATATATTTGTATAATATATACAGGAATTTACATCGGTAGTCGGTACCGACGGTTTCAAGCCCGGTAGTTGAGGACTGCTTTTAATGTCCGCCTCAGGCTCTCTTCAGCCGACTCTCATCTGTCTTTAACCGGAACCGGAACTCTATATCTGCAAACCGTAATTTTTATTTATTTATTTTATCCTTTTTTTTTGTGTATGTTACTTTAATAAGGTAATAAATTTGAAGCAATAAATTAAAAAGTATGGGATGATATATATATATATATATATATATATATATATATATATATATATATAGAGAGAGAGAGAGAGAGAGAGAGATTTGCCTACAACCCCCTTCTTTATTTGTGAGTACAAATATGCTTAAAATATTAATTTCTATTTATTGCTTAAAATATTAATTTTGATTTATTGCTTAAAATATTAATTTTTATTTATTGCGGACTATTATTCTCATCTTTATTAGTTGTTGTTTCATGACGTTTCTCCCAACTATTCCTCTGGTCTTCGTCAGGTGGTAACCGCGACGGATAGGAACTTCGAATCTCCTAACTGCATTCTCAGCAATCACTGCCATCCGTAGTTGTTGTCGTCTCACCACGTTTTGGCCAAGTAAGCCTCTGGTCGGTTTTGGGTAGGATTGAAACCGCTATCTTCAGAGAATGCTCATCTGGAACCGTAGAGATTCAACGTCTCTATCAACTGTGCCACGGGCCCCGAAGGGCGATCAAGTTTGGATTATTTTCGTCTTATAAATCCACGTTTATTTATTATCTGATCTTCCATGGTCGGGTCCGTACTGAATGGTATATATATATTATTTTAATTGATTAATTTGATAGTTGTAAATCAAATGGTGTACAAATTGGTATATTTTTTATTTTACAAAAAAGTAAATAAATAAATTATGAAAATCTCCGAAACTTTCGCTAATTTCCGACAGTTTTATGAAAAATCATATTCCTCAACACAATATGTCCTTCTAATTTGTTTATTTATTTTTTTGTTTTTGTTTTTACTCTCATTTTCTGTTTTTCTTGTGGAATTCCAATTCGTCTATTTTCCTATTCCTTGCCTCACGGAAATGAACAAAAAGTAATTCCGAACTTTCAAAGTGCATAGCAATCGTTGACATTCATTTTATTTATCGGTATTATCAAAATGTAGTATCTGTTCTGATACTACGATCCATCTTTTCTGCTATCGGTTAGTAAATAAGAAATCCTTCTAGACTGGAGGCAATTAAACTCTAGGGCGTTTTTTTTATGGGGCGGACGAGCTTGATTTCCTCACATTAAAAACGGATCTTCTCTACCATCGACTAAATAAGACACACTAAACAGTTGTACGGAAGGCACAAATAAGATTTTTCCTTTACTTAAATTTACAAACACAGATGAACAATAATGATTTACTTGACCTTAGAGCTTGAATCAAAGTTCACTCCCCAAATCCCCTCTTTTTCTTTTCACCCACTCCTACTTAGAGATTCACCTGCTTGTTTTCGGCAAAGCGAAAACAACGGGTAGTATATTATTTAGAAAAGATTAGGAGGAACTTACTAACCATTTTTTGTTGTTTCTTGTTTATTCCACGTTCCATCGCGAATAAAATGTTATTACTGTAAATAATTCAATAAAACTTTTTCAATTTGGGTTTATTTTAAGTATTGTGAATGTGGTATTATGGTGACTGCGATATATCTAGTTAAGAGTATAATAGACACTTTTAAGTATTTGAGACCACCAACGACACTCATTATCCCCACACTTTTGAATGGCCTTGTGCCTAATTTGTTCGTTATGTATTTTTATTTTGTGCAAATAAATATTTCAGTGACTGAAACAATTATTATTTGTATCCCACCCAGATTGTGTGTTTTATGGTGGTGGTGGTGGTGGATATCCCTCACATAAAAAGCAACCTTGTAGCTAATCTTGTACTCGCGGGGAGACAAGGAAATAGAGACACTATAATCCCATTTACTCCTTAACCTTCGAACTTGGATCCATATAAAACATGTGTTCTGTTTTCGGTCAAAGGAGAGATCCTTCTAGACTGCTGCAATTTTTGTCCCAATGCAGAATGCCCCTTTTGCAGATGCTGGATATGCCATAGATAAAAAGAAGAAGAAAAAACAATCATGTAACTAACTTTGCCCTCATGGGGAGGCAGCTAAATAGGGACACTATAACCAAATTTACTCTTTAGCATCGGACTGGGATTTTCTGTCAGAGAAGAAGGAATCCTTCTAGACTGAGGTATATTTTTGTCCAATTCAGACGCCGAGTTTTAGAGTGCTGGGTGTCATATCCAGCACTCTAAAATTCGGCATCTTAATGGGACAAAAACCGGACCTCGTATTTAACTGTTCTCGTGGCGGGGGCAGGTAAGTAATTCGCGGCTGCTGTCGCTGAACTTTAATCAACCCCATAACGTATTTCAAAATTACTATTTAATTCCAAACGCTTTCAATAATAAATAATTTCAATCTGCTATTAATATAAATAAAGAAATGGCCGACATGTGTTTTTATTGTGACACCTCGAAATCTAATTCATAAAAGGCACTATATCTGTCTTCATATTTTCAAACTCTATCTTTTCCGAAACTAAGAGTCGCAGAACGGTGCTATGGGCCTTAAATAACTGTTTTTTTTATGGGCCGTTCTTTTATTGGTTTTAAGTCGGTTTAAATAGTTTCAAAGGGTCAAAAAGTGGTAAAAATGTAAAAAGTCGTTATACATTTTGTATATTCATCTCAGTATATTTTTAATCAGTTCCTATGCATGCCACTTTAGTAAAGTGCTAACGTCACCAGCTTTCAATTCTGCTATTTTGCTTTCGGTTTCGATTCTAGCTGATGGCACCCAAATATTTTTTTTTCTGTTGAAATACTTTAATAATATATACGAAATTTGGACAAATTAAAATATCATATTTAAGCGTATTTTACGACTGGGTAAAGCCCCCCCCCCTGTTAATACGAAATATATTTTAAAGTCTTTAAACGACAAATATAAATTAATATTTTTCGAAACTATTTTTTGGGTCCCCCGACAAAAGGAGGATGGACCTATAAATTCACCCTTGTCCGTTAGTCTCTCCGCACTTTTCTCAATAACTATGCATTGGAAATTTAAAAAATTTTGCACAAACATTAAACATGATATGAGTAAAAAAAGTAACAGAACGGATAAATAATTATTGATTTTAAACTACCGGTCAAACTAAAATCTATAGATTATCCGCCACAAATCTGTTTTTATGTGTGAGAAAATATTTGCACTTTTAACATTTATTTTTACAGTAACCAAGAACAAAAAACAACAAAAACTTTATAATCAAATGTTTAGATTTTATAAAAAAATCGGAATCGGAATCGGTACTTGTATCGGAATCGGGAATTTAGTAGGGAATCAGCAGTTGTATCGAAATCGGGAAAGTATTGTAATGATCCCATTATTAATATATATAGACGACGAAACACGTGTCGGTGGATAATTATATTTTAAAATAAAAAATAAAATTATATATATATATATATATAATATATATATATATTTATATATATATATATATATATATATATATATATATATATATTTATAAGAACAATTAGTTAATAAAACATATTAAAACTCACTTTGAAAAAGAGTTAAAAACATATTTAATTTGAAAAAGGAAACACTAAATAAGTGGATAGTCCTTAATCCGTGGAGTTTCGAAAAATATTTTCCTTCTCATCAGAGGGTAGGATTTAGCAAAATGCGGGATCGGATTTTGCTTGCAGAAATATTTAATGAAACTACAGTCATAGATTTTACTTGATAACAAAAAGTGAAGCAAAAGATAATATATATATATATATATATATATATATATATATATATATATATATATATAACTACTTCATTTACTCACATAAAATTAATATACGAAAGTATAAATTTATTCGTAAACTTTAAGTATTTGCTTCAACAGTGCTCAATACTTAGGTAGAGCTAGTTAGTAAGTTATAAAATATATATGGCGATTAAGCTACACTGAATAATCCGCGTTTCATCCACTCTAGGACTCTTAAGCCTGAAGTGTCCTAGTGTGGATGAAACGCGGAATATTCAGTGTAGCTTAATCGCCATATATATTTTATAACTTACTATATATATATATATATATATATATATATATATATATATATATATATATATATATATATATATATATCAAATAGGTTAAAGAATATGAAGAGATTCTTTATATAGGGACCTATCAGAATATTTGTTTATATAATTATAGTTTAGTATTTCTACAATATTTTCCATTTCGAAAATTACTTATGATCAGAGATTTCGAAATAAAACAGGTGCTAATGCATTACAGCGGTACGAATTTCAAGATTGATTTTGGACTCTAAAATCTACGAAATCGAAAAATGGTTTGAAATTCAGTCTGCTCGTTCTTTTCTTCATATCCATTAATTAGAATTAACTTTTAAATTGAAAAATGAAAAACATTGTCTTCTTAAAACCAATTGTCTATATATTAATAACGTAGTACCTTAAACGTACATACGTGTGTCACGGTTTCAAGATTATAAATTACTAGCAGGGATACTCGACGTTGCCCGGGATTAAATAATAATCAACGAATATTTCACACTCCTATATTTTATTGTCATCGAAATCCGTGAAATCCCCTGGGAGGAAGCTTTACGTGCCTTCGTGCTGTAACTTAGTCCAAAATATATGTTATTCTACATTGCACTTTAGAGAACATACTGTTTCTTTTATAACATTATTTTATATAAACTTATTTCCAGTTAATGAAATAAAAAAATAACATTGAGAAATTTAAGTGCGGGGTTTGAATCTACAGACCACGTCATGAAAAAAAAAAACAAAAAAAACAAAAAAGACGTAATAAAATTCTTTGCAGTTAATGAAAAAAAGAAGAAGATATTTACGTGCGGAATTTGAAACTACAGACCAAGTCATGTACAAAAAAAAAAACAAAAAAAAAACACGCTATCAACTTACCCACAGTAGAATTTTCACAGCCCGTTGTTCTGTCATTGTTGCTAAGCGACGACATGGAAAAATGGCTTTACCGATGATAGATAAATTAAAATAACGGTTTCGAATCGATAATCGAATAATGGTTAACTATCGAGGGTATTCTGAGACAAAACTGAACTAAGATCAATCCCAGACTCATGCACTAAAGTTCTGTAAATTTTAAAGAAAATCTGTTTCAGCAGTTTCGGCGTCTATAAGGAACGAACTCACACACATACAGACAAATTTGCATTTATATAATTGTAGAGATTCGATCAGGCGATCCTATTTATTAAAAAGGGGGATAGAGGGTGACAACATACTATGAACATTAAATTCGTATTATTGTATAGATACGCTAATTTAATGTTCGTAGTATGTTATCACCGTCTATCATCCGTTTTAATAAATAGGATCTCCCGATCAACGAAGACGCAATGTATTAAAAAAATATTTTAAAAAATGATGTCGCTTTGCGCCGTACGTTTGGAAGAAAACGTGTTTTTTCTTCTTTAATTTTATGTTTATTTTCTTAGTGAAACCTTATTATCTTGCATTAATGCCTCCTTCGGATGATGTTTAATAGAAAATTTGTTTTTAAAATTGTAATGTAAAAATCGTTGTGAAATCTAATTTATAAACCTCACGATGTATGTCTGTCTGTCTGAATCCATATTTTGAAACTCTATCTCCCCTGAAACTAAAAGTCGCAAAGCGGCGCTAGGGGCCTCAAATGATTGGATTTTTTTATGGACCATCTTTTTATGGATCTTTAGTAGTTGCAATAGTTTTTAAAAGGTAAAATATGAGTTTAAATGAAAAAAACTTTATACATTTTGTACATTCTTCTTAGTATATTTTTAATCAGCGTTTAATATGCGTGTCACGTTAGTAGAGTGGTAACGTCACCAGCTTTGAATATTGCAGTTTTGCTTTTGGTTTCGATTCTAGCCGATGGCACCCAAATATTTTTTAATTTTGAAATCACGACTCTATAATAATATATACGAAATCTGAACAAATTAAAATACCATATTTAAGCGTATTTTACGACCGGGCAATACCCCCCTCCTAGTATTTAATAATTTATTAGTACCTTTGACGTACGTACATGTGCCATGGTTTATTAAAAAAATAATACTCAGAGTAAGTTAAAAGTCTTTTAATTCTATAAATATATCTTTAATTAGAAATAATTTTTATGGAAAGAAAATCGACAATTATTTCTACTGCCGCTGTGGAATTTCTACAGGTCTCGCAAGTGATAAACAATTTATATACACGAAGAAAGCAAAGAGACGCGTTGAATTTGAAACCATTTTTCGATTGTGTAAGTTTTAGTGTCTCAAATTCGATTTTCAAATTAGTACCGCTCAAATACATTCTGTTGAAATAACAACACTTCAATAATATAAAGGAAATTTGGACAAATTAAAATATCATAAAATTACGACTGGGTAAAGCACCCCCCCTGTTAATATGAAATATATTTTAAAGTCTTTAAATGACAAATAGAAATTAGTGTTTTTCGAAACTATTTTGTTTTATTCTTATTCGCTCTAAATAAGACATGTTGCCACTTAAAAGCCTAAAACTCTACTATTTGTTCATTTTCACCAGGATTTGTTGTCCCTTGAGGACTTTTAGGGCTAAATGGTGGGGGGGGGAGAGCAATGCTGAACTTAGTCATTTTTATATGCCTTGTTCACTGTGCATTCACGAGGGACCATACACGCCACACTTTTTTTTTTAATCTTATTCACTCTAAATAAGACAAATTTCCACTTGGATTTTTTTGGTGCCACGTCTTTAGGGATCTACGTAAGATGTTAAGCAGTGAAATGACTAAAGAAAAACATTTATTTATGCATTTTTTTTTCTCATACATCACTTGTTGATGCAACAATAAAGAAATGCATCTTTTTAATTATATAAACATTCAAAGATTGTTTTAATTGGAAAATACCTCCCCCCGAAACATTTTGCACCGCCATGCACTTTTATTAAACAAAATTATGCCCCTTCCCCAAACTTAAAAAAAACCCTAACCCTAGCCCTAACCTTCCCCAACTTAAAAAAAGTGTAGCTTTATCAACTACAAAAACAATTATCAAAGATAGTTTCTGAATTTTTGGGATGAGGTTTTATAATTCATATTATATGGATTTTTCGGACTACTGTTCTCATCTCGAGTGTTATTCGTAGAAAGATTTTAGGGTCTCAAATTCGACTTTCAAATTAGTACCGCTCAAATACATTAGTACCGTAAAACAAATGTTTAAAAATAGTGATTGACGAAAAGACATACGAAACCTATATTCTTATAAGATGTCGTTTAAATCATCACTTTATTGAGTTTTTCTTTTTATTTATGTTAAACATTTTTAGAAAATTCGGGTCAAGAAGATCAGTTATGAATAAATTGATTCGATTTTTGTTTCTGAATTTTTGAGATGATGATCGATTATTCGTTATTATTTGGATTCTTTAGACTATGGTTCTCATCTTGAGTGTTATTTTCACAACGTTTTCGGTTAATGTAAACTTCGACCTTCTTCAGGTGTCTATTGTCGAACTCGGGAATCTTTCGGATAACGTACTTGGTAAAATTCGATTGTAAAGTTACATTCTCCTAGAGGTGTAAGGGTCAATGCTCAGTGCGGGCGGCACTCAAAATGCAATAACGAATTATTTAGGATCATTTACCCAGTTATTGTTGACGATATGAGAGCATGCTACCCCCTCTTCCGTGGATTAAATAAGGGGTTCCGTTCGAAAGTTCGCTGCAGATTCCCGAGTTAGACAGAAAGATTCCAGAGTTAGAAAGATTCACGAGTTCGACAAGATACACGTGAAGAAGGTCGGAGGTTAGACCTATCTAAACGCCGTGGAAATAATATTCAAGATCAGAACAGTAGTCCTAAGACTCCAAAGAAAATGAATAATTTGATATTGATGTGCCAATCTTGATGAGTTTATCAAATAGTTTATGTGTTTGTGCTTGTATGTGTATGCTTTGTACGGAATAATCACATTGATACACCGGTTCTCGCCAGATCAACGAAGTTAAACAACGTTGAGCATGGCTAGTGCCAAATGGGTGACCATTTGGGAATTCTAGGCGCTGTATGTGATCTCCGCTTATCTCGACAATGTTTCCATATATCTCTCTGGAAAAGGCCCGCATAAATCGGGCGAAACATTGAATATTTAGGTCCTTCCACCTCCATTCTATATATTCAGCATATATATATATATATATATATATATATATATATATATATATATATATATGACAAAAGAGAATTATTTTGCAGGATAAAAAAGATCGTTATTAGTATAGTGTTGATCCTGGCAAACATTTATTATTTCAAAAGCAATAGTATTATAAATAATACAAGTGATGCATAAAAAAAAGTTGTGGAATTTCCACGAGGTTTCGTTTGTTAATTGATTCTTTCTTTATTTAAAACAAGTGATTAGAAACAAAAAAGTATAAAAATAGGTTTTCAAAATATCTATTGAGAGAAATGATAATTTGGGTAAAATCAAAAAATGCCGTCTGGATTTTTTTAAATAAAATTAATATATCGCTTCCTTATTTATTGAAATTTTGAAGAATTTATTCTAAAAACGATATATATATATATATACGTTTTATTTTTTATTACCGTATTTTTCTGTTTAGTTACATTATTGTTTCAGCTACGCGGCCGTTTTTTGGCCGTCGTGTAGCCTCCTCAGACTTTTGCAGGTTTTCTGTAAAAGTCTGAGGAGGCTACACGACGGCCAAAAAACGGTCGCGTAGCTGAAACAATAATGTAAGTAAACAGAAAAATACGGTAATAAAAAATAAAACGCATATTTGCTCTACAACAATATTGAGCACTTTTTTCAGGTTTTTATTAATTACCATTTCTACTATATATATATATATATATATATATATATATATATATATATATATATATTTATATATGTATCAAAACAAAGCAAAAGCAGGTACCTTCAGTCTTGGACAGACTATGGATACCCAGGAAGGGTTGCTTGCGTGCGAAATTATTGTGGCAGGAGGTGCGCAATCTCCAACCACCCCTCTCCTGAGACGACATTATTAAATACCAATGGCAAATGAAGTGAATGTACAAGACAACTGGAAACAATGCCGAGATAAGCGGAGAGAACATACAGCGCCTAGAATTCCCAAATGGTCACACATCTGATACTAACCAGGCTCAATGTTGCTTAACTTCGGTGATCTGCCGTGTATATATATATGTATGTATGTATCTATCTATCTATCTATATGTACATATTTAAAAATTATTATTGCAATTATATATATATATATATATATATATATATATATATATATATATGTGTGTGTGTATTAAAATTATTATTGCGATAATAATTTATATATATATAAATATGTAGGTATTAAAAAATATTGTAATAATTATATATATATATATATATATATATATATATATGTGATTAGTTTTTTTTTAAAAAAGAAATCCAGCAGAGTGCTCAATTAAAAGGAAAATCCGAAAAATAAGAGCGTATTTATATTTTGTGTTTGTGTACAGAAAGTTGTTATATGAGACAAGTCATTGGTACCGTCGGTTTCAAGCCCGATAATTAGGACCGTTTAAGATTTCCATATCAAGCTCTGTTCAACCAATACTCATCTCTGTGATGAGTATTGGCTGAGCAGAGCTTGATATGGATATCTACAACTTTCGGTACTTGTACAGTTTAGTCAAGACATTAAAAAATGAAAATATCAAAAAAAAAAATTAAATTTATGTATCCGTTATGGAACGAAGTTCTCTGAAAAAAAAATCACTTAATTTCCTCAAGTAGTTTTTTTTTACAGCGGAAAAACACGTTTTTATGAGAGCCATCTTGGATTAAAAAAACAATTGTTTGAATTTTAGAAACGCCAAAGGGAGATAACTCCAGTTAAAATGCTGACACTCCCTCCCCATCTTTAATACTAGCTTTTCTTCCTAAAAATCGAACATTTTGCTCGGTATCATAAAAAATTGTTTTTTTCGCTGTAAAAATAAAAACTACTTGATGAAATTAAGTGAAATTTTTTTTCGGAGAACTTCGTTCCATAATGAATACATACAATTTAAACTTTTTTCGATATTTTCATTTTTTAATGTCTTGACTAAACTGTACAAGTACCCAACTTTCTGTACACAAAATGCAATATATATATATATATATATATATATATATATATATATATATATATATATATATATATATATATATGTGTGTGTGTGTGTGTGTCTGTGTGTGTGGGTGTAGGTATTAAAAAATTATTTTTGTAATATATATATATATATATATATATATATATATATATATATATTCTTTAAATAAATACAGCGAATCGCGAAAAAAAACAAAAACTTTTTATTGGATTGCGATTTCATGGATTGAGCTATGCCACCTTTTACAGAAGAAATGACAGGTGATAGCGTACGAACAGATAGACATTTGCCTTAGTAAATTATAATTATATAGATTTATATTTTAATCTTCATGAAACATAGAAAACTCAAGAATTTTCATTTCAAATACAGAAAATATCATACATTTTAAATAATCATTTTTTTTTCAGACGTATTGAAAGTTGATTTTAATTTTGGTTTCCTAAATTAACAAGAAACTACTGAGCAATTCGATCAAACTAATTTCTCTCTCTCACTCTCTCTATTCCCCTCTCTCTCTCTCTCTCTCTCTCTCTCTCTCTCTGTGTATACATATCTATCTATATATATATATATATATATATATATATATATATATATATATACATAAATATATCTGTAAATTCATATATTTATATATATTTATATGTATAAATTTAAATGCACACACACACACACATATATATATATTTATATATATATATAACTACTTCTTTTATTCGCATAAATTTAATATACGAAGGTATAGATTTATGCGTAAACTTTAAGTATTTACTTCAAAACTGCTCAATACGTAGGTAGAGCTAGTTAGTAATTTATAAAATATATATAAGCCTGACGAATCCTATAGTTGGATGAAACGCAGAATATTCAGTGTAGCTTAATCGCCATATATATTTTATAAATTACTATATATATATATATAATATAATGAATTAGATTACATATTAGCGAATATAGGAATGTAGTAGTTTCAAATCTTACAAAATATCATTGGAAAGAAAACTTCATATGAGATCATCCCAACCAAATACAAATTGCTCAATATAGTAAGATAGAGCAAATAAAATTAGAGTTTATATATTTAGATTTTATTTAGAAATTTCAAAATAATAATTTATTGTTTGAAATTAAGAATACAATGTTTAAAATAATTTCCTTAATCCATGGATTTTCAATGTAACTACATTTCCTGTAAGGAAAATGCATATATATATATGCACACACACACACACACACACACACACATATATATATATATATATATATATATATATATATATATATATATATATATATATATATGCATTCATTCTATGCATGGAACCGATTTTTCTGGAAATAGGAAATGTCTAGGTAAGATTATTTCAAAGCCGCTTCAGTGGCATATATATATATATATATATATATATATATTCTGTCATATATATATATATATATATATATATATATATATATATATATGACAGAAAATATATATATATATGCATATATGTGTGTGTATGTGTGTAAAGACACCTTTTATGTGTATGTCTGTATGTGTGAGTGTTCGTTCTCAATTGATTCCGAAACAGCTGGGCCGATTTTTTGAAAATAATTTCACACAAATATATTTTATGTCTCTGGGAACGTTTTAATATATTTTGGTTCTCATGTAGTTGTTGTCTACCTGTTACTATTTTCGTTTTTCTTGCTCACATGCGTCTATACCGAATTTGTAGCAGTGTGCCGGCATCAACGGACTTTTTTTATTTCAATTAAAAACGGACATAAAAATGTTTTGTTTTTTTAGTTTCTTTCCAACTTTAAAAAATTTTGAATTGAAAGATGAATTGTTTACGCTAAAACATACAAAATAGAAAAATGATCTCAAGGTTTACATTTTATTTTTTCGTATCTGTTAGCGAATTATTAACCATAATTAAACCTTAAGAAGATACCAAAACGGTCATCAACAACATTTTTTGAAATTTTATCTATTTCAAACTGATATGAATATACAGTAAAAAATAATTAAATAAGAAATAAAAACAAAATTTAACAAAACAAAAGAACTTGAAAAATAAAATAGCTATATCAATTGTTCTCATTTTTCTTATTTTGGATTTATAAAATTATTATTTTGGATTTTTTAAATTATTATAAAAATTCCATACAATGGTCGACGAGAATCTTCAAATTTGCTAGAATATTTTTTTAAAATTTAATAATCAAGAAAGAAATGAAATGTTTACTTGATTAAATAATTAAAAATAAGGAATATAATTGTTGTTTTAATTTAATTATTTTATTGTGTAATAATTTATATCATTTTATATTAATTAAAAAAAAAAAAAGAAATGTTGTTTAAGTCCGTTTCGATAGAAAAGAAAAGACACGATTCATTTATGCCGGCCTATTGCTACGAATTCGGAATAAGAGCACGTGAGCGAGAAAGAAAAAACGGAAGTAGAAACAGGGAGGCACCAATTACATGAAAACCGATTAGTTTTATATTGGAATGCTCCTGATAAGTCTAAAAAATCGATAATCGAAAAAATCCGATTTTAGAATCCAAGTGCATTTTAGAAAAAAAAACCCCTCCAATTATTAAATCCAAATGTATTTTAGAGTTTTTTAAAATTTTTTAAAAGAAGACATGAACTCTAATTCTGTCACTTTTAATCTTCCATATATTAAAAAAGTAAATCAAACAAAAATTATTTTAAAACATGATCTCAAGCATAAATTTAGACGTTTATATGGTTTTTTAAAATAGACAATCTTAGAGTGATCAATCAACAATAACAAGTCATGATCTCGAATACGGAGCCAGCTAACCGAGTTTTCAATTTTCCATACAGTGCTCAACTCTAAGAATCTAATGTATAAACGGCTATATGTCTGTCTGTCTGTCGGTCTGTCTCCATATTTTCAAACTCCGAAACCAAAAGTCGCAGAGCGGCGCTACGGGCCTCAGATGATTGGATTTTTTACAGGTCGTTCTTTTATGGGTCTTTAGCGGATGAAAATTGTTTTTAAGGGGTCAAAATTGTTTTTAAGGGGTCAAAAATGGTCAAAATTGAAAAATAAAACTCGTTAAACATTTTGTTCATTCATCCTAGTTTATTTTTAATTTTTAATTTTTAATCACTTTATATGCGTGTCACGTTGGTACAGTGGTAACGTCACCGGCTTTGAATGCTTCGGTTTCGATTCTAGCCGATGGCGCCTAAATACTTGGTTTTTACTTTGAAATCACGACTATAATAATATATACGAAAACTGGACAAATTAGTAATATCATATTTAAGCGTATTTTAGACCCGGGCAAAGCCAGACGGTGCCCCCACCCGCGCTAGTAACATATATATATATATATATATATATATATATATATATATATATATATATATGTGTGTGTGTGTTGAACACTATATGATTAAGCTTTAATACACACACACACACACACAAACACGCGCATATATATATATATATTTATATATATATATATATATATATATATATATATATATATATGTATCTATAATATAAAGCTGAATGTCTGTGTGTGTATGTGTTTGTGTGTGTGTCTGGTCACGAATAAGCTCCTATATGGTTGACTATTTAAAAAAAACTGATTACATATAACGATAGAAATGTATCGAGACACAGGAATGGGTATGTTTGATCTGGCAGAACAGTGGTTCATTAAAATTGTGGGGTCTGCGTCGTGCCTGGTCCACAAAGTATGGAAATAAAAAATTAAAAAATTAAAAAAAAAGTTTACAAGTGTTTTTGATATAGATATACATAAGAATACTTTGATAAGTATTTTTTTTAACTTAAATAGAGATGGTATAATAAAATTGTGGGGTCTGTGTTCGCGCCTGACCTCCATAGAATGGAAATATGTCACAAAGTTTAACAAGGTTTTTTTTTAAATATAGATCCACAGAATATTGTGATAAGTGTTTCAGTGTGAACAGGTATGGTATAATAAATTATGGGGTTTATCTATTTTATTTTTACTTTCATCATATTTTGCTTTAGTTTTGATACCCCCAAATTCGAAGCTATCTCATTACAACTTTTCCTTTTCATAACCTATCATACTTTCATAAATCAGAGTCCATTTTCTGTAGGCTGTTTTTGAACCCAGTCAACGACGGGTACTTTTGCTAGTATATATATATATATATATATATATATATATATATATATATATATATATATATATATATATATATATATATAAGGATAGGATTGATATTGATATGAAATATATTGAGATATACCTAAATAGCACGAGAAATGCAATAAATAAATATTGCCAGATAGAAATCGATAAAAAGATCGATAATGAACTTATCGAAATGGATTAGTCGATGTACAGATTGACAGGTGTAATAAAGTAGATGGAAAGTGCTCGATAGCTATACAAAGTCACCAATCGTCCATGCATAGAGTATAGTTTCGATATCGTTGCTTGTACACCAACGACTAGTCTTTCCCTCTTTAACAGGATATAAAATATAATCTCTAACCCAATTGGTCCTGCACAGTATACCAAACTCAAACTCATGTACCGTCGATGCAATATTGCACCCTCGTGTTTGTTTTTACAGAACGCGCTTCGATGAATTACTGCACCACTTCTATTCCCTGCCATTTGAATTCATACTCTGCTCACAGTTTCTCCGACTGTACCACCATGCAGAAATTTAAATATAATGAAAACAAGCATCTTGTTGCGCAACTCCCCACCTCGAATGCCCCTTTTAATTCTGTATTCATAGCGCCCATTTCAGTGTCAAGATGCTATGTCTGTGATGAAAAAGGTATTAAAAAATAAAATTAAACTAAAAATATTACATACATCGGACGATTATGGACGCGGTAAGAAAGGAAGAAACGTATTTAAAAAAAAATGCTAAAAACACAAACAAACTGATAGTCCACAAAAATGATACAAAAAATATTGCACAAATATTTTAAAGACATTATTTATTATGGTTCCTAATGACAGTGTAAATACCTTTATATATGTTCTTTTCATTTGATGTCTTTTAAAGAAACCGTCTGATTTTACCGTCTAATGGGGCGGGGATTGCATAGTTTCGACAATTTCTATCCAACCTAAAACCTGTTCATACGATTGGTTGTTGACTGATTGTTGGTAAGTACGCAACAGAAAAGGGGCGGAACCAAAATTCCTCCCAGGCTTCGTGTTTCTTCTTTTGCGGTTTCTTTCGACAAGATTTGTCCATCCTCCATCTTGTGCTTTTATTAAAAAAAAAAATGTCTCTCCGTAATTTCTATTCGCCCCTTTTAATTTCTATCGTTCATCTTTCGCCCCCCCCCCCCTCTTCTCCGTCTCATTTAAAAACGAAAAATCCGTCTATTTTCAGTATCGAATTAACAATGTTACACCAAAAAGAGGGGGAGAGCAAAAAAGGCAAACTAAGAGAGAGAATTCATAACCCCCCCCAAAAAAAAAGCCTGTGTATGAAAATAAATAAATAAATAAATAAATATTCTTAAATAAACGTAGATGAAAACCAAATTGAAAAGAAATGAAAAAGCAAAAGATGTTTTTTTTTTTTTTTAAATAGGCCAACATTTTATTTTCCCTTTTTTTCATCTTTTCACCATTTTTTACCATTCATTTTCTGTTGTGAGTTTTGTCCTTCTTCCTCCTCTTCCTTTTCTTCTATATTTTCTTCTTCTTACTCCTTCTCAATTTCTTGTCTTCTTTCTTTTTCGTCTATTTCCTCTTCTTTTAAGTCTCCCTTTTGAGTCAGTGCATCATACGAAAGTGAAAACTCCAAATAAAAACGTTTGGGTTTGGCGCAGCAATGGCCAATAGTGTTAAAGGGGTTTCTACAGCTAAAATACCCAAAAGAACAAACATCTGTACTCACTGAAAGACACAGAGAACACCAACAAAATCCGAATCAAGCATGTTACCAGCTATTTTATATATATATATATATATATATATATATATATATATATATATATATATATATATATATATATATATATATGGGGATACCAAAATTAGTTAAAGGGAAAATCATTACCAACTCGCATTTAGGTAAAAATGCACTTTCGTATATACAATTGAATTCATTCAAAACCTATCGCAAAACAAAAACAAATAACATCTACAAAAAAAAAAAAAAAAAAAAAAAAACGCGATATATTCAATCGTGGGAGACAGCCTAGTGGTAAGGAGTTACCCCACTTACCATGAGGTCCCGATTTTGAATCTCGCTAGATTCAGCCGCTCTGGTGAGTCGTACACGACAAAACACGTGTCAGTGGATAATTATATTTTTAAAATAATCCATATGCTGCTCTCCATTTGGGAATACCAAAATTAGTTAAAGGGAAAATCATTCTCAACTAGCATTTAAGTAAAAATGCTTTTTCATATATATCATTGAATTCATTCAAAAAGTGTCACAAAACAATAACACACACACACACACACACACACACACACACACATATATATATATATATATATATATATATATATTACCGAAAGTTTTTAGATGAGACAAGTCATTGGTACCGTCGGTTTCAAACCCGATAATTAGGATCGTTTTAGATACCAATATCAATCTCTCGTTAGCCAATACTCATTTATTTTATAACCGGAAGTGCAAATATATATACATCACGAGTTCATGTTTAACTCTCATTTTGCGAAACACCCCTTTTTATTTATGGGATGGTGATAATTTTATTAACTTTAAAATTAAATTATATTAAATTAAAAAATTCCAATTTAATTTTCAATCAAAATTTTCAATTAAATTCTTTTTGTTTGCCTTTAATAATAAAAACAAAATTAATTTAAAAATTTAAAAATGAAAAAAGAATTGTTTTTAAAAATCTTTTCAAAATTTAAAACTTAACATTTATATCAATGTCGATTAAAACGTAAAATTTCATTTGATTATGTCGAAATTCGTTTAAAAATTCGTTTAAAAATTTCAACTTTCAAGGTTTAGGGGAGATACCCATTTAGCCTAAGAGATTTTCCTAGTATATTAAGCTCAATACTATTGTATTTTTCCTATAGTTTTAAAATTGAAATAGATTGTAAATTACATTTATAAAGTATGGTTTTTAAAAATTTATATAATACAATAATTTAAAATCTATAATAAATATAATTTAAAGTTACGATTAAAATCCAATTTTACAAACTAAACTCAATTTTAGAATTTAAAAGTTAACTAAAAAATACGCGTTTTTTTATGTACATAAAGATTTCGGTTTTGTCTTTTTCACTGACCCAGTTTATAAGGAGTGCTTTCCTTCTATGTATACACTTTTTCAAAGATTCACTCCTCACATTTAAGTGTCTTATTTCTGGATCATGAATTTTCCGTAGGATGTGGTACTTTTCCGCATTACAGAGAGAACATTGACTCAATTGCGGTTTATGCTCGATTTTTCTCCACTTTATGGAAAAAAAGTTATACCCTCTTCTTTAAGCTTCCGCACCCGGTTATCTAATGCTGCTTTTATCCTTGTTTTAGCTCTAAGGGAGCTCATATGCGCATATGTTTAAATGAGTCTTGTGTCATACCTATATATTTTTCCGGTATGTTTGTCGATTGGTCAGTTATTGTAGCTTCGTAAACAAATGATTCAGCTTTACAGTTGCCATCCAATAGGCACTTATTTTTGGTCCTGCAAGAGCAGCCTGCGTTAACTATCTTTCCTGGTTCCTTAGATATGACAGACTTGATCGATAGTGAATTTTCTGTTTGTCGAGGCTATTTACGTCGAAGGCGTACAAGGGCTTGTAGTTCATCAGAACATTCATTCTTCAAAAACAGGCAGAGGGATGCAAAATTTCGTCGATGAGACATGATTGAAGCTTAGATGACTGTTCAGGACCTATCAGGTTGGTGGCTTTCTTTTGAGCCCTGTCCAGGAGTGAGAGACTAGTAGCAAATGCACCAGCCCAAATGTGACAACAATACTCCATACATGGACGAATGGTGGCCTTGTAGAGGTACAGGATACTTTCAGACGTAAGTTACTTTCTAGCAAGATTAGAGAGAACCCACCTTCTTCGCAGCAAACTTGGCAATACTCTCAATGTATCTGTTCCAACTCATGTTCCCTGTGACAGTTAAGCCTAGGCGTTTGAACGAACTACTTTCAGATAATGCATCTTTAGCTATATGCATTGGTGGTTGAGAAGGTTTCTTGTAATTATTGAAGGAAACAAGCTTAGTCTTGGCAGCATTGAACGTTATCATCCATTTTTGACCCCATTCCACTACAGACTGGAGGTCTTCCAATAGGGTTTCCGCCATTGCCTTGGATATGCGTTCATTCGTTTTCTTCGTGCCTGTTATAGAGTCTGGTGTTGTTAGCAAATATACGCATCTCAGAGACTATTTTATCAGGGAGGTCATTTTTGAATATCAGAAATAATAAAGGTTCAAGGATCGATCCCTGAGTTACGCCCGCATTTATATTATATTGTTTGGACGTACGACCGTCGAAGACAACCTGGATTCTTCTCTTATTCAAGAAAGATTTAATTATGTTAAGTATTCGTCCAGTAATACCATAGATTTTATTTTCACGAGAAGACCATCGTGCCATACCCTGTCAAAAGCCTTAGATATATCTAGGGTTACTGCCCTCCCCTCCCTTGCCTTATTCAGAGTAGAACGGGCTTGCCTAAATCCATATTGATGGTCAGACAGAAGTTTAGCAGCTGTAGGGTGGTGGACTAGAGCTTGATTAATTATGGACTCAAATATTTTGGCGAAAAAGAGGGAGGAAGCTAATGGGGCAATAATTTTATGGGTCATATATATATTAGTGTTCAGACGATTAATTGGAATCGGAAATTGGAAAAATCGAAACTTTTGGGGGTATCGGAATCGGAGAAAATTGTGCCTATTTTCTGATGCTAAGACTGATACTTTTAATAAGTTTTGCTTAAAGCAAAGTCTTTCACTGCAGGCAATAATAATAAAATAATAAATATTTATGAATTTTAAACAACCAGTAAAACTTAAATCCATAGATCATCTTCCACAAGTGTATATTTTTACGCTTGAGAAAACATCTGCGTATTTCACAAGTGTTTTTACGGTAATCGGGAAAAATAATAACTTTATAGTTTAATATTTATTCATTCATAAAGAATCAGAATCGGTAATTTAGTACAGAATCTGTAATTGTATCGAAATATAGGCTTCTTCTGTACAAACTACAGCTAGTTCACAGGAGTAGCATGTTCTCGTTCCGTCAGTTCTAAGTAATATGCAATAGTGTTTGGAGTGCAACCCGCACTGAAAATTAACTCTTCAACCGCCAGTAGTATCACTTGTGCAACTGGATTTTTATTCTGGTCTTTATGGATTAAATAAAGGGTTCGGTTTGAAATTCCGTGTCGATGTAAGAATTCCCTGAAGAAGACCGAGGATTACATTGACCGAAACGTTGTGAAAATAACCCTGGAGATTAGAACAGTTGTAGGAAAAATCCAAAATAATAAGAATAATGAACCCTTATCTCACAAATTCAGAAATGGCAACATAAGTTGATAAACATTTGTTAATGCCTTAAATAAATGTTGAAATCAAGAAAGAAATGTCGAAATATGTGTCTTTTCTCTCGAAAACAAAATGGATTTTTTCGTTTGTTTTATATTTTTGTTTTTGTTTTCTGAAAGGGGAACATGACGGATGATGATAAAAACGGTCCGACGAAACCTGATACATTTATGGACACGAAAAAAAGCCAAGCTGCGACTAAATTTAGAATTGTGCATTTTAGCCGCGTTAAGTACACATGCTTTATGATTTTTAAAGGAGGGTACGAGAGGGAGGTGGGGAGCCGATGTCTTACATTTGGAGAGGGGTATGTATATATATATAAAAAAAACAACCACGCAAACACACATTCATTTACATACACGTAAATAGCGACACCAATGAACTCACACACACAAGTACAGTAACAAACGGACGTACACATACAGAAGCACACGCAGCCACAAGAACACTTCGACGGGCACAAGAGATTTGTCAATGATATAATATCAAAAAGGGCAAATATAAAAAAATAGCTTGCATATTATTGGATACTAGCAGAACCCGTGGAAATTGCACGTTAGGTGAAATTTTACAAAACACATCTCTTCCCTAAATATATAAAATGAACTCATTTTCCCCCTCTGATTTTGACCTTAATAGGATTAAAAATCAATGCATTTCATGCAAATGTAATATGCACAAACTGCAGAACAATATCTTAGGTGTGTTATTACCTATCCACTTCCTCGATAATCGTAGATTCCTATATTCTTTCTGCTGAGAGTTCACTGCCAAAATCGGTTAACATCAATGGAAGTGGTAAAATCTTTTCTCTCTAATAAATTCCTCCTTCTCCCGCCACCACTTAACACCGTTGCGGGATCGTCTACAAGGGACCGTTACGAAAGAAGACCGGTTTGGGTTTTCTTTACTTCGTAGTTGCTTTATGCCATTTTGTTTCGCTTTTCGCTGTGTTTTTGTTTTTGTTTTTCCGAACACGTTCATCATTTTCCCCCTGCTTTTTGTTCTTCCGATTATTTTTTTAAAGAATTTTTACGCTTGTTCGTTTTTTTTTTTGTTTTGGTTTTGCCAATTTATTGAATAAGTTTAACATCGTTTTTTTTTTATTAAAACAGGGTTATTACTTCGCTTATTCTTTACTTTACCTCCCCCCGCCCTCCTTACACACATACCTCCAAGCAACCGCGCAACGCCGGGTACCCTCGCTAGTTATAAATAAAATGAATAAAAAAATAAAATAAAACAAATAACAACGAATTTAAAACAATTTTTTATCAGATTCTTTTGAAACTTTTAAAGCTAAAAAGAATTGATTTTAAAAAGTTAGATTTTTCCAATGAAAATTTAACGCATAACGCATTGCTTTTTTTTCTGAATATTTTTTATATAAATTATAAAAGAACAGATGTCGATTCACTTGCACATTTTTTTAATTTAAAAATAAAAACTATAATAAAAAAACTACAACTTCTCTCAACATGACTTTTTTAATTATAAAATAAAATAAGCAATTGAATGGACTCACAGAAAATGGACCAAAAAGACACCAACAGCAATTTAACAGACAAGAATGATTATTCGAAATGTAGAATTAACTTAAAAAGAAAAACGGAAACCCTAAATGCTATATTAAACCGTGTGTTTAAATGAAAACATGCTGTCTAAATCCCCCCCTCTCTCTCTCTCTCTCTCTCTCTCTCTCTCTCTATATATATATATATATATATATATATAACTACTTCATTTACTCACATAAAATTAATATACGAAAGTATAAATTTATGCGTAAACTTTAAATATTTACTTCAAAAGTGCTCAATACGTAGGTAGAGCTAATTAGTAAGTTATAAAATATATATGGCGATTAAGCCGCGTTAAGTACACATACGCCTGAAGAGTCCTAGAGTGGATGAAACGCGGAATATTCAGTGTAGCTTAATCGCTATATATATTTTATAACTTACTATATATATATATATATATATATATATATATATATATATATATATAATCTCCCTTTCCATTGACAAAATATTGTACTAGATGAATGACCTCTCTTTGATGTAGTCTCGTTTTCAAATATATAATTATTGAAAGCGTAACGTACGAACTAATCAAAGGACCGGACAAGCAGAATATTATATGAATTGTTTTTCGAATTTAAAAATAGTTTACAAAACAGTATATATTAATTAAGAATTTTAAACATAATATAAAAATATTTCAGCAAATGATAAAAACTTGCTAAAACAGCATAGAAAATGTCGATTATAGTAGAAACATAATACGTAGATAAAAAGTTAATTATTCATTAATTAGAAAAGGTTTATCAATAATATAATGTACAAAGTAATGCTAAATAATATTAATAACCATTATATATATATATATATATATATATATATATATATATATATATATAACAGAACACTCAAGCTACGCTAACGTGCGGTAGTAACCCGAAACAAGTGTTCGTAGTTCATATATATATATATATATATATATATATATATATATATATATATATATATATATATATATAATGTTTAAAATACTTAATTAATACATACTGTTTTGTAAACTCTATTTAAAATTCGAAAAACAATATATATATATATATATATATATATATATATATATATATAGTAAGTTATAAAATGTATATGGCGATTATGCTACACTGAATATTCCGCGTTTCATCCACTCTAGGATTCTTCAGGCTTATATAAAATTATATAATTTACCCACATAAATTTATATACGAAAGTATAGATCTATGCGTAAACTTTAAGTATTTACTTCAAGAATGCTCAATACGTAGGTTAAAGTTTACGCATAAATCTATACTTTCGTATATAAATTTATCTGAGTAAATTAAGTTTGGTTTGGTTTGGTTGTTTTTGTTTTACGGCATATCAACCCTTTTCAGGTTATTTAATACCAAATCCAAAGATTTTGAAGAAAATTTTTTTAATAGAATATATTTGTTGTTTTCAAGTCGGTTTCTATTTAACCCATAGTTGGGACCCTAACAGGTACTACCACTCTGGGTCAGAGTGGACCTGGGAGCAATGGCAATTAAAGGGTGGCTCCACACTCCCCAAAGCCCGCAAGCGGGGGCCTTACCATCGGATATAGTTTAAGGACCAGTAAATTAAGTAGTTATATATATATATATATATATATATATATATATATATATATATATATATATATATATATATATATGTTTAATGTTTTGGGGAAAGAATTCCATCTAATTGCTCAATTACAAAGAAAACCTTTCAACATAAGAGCTTAATATTTATTTATTTAAAACTGTACAGAAGGTCAGAAAAACATTGGTACCGTCGGTTTCAAGCCTAACTTAAGGGATACCAGTTAATGGTAAATGATGTTAGGCCCCCGTCAACCATATTGTTTTCTGTTAATCAGTCAGAGGAAAAACAAGAACCGCACCCATTATCCCTAATGATATTCATTTTTATTTAATTATAAATTGTCTGTCCCTATTTCTATATATTTAATTTTAATATCAATTTGTCAATTATTTATTTTAAATATTTTAGTAAATATAAGTTTATTTTGTTTAATTTATTTTGTCCTAATCTGTTTTTAATTGATATGACTTCCGGTCTTGGACCTATCAGAAATAACCGATCAAGGCTACGTTTTTTTGTGCTGTCCAGAATACTATCAGCTTTATCAAAACATATTTGTTGATTTAATATATTTCTCATTCCGTGGGATTTCCACAGATCTTGCTAATAGATAAATATTCATGAAAAATATCATAAGTTTTTTTTTTTTTTTGTATTTAGTATAAATAAGATCTTTGTTGTATACTATGACCGCTTCACAAATTATATAGGTAGTCATTTTTTATCGCGTTACCGGAAGTTAACGGAAAGCTTAAAATTAACGATATCTATTAATTTATCTTGCGCATCAATCTCTGCGTGATCAGTTCTTAATAAGCATAAAACTAAACGAAATTTCCATGAACAAAGTTTCTTTCCGAGTAAGTCCTATCTGTGGAAAATCTGTCTATATGTCTATAAAAGTGAGAAGGTGCGTGTGTGAGGACAACTCTCAACCTGTATACTTAATGAATTTTGATCCACAGACTTGAAATTTTGTATATAGGATATTCAGACATGCGGAAAGTTTTTTTTTTTATCGGTTTTCATCCGGAAAAAGAACTTTTAAGGGTTCAAAACTGAAAAATTTGTGCGTGGGAGTCGAGTTTTTTCTCCGCTTGCTAACTGTTTCACAATTGCGCATGCGTGAATCGTTAACATTACAGATTCCTTATGTTAAACATAAGTAGGTTTGAAACACTTCTTAAAGAGCGTGTCGCGCTGGCCGATTCGTTATCGTACTTCACTCACTGTATTTACATTTTGGTTTCGATTTCAGCTCGAGTATTTTTTTTCTTACTTACAAGAAGTGAACTGTTCAGAAAAAAAAATAATACTCGCTTATACATGTCTTAATTTCTGTATAAATTAAAATATAAAATTTCTGTCCATTTTACGATGTAAGAATGTGTGTGTATGTGTGAGGACACTTCTCAATCTCTCTCTCTCTCTCTCTCTCTCTATATATATATATATATATATATATGTATATATATATTCTCAATCTCTCTCTCTCTATATATATATATATATATCTATCTATCTATATATATATATATATATATATATATATATATATATATATATATATTCTCAATCTCTATATATTCTCAATCTCTATATATTTTCAATCTCTATATGTTTCATCTACATACTTGAAATTTGGTATATAGAATATTCAAAGGGCTGCTAAGGGGTAAAAATTGAAAAATTCGTATGTGAGGATCATCGGAGTTTTATCTGTTTGTCACCTGTTTAACGACTGCACCCGCGTGAATCGTTCACATCAAAGATTTATTGTTAATGAACGTGGCAAGCTAACCTAATAGTTATCGTACTTGACTCACTGTCTTTAGGTTTTGGTTTCGATCTCAGCTCGATTATTTTTAACTTACAAGAAGTGAACTGTTTAGAAAAAAAACCATACTACTTGCACGCACATGTCTCAGTTTTTGTTTGTTTGTTTTTTATTTCATTATTTTTTTAAAGAAATTACCGTTACGTTTAGTACCGGGCAACGCCGGATATATCTGCTGATAATATCATAAGACTGGCTACAGCTTGCCCATTTCCAAGTCCAATGTTAACAAATTGTTGTTGAGCTGTGCTTTTAAATAACTAAAGTTTGTCCATTCAACCTATCGATTCCAATTTTATCAAGGTGTTCTTCGTCTTTCAATTGACAATTCGATTAACCAGTTATCCTGTAGTTGCCTTTAAGCTTTGATAATCGGTGACTCGCATAAAAATCTAATAATTGTCGGTTGTTATTTCTCTTCTAGATTGGAAACGAAAACAGAGGACTACTACTGAAACCCAACCGAACCATGTAAAAAAAGAATTATCGACATAACTGAGCGAACAGTTCTTCCTGTCAGTTAATAACTGTGGAATACTCCACGAGAAACAGAATGAACCCATTACCAATAATTTCCTCCAGAGTGCTTAAGCCTAAACATCGATTTCATGGACAAAGCTTCTTTCTTAGAAGTGCACGCCTGTGGAACTCTGTTACGTTTTCCTGCTTTCCATCTGACTACAATATGGTTGTCATCAAGTCCATCATGAACAAGTTCTTGATGAGCCATTCCCTTAAGTTACCAAATTTACACTAGTAACGATTACTACGACATTTTCCCATTGACTTCCGTACACTAATTAACCCTTATCCTTGCGTGGTCTTCATCCCTTGATAAGTGTGACTCCTTTGTAAGAAAAAAATAAAATAAAAAGTAACAGAAGACAAAATGCAAAATCGGCCATTTTTCTTTTTTTTTTTTTACTCACAAAGTATGAATATATGATAAAAAAACGATTAAAATATTCTTCGAACTCATGCATTAGCGTTTATAGTTCGAACTTATGAAAAGTATCAATGGAAAACACGACTAACGCCATTTTCCCAGATTATTACGCTATCACTATAAAACATGTTAAAAAATGTTCGCAACATCCACAAAATTGTACAAAAATCATATCGTATTACATGGAAAAATGCGAGCATGAAAAGTAATATAGTTAAGATTAAACTTAGAAAAGTAAAGGACTAGTTGTTAAAACTGGAAAAGAAAAAGACAAGATATTCTAGTAAAAACTATAATAAATTTATAACTTAAAATATTGCAGCATCAAGGATCAATATATAATGTCAAATTGATTTTTTTTTTACTTTTCATTCTCGCATGTAATCCATGATTTTTCCAGGCTTATACTTTGAAATAATATTTTCTTTTTTGTGTTCAGTAACATACGCATTGTCAGCAATCCATAAAAATATTACCAACTTCTTAAGTTGACTAAATAAAAAAAATCAAATAAAAGACGTAATTAAGTAAATAAACAAAAGGAAGGAACAAAAAGAGAGAGAAACAGAATTAACAGGCGACATCGTAAGCGAATGATTTTCAACCCTAGCATGGCAAAAAGCATCACTTTTGTTACCTCTTTATATATAACCCAATAAGATGGCATACGACCGACATTCCCATGATGATTTATAAATGATTTATTCGATGACGAAAAGGTTGCTATGGTAATCAACAGCCGATTGGAAGAAATAGTCTCTAAAACATCAATGTTGAAAAATTTGCTTTGGTAACCAACAGCCACTCAAAAGAAATCGTGTCTAAACCGTCAATGTTATATATATATATATATATATATATATATATATATATATATATATATATATACAGTCCTGGTCAAAATCATAAGACCACTTACGAAAGTAAGCGTTTACGCATATTATCGAATTTTTAATCAAACTAATGGTTGAAACCATTGCCAAATTCATTCGAAACCTTAACCCTGATCTAATAATTATTTTTTAAAAAACAAACATTTTTACCTGGTCAAAATGATAAGACCACTGATAATTTATCTAACAAAAGGTAATTATAAATTACTAAAAAGGGTCTCAGTATTTATTATAACCTCCATTATTACGAATTACTTCAAAAATTCTCTTCAGCATGCTTGCGACTAAGTTTTTTATTAGTTGCGAAGGAATTTTATCCCATGTACTGAAAACTTAATCAGAAAGTTCCTTTATCAAATCATATTGGGTTCCATCCTTGAACACTTCTTTTGCCATCCATCCCCGAAGATTTTCAATGGGATTGAGGTCCGGAGAACATGCTGGATGATCTAGCAATTCCGTATTATTTGAAGAAAAGTATTCTCGTGCTTGTCGAGAAGTGTGTATCGCAGCGTTGTCTTGCTGGAAAATCTAATTTCTTCCACACAGACGTGGACCTTCAGTCCTGATAGAAGCATTTTTAAGCATTGAAATGTACTTCAATGATGTTTGCCGGCCTTTCACTACTTGCAACTTTAGGGTCCCAGCTGACGAGAAAGCACCCCAGATCATTAATGACCCTCTCCCACTATGCCGAGTTGAAAAAGTCTCTTTGGGCAAATTTTTATCATGCCAATAGTGTTGAAATCCATCTGGACCATCTAGATTAAACTTTTTCTCATCGGAGAAAATTACATTTTCCCACTTGTCTTCATCCCAAGTCTGGTATTTGGCGGCATATTTAAATCGTTTAGTTTTGTGCTGTTCGAGAAGACGTGGTTTCTGCAGTCGCTTTAAATGATTGAAACCCTTCATTTTCAGATGCCTTCTGATGGTTTTAGGACTACATTCTACTGCTGTTTGGCTTTTCAATCGACTTGAGCTCATACTGGAGTTTTTTTTTTAACTTCTTCTGATACGGCGATCTAGTGATGGGGTTATTTTTTTGGTCGACCTAGACTCTTTTTGTATCCATATTGATCTGGATTTCTTAAAATATTTGTGATGACCGTTTTGTTACGATTCACTTCGTTTGCAATGGATCTATGGGAGAGTCCACCCCTATTAAGCTAAAAAATTCTTCCTCTCTCAAACTCTGATAATGGTTTCCCTTTTGCCATTTATAATTTAGTAAGATGTTTTTTTATCCACTAACAAGTTGCTTTTAGTAATATGGAAAGCTTTTCGTATTCATTTTTTCAAAACTAGCCGATTTTATTAAAGTGGTCTTATCATTTTGACCAGGTGAAAATGTGATTTTTAAAAAAATAATTATTAGATCAGGGTTAAGGTTTCGAATGAAGCAGATTTCATTTTTTTCCATCATATTTTCCCTTTTGGCAATGGGTTCAACCATTTGTTTGATTAAAATTCGATATTACACGTAAACGTTTACTTTCTTAAGTGGTCTTATGATTTTGACCAGGACTATATATATATATATATATATATATATATATATATATATATATATATATAATTATTTACTATAATTATTTACTATGATAATTATGAAATACCTACAGACACTAGTGTTTCATCCTTTCGGGAATCATCAGTGCTGAGTGTCACGATTAACCCCAGTCGATGGATCCGAACCCGGCGACAGAAGTCATCCTTGGCTTCCTTAGCAAGAAATGCTGTTGATTTATGTTTTTAATGCTTTTCACATCAGTCAGAATGATCTAATCATTATCCGATGATCTGCGCGTAAGAGCTAAATTGACCGACTTAATTCAACTGAAATTGCTCAACGATAAGAAACGAGTTTCTTAAAGAGTCTGAAATAATTATTTACTATAATTCATATATATATATATATATATATATATATATATATATATATATATATATAAGTAGGTTCATTCCATAGTCGAATTTCGGCGCGGTTTTCTTGATCTATGTTAGTTAGTAGACTTTCTTGTGTGTGGCGCGTTTGCTTATGTGACATGCAAGAGGCTCGGGTTTCGAATCCATAGTTTGCATATGTCTTACTAATGAACCCAAATGTGGGCGAAACTGGAGTCCTGAACTGTCGGTGTGTTGGCTGGCATGGATCTTGTAAGCTGCGACGTTGTTTGACTGTGAAAATAATTATATATATATATATATATATTTGTGTATATATAATTATGTATTATTCTATTTATTTTTCTATTATTCTACTAAACTAATCGTTCTATTTAATGTCCGTCCGGATTCATCTGTTAATTTTCAAAATTAATGAACACAATTATACTGTTATTTGTCTGATAATAATAAATATATAATATAATATAATATAATACAATATAATTTAATATAATAAATTTAATAAATAATATATCAGAAACTATTATATATATATATATACATACATATATATATATATATATATATATATATAATTTCCTTCTAGTATACCACCTAAGTACCCTTCTACGGCCACAAGGGGAATATTTACTCCTAAATAGATGGCATATCCATGGGTTCCGTCCTCGGACCCATTTTTAGTGAGTTCTACATGAGTCACTTCGATAAGCTGATACTCCACTACACCAATACACCCTCCATATATGTAAGGTATGTGGACGATATTCTCCACCTTGCTAATAACAATCAACAAATCCTTACACTTAAGGACGATCTCCAAGACAACTCTGTATTCAAATTCACTGTAGAATTGAATGTTAATAACAAAATTCCTTTCCTCAATGTCAATTCCTATAATACTTTTAGCCCAACTACAAAAAACCTTCCTTCTATAATTCTTGCCTTCTTAATTTCTAGAGCAAATGTCACAACCGTTACAAAATAGCCATCATCAAAAACCTACTCAACCTAGCAAAGCTTATCCTTACCAACAAAAGAATACTACTCGTCGAACTAAAAATTATTGAACAAGTTCTCATCATCAACGATTCACAAATTATCTTGTTGACGAACATATAAACTCCACGCCCCATCAGTTCAACAACATAATAACTCTAAAACAATCAAACTATTCTACTACAATTAAATGCAACCGGGCTTAAAGTTAGAAGTAATCACTATAAAAACCATCATCCATAAATACATCTCCCTCGTTGATAACAATAACATTATATTCATCATTTACTATAAGAAAATTATCCCACCCCTCCTCTAAAATTAATTGAGCACACCAACGCCATCTATCAGTTTTATATGCTCCTTTGGAGTATATAAAATATTTTATAGATATTTTAATCCCAACCAAAAAAGCTCAATACAGACACAATAAGCTGTATTCTCTTTATATATATATATATATATATATATATATATATATATATATATATATATATATATATATATATATGACAAATAAAAGACAAAAGTCTATATTCCAAATTTCATGATGCTGACTGTAATTGAAACTTCTCTTCCAATTTTCGGATTTTTTTTATTATGCCCAATGCACTTTCTTTTCTTTTGATTTTCTATTCATAACTGCTATTTCTTCTGATGAGTTAAAGGCAAAAGATATTGGTATTTATATTTGATTGAAGCTTATATTAGGTTAACATCTCCTTTGATTTCATTGCTTATATATATATATATATATATATATATATATATATTGTGTTTTATTTTTTTATTACCGTTTTATCTGTTTGGTTACATATGTTTCAGATGTTGGACCATGTTTACGATCTAACAGCCTCGTCAGACCTTACAGAAGTGGTTGTTATTATTATTATTATATATTATTATATATATATATATAATTATAATATATATATTTTTTTTATTTTACACAGTGATCACCACTTATCAAGGCCCGGAAGCCACTCAGGGATAAGGGTTATTACAAGTACATTACGTTAGTGTGGAGATTTGGTGAAGTGTTTACTTAAGGGGGCGGTTCATTAGGAATTTGTTAACATTGGACTTGAAGACATCCAAGTTGTAGTCCGATGGGAAGCAGGCAGACGAAACAGAGTTCCACAGGCGTGCAGTTCTAAGGCGTGCAGTTCCGCGTTTTGATTTAGGCACAGATATGGAGTGGGGGAAATTTTTCACAGTGGATTCAGCTAAACGGGTGTTTTTCGTGAAAGATTGGCGAGGGGGGACCAGAGATTGGAGTTCCGACGAGCACCTACCATGGAAATAACGATAAAACAAGGATAGGCTCGCAACGTCTCTTCTGTGGGAGAGAGGTTGCAGGGTAGAGAAAAGGGCATCCTCCACTAAGCCACGAAGTCTATTTTGTACTCTGTCAAGGCAGAATAGGCTGTTTTTAGCAGCTCCTGCCCAGATATGGCAACAGTATTCCATCCTTGGACGTACTTGGCTTTTATATAGATAGAGAATTGCTTCAGTAGTGAGATATCTTCTGGAGCGGTAGAAGGATCCCACCATCTTTCCAGCGACCTTGGCAACAGACTTGATGTACATGTTCCATTTCAGATCAGGAGTAGAGGTCAAACCCAGAAGCTTGTCAAAACATTGGGCCTCACCCAGACGAGAGCCATCCATCACAATTGATGCCAGATGGGGATCAGAGCGTTGATGATGTAAGGATAGGAGTTTGGTTTTGGATTCATTAAAGGTAACCAGCCACATCTTCCCTCACTGAACCACGCGCTCGAGATCAGAGGAGAGAGAATCCGAGAGAACTTTGTCATTTACAGCCTTTGATGTGTTGCCGTAGATGGTCGTGTCATCAGCATAGATGTCAACGAATGATTTAAGTATGTGTTTAGGGAGGTCATTGATGTAGATCAGGAAGAGAGTTGGGCCCAGGATTGACCCCTGAGTGACTCCAGCATTTATATTGCAGGCCTCCGATTTTTGTCCATCTACCACTACTCTTATGAGCCTATCGGAGAGAAATGATTTAATGATTGAGAAAACATTTCCAGTTATACCGTAGCTGGAAATCTTGTGAAGTAGACCCTTATGCCATACCTTGTCGAAGGCCTTTGATATGTCAAGAGCAATTGCTCTAGAAAGGAAGCCTTTGTCAAGAGATTCACTAATCCTGTGGGATATTACCGTCAGCACATCTGCGGTAGATCTTGCAGAGCGGAAACCATATTGTGTGTCACTAAGAAGGTTGTTCCTGCTGAGGTGGTTGACTATTTCTCTATTTAATATGGATTTCAGCAACTTACTCATTACAAACAGGAGACTTATTGGTCTGTACTGAGAGGGAGATGACTTATCACCTGAATTCTTAAATACAGGGCAAACTGATGAGGTCTTCCAGGGAGTCGGAAAGCACTCCTCCTTAAGGCAGCGCTTAAATAGTTTCGTAAGTATGGGAGCAAGTTCTGGTTGAAGCTTTTTTAACACTATAATTGGGATGCCATCAGGACCAGTTGCTTTACTGGAATCTAGGTTCTTGATTAGCTTTGCGACCTCATGCACAGATATTTGTATGTTACCTAGCTTGTTCTGTGTTATAGGAGGAAATATGGGGAGTTGATGGCCTTCGTCGCATAGGGTAGAATTAGCTGCAAAGTTCTTTGCAAATAGTTTGGCATTGTCTGATGCTGACGAGATGACCTCTGGTCCATTGATAATGGTTGGGATAGAACGCACACTTCTGTTCAGGATCCTATTTGTTATTTGCCAAAACTGGTGGGAACCAAGCCGCTGATCAGCTACCTTGGATTTAAAGACTGGGCCTATAGCTTTCTTGCATTTTTTATTACTCTTTTACAGTGGTTGCTGGCAGTCTTTAAAGCAGCTTTAGTCTCAGTGCATCTATTACGTTGGTAGCTATGGAAAAAGTGATTTCTGTGCGCGATAGCAGCAGCACATTCTGGGGAGAACCATGGCTGGCTGTTAGGTTTTTGTTGGAATTTTTAGATGGTATATATATAGTAAGTTATAAAAATATATATGGCATATAACTTACTACCTAGCTCTACCTATGTATTGAGCACTGTTGAAGTAAATACTTAAAGTTTACGTATAAAATAATACTTTCGTATGTTAAGCTATGTGATTAAACGAAGTAGTTATATATATATATATATATAGTGGTTTTTGTTTTGATTTTGTAAACGATAGTAATGTTTTTGTCTCCGCCTCGGAGAACCGGTGTTTTTCTTAGAGTATTATTTATTTATTTATTATTTTTAAAAACAGTAATCTACGGACACGCGAGTTTTGGAGCTCTATTCCTCCGCAGCGTAGCTTGACTGTCGGTAGGATCCGAACCTTGGACCTTATGTATTTCAGTCCAGCGCCACAATCCACTGCGCTATGTTGCCATAGACAATTTACTGCTTCGTTTTTATCGTTCATGTGTTTAAGTGGTTTTTGTTTTGATTTTTTAAACGATAGTAATGTTTATGCCTCCGCCTCGGAGAACCGGTGTTTTTCTTAGAAAGTCACCCAATTTTATTTGGTCATATTATTTAATCATTTATTTATTATTTTTAAATATATATATATATATATATATATATATATATATATATATATATATATATATATATTTATATTTATATTTATATTAAGAAATTCTACTTGAATAACTAAAATAACAAGTCTCTTTTATTCTATATTACCTTTACGGATAATTAACTGACGTGTATCCCAACGATGCCCAGGAAAGCAGATTAACTCAAGAAAAGCCAATGCATTCGCCTTTATCTTTTGTAATTATTTCTTGTTTCTGTTTTTCCGGAGTTATACCGGCCTGATTTTAACGTAAGACAAAAATCAGGAAACAATTTTTTTTTTGTATTTCCGATAAAGGCTTTGTTTTTACTGTACAATTTAAGTAGTATTTTCTTAATGGAAACTGTAATTCAGGACGTCAATAACTGAAGGAAATGATTTGACCCCTGCTGGTCATATCAAGATAGATAGATACATAGATAGATAGATAGATAGATAGAGAGAGAGAGAGAGAGAGAGAGAGAGAGATAAAGAGAGAGAGAGATACAGAGAGAGAAGAAGAAAGAGATGATGATGATGATGATGATACGGAGAAAGTAAGAAAACGTCCATTTAATTTGCGCGTTTAAAGATTTAAATCTTATTTCAATCAGGAGCGTGACACACGAAAGGAAATCGCTTGATCATTTTGTAAAGTAAGTAAGGTATTGTAAATAAGTAAAGTATTTAGGAAATTCTTTAAATGTGATGGATTGAATAACGAATATTACTATATGCAACATGAATTATTTTACAAAGAAAAGCCGGTTAGAAAATAAACCGAAAACAAATTATTTGATTTACCTATTAATTTGTGATGGATTTGCATAAAAAATAATATTTATTATTTAATCATATTATAAATATATAAATATTTGTAGTAAACATCTGTTGTAAATAAAATGTTCAGCCATCTTGTTAGCCTTTAATTACACCTATGCATTTATCGTATGCCTTACTTTCGAAACAAACACGGCAAACCACTTTGCTCAAAACTAATATTTACGTAAACGTTACTATTAGTGACATAAATTATTTTAACGGGAATTTATTATTTTATGTTAGTTTAAAATAATACTTAATAGAAAATATAAGCCAGTATTTCCTGGCTTATATTTTCTATTAAGTATTATTTTAACGCAAATCCACCACAACTAGATAAGTAAACTAACATAAAATAATAAATTCCCGTTAAAATAATTTATGTCACTAATAGTAACATTTATTTTTTTTACCAAATTTTCTCTTAATTATGTTTTAGATGGAGATCAGGTATCCTACCGGATTTCAGATATTCACTCGCCATCTTATACACTCCAATCGAGAGATCTTTTTAAGATTCTAACCGACCCTATAAGTGCAATTATTGGTATTTCCCTTGCACTTGGTTTCCAGAGTATATTTTCCTGGTAGTTTTTTAAAATTCTTTATCACTAGTCTTGTGGCTCGTATGATTCAGGGAATGACAGATATTATCTTTAAATTCCAGTTTCTTTTCATGTCGTACATAAGGCATTTTTGTTTCGTTATCTTTTCCTTCTCAGCTCTCTTTAACCCAGCATTGTTGAGGACATTAACTTCCTTTTCTCATGTCAGTAAATCAGATCTAATAGGCCCGTTTTCTAGGTAAGCAGCTGTAACAATTACATAGTCATAACAGAATAAGAGAATATTCTTTTCATTATTTTGACTCTCGAGTATATATCAGTTAATATCTTATATTTTTTATATAGAGTGATGTGATTCTTGATTGATTAACTTTATCTAACTGTGTCAGATATATACTCGAGCGTCAAAACAATGATTAGAATATTCTCTTGTCTTAGCCCTAGTCATAACCTTTATGAGATCCGATATGTCAAGTTTGCCCAACTATTGCTGGTAAAAAATAACCCGCAATTTATAATCTGATTAATCTCTTTGAGTTATATGCAACATGTAATATTGCACATTATTCAGTTATTATGTGGTGTTGCAAAACTAATGTCTCATATATTTTAACTAAAAAATCTGAAGAGTTACGAAGACGGGAGTGGTACCATTAAAACGAGCACTCTTTTGTTCTCCAGAATTTATTTTTCTACATAGTCATCACGATTCTCAATGCACTTTTGCCAGCGATGAATGATGGCTGTGCATGGGCGTTTGGAGCACGCTTTGTCATATGAAGGTCATTCCAAAAGTAAAGCCTTCTCTTTTTCATTAGCTAAAAAAGTTGAAGAGCTACGAAGACGGGAGTGGTAGCATTAAAAACGAGTGACCTTTTGACGTTTCTGAATTTTTTAGATGAGGATTGGTTATATATACATGGAATACTCTGAGGAAATGACATTAGGATCAACACCACTAAAGCCAACAATTCAATGATGCATCTCTGCTGATGACGCACGTCTATGACAGGGGTTGCTAACGTAGTCTCATACCATCAATATATGCAGCAGAGAGATGAAACTTTCTGGTCATGAATGCATAAGTTCAGTCATCATAACATTGCGATTTGCAATCCTCTCTGATCCATTCAGTCTGAATAAGAAATAGGAGGTATTACTTTTGGAACACACCTCATAATATATGGATTGATATGCCGTAAAACAGTCGAGCCAAGAAAACTGATCGGCCAATAATTTTCCATAAACACACTTTTTTTTCGCTTTCCGCCATGCGCGCGTTCTGACATCGAATGGGGTGGAGAACTTCCACACAGACGGAATTAGCTTCATAAACCTTTAAGAGGAGTACCACGTTCACAGACCCGCACACCCAAGGATATACCCACACCCTTTTCTGTATACTAACTTCATAGACACTGACAAACTCATTCCCTCCGTTAGTTTATTTATTTATTACTTTTTTTCCATGGGCTGGTACTTGCGTGTCTTATTTTTCGTCGGCTGGTTTTAATACCTCCCCTCCTCAACGCCCGCTGCTTCCATCCACTTTTTTCGAGTTTGATTCCGTTCTTTGCCTCAGAGACGCGAAAAGCTTCACAAAAAGCAGCAGTCGCCCTCACTCGTTACCCGGGTTGCTTCTCTTGAAGTGTCAGTATCATAGTGCCGATGCTCGTCGAGGGCTGATATACAAAAAAAACAAAAAACAAAAAAAAAAACACTCTCTCTATATATATCCAACAAGCAGAAAGCGAAAAGCACCCAAACTTGTTACCAAAAGTTGACATCAAAAAAGGAAATTACGGATTTCTTGGCTTACATCTTTTATTTTAGAAATAACGGAAAATTTTCTTATAATCATTGACATCATTGAAATGAAAAAATCTTGTATTTTTTAATGTTTTTTTTAATTTATTATTTAGACGTTCATTCGAATTTCATAAATTCTTTTGATATGCCTACAAGAGACACGTCAGTGTTTCATGTTTTTTCAAAAGAAGAAAAAAAAAAAAAGATAACTGTAACGAGAATTGATTGTTTCAATCAAAATCTATAGTTCCAGTATAACGGTTGATAAAAAAAAAAATTCTCACAACTTTGATAAAAAGTTCAAAGTTTGATAAATGGATTTCTTCAAATAAACTGCGAAACCTGAAGTACGTGTGTTAAGACAAACAAAATACAAAAAAACAAAAACAAAACAAAAAAAAATCCCAAAAGAACGCACGGATTCCAAGGAAATATAATAGAAAATATTTATGGAATATTCTTTTACAATTTGTGTTTCTACAGCATATTCCTGCTAGGATTTTCACCATTTATTCACGGAATAAGGATCGAAGAATAATTATCACGCAAATCTTTTAGTTTTTATTATTTTTGTTTCTTTCTGGAAGGAGTGGATATACTTCAGAAAAGGTCAGCCGATTCTGTTTTATAGTTTAATGGCCCCCATCTAAGTGGACAGTTCAGACCCCCTCCCCCCTGAAAAAGAAATAAGATGGACTACTAAGTATTTGGATAACGCTGACCACCTGACCTATACATGGACTTTTATAAACACACTGTGACCGTTTTGGAGGGATCATGTTGCTGATTTTTGTAATTAAGTCGCATCGGAAGGACCAATCCTATATCATCTGACAATTTGGCCGGAAAGCGATTTCTGCTTACACTCAAATTCTTACCTTCCACTGGAGTTGATTAATTACCTGACGACCGCGAAAAAAAATGGCTGAACCAAGATTGGATATATATGCAAATATGGCGGGACAACATTACCAACAGGATTCATAAACAAAACATGACAGTTTATAATAAACTCAGAAAATACGAAGTTTTTTTTTTATATTATGCAAAACCTTTACATCATTGGTAAATAATCGTAAACTATATTTGTAAACACCTTTACTTAGTTTTAAACCTTGTACAGTATATACATCTCAAAATACAAACATAGATTAAACATTTTTAAATATTTTATCCCTGTCTACAAATCAAGGCTATGTTTAAGATATAGGTAAGTAAGACACACATATATATTGATAGAAATACAGTGCTAGAAAGACAGATTTATATATATATGTACAAACACACACGTATATATGATTTTTGTATATTTTATATAAATGTATGCATATAAAATTAAATGACAACTAGATAACTGTCTGTTCTTCGTCTATGTTACAGATAGATTATAGAACTATCATTAAATAAGAACTTCATTTAGTTTATACATAAAATTATAAATAACTACTCCAATCAATGAAAAATATATTCATGGCGTATATTTTCTCGTGTTAATGACGAATAAAAACAAAGTTTATTGTGTCAGGAAAATAACATACACATTTCTCGTCTTATGTTTTTTAAAGAAAGATAGAAGCATAAACATAAAAGGAAAATGGATATTTTAAATTCTCGTAAGTTCAGTTGCTGTCTTTGAAAAAAACAAAAAAAAAAGCAAAAACAAAAAACACAAAACAAAAACACAATCGTTTACTGCATCGTTAGATTTTTTTTTCTTTAAGAAAACGCAATAAATACGTCTTAAAATTAGACTCCTTGGCATTACAATCAACAATTAAAAAACAAAAAACAAAAAAACGCAGACGGATATAAAAACACACACAAAAAAAATGATGATGATGACAGATTACCGAAGCTGTCGTTATGAATATGGCACGCCATTTGCAAGCACCCCACACAGCCGCAATAGTGTGGATCTGGCCCCGCCAGAACCCCGCCAAATCATGGATATTTCGCACGCCCACCCGGCTTCGGCTGCTGCATCTGGAGTCGCAGGGTACTACACAGGGGGCTCGGGCGCGTACTTGAGAAATTATAGCCGACAATATCAAGACATTTATGGGGGGTTTGCGCATCCCACAGCGCAACCTGGGCCAGGGAACACCGGAGCAAACAATAACAACCATAATAATAACAATACCAACACTACTAATAATACTAGTAATAACAGCAATAATAGTAATAATAATAGTAATAGTAATAATAGTACTACTTCTACAAATAATAATAATAACAATAGTACTAACAGTAATAATAATCACAATAACAACAGTCATCATAGTAATCATGACCAAAATCACAATACTAAAAATAGTGGCGATGGGTCATCATTATCAACGGCACATCAACCCGCACACCACGCACATCAACATCACCGTCATCACCATCATCCTTATTATAATGTGCACTCACCAAATGAGTGTCGCGGTAACGGGGGTTCGAATATGTCATTAAACATTGGATTATCCACAGGTCCGAAAAGTCAACAGTACGTCTCTAAAGAAGATATGTCATGCACATCAAAAACGCTACGGTCCACGACGGCAAATTCTTCGTCAAAGGAAATGACCCCCCAAACTAATGGCAGTGCAACCATAAACAATAGCAATAGTAATAGTAGCAATAGTAGCAATAGCATGAGTAGCACTAGTAGTCGGTCAGCGACGAGTCCAAAATCAAGAACTCGCCCATGTTTGTCCGAAAAGGATAAACTCGATAGAAAGGACGAGCTGAAGAGACGCATCTCTTCGGATCAGGACGATAAGTCCCTGGACGGTTGTTCCTCGCCGGAGAAAGACGCTAGCGACAAGTCCGATATTGCTTCCGGCTCTGAAGACCTGGACGATGATCATGTGCCGCACGTCCTGGCTCCTGGCTACCACGGTCCGAACCGTCGTTGCCTGTTGTGGGCGTGCAAGGCATGCAAAAAGAAAACGGTGACCATCGATCGTCGCAAGGCAGCCACGTTACGGGAGCGACGTCGCCTGAGGAAAGTAAACGAGGCATTCGAAACGTTAAAACGACGGACATGTCCAAACCCTAACCAAAGACTTCCGAAAGTTGAAATCTTACGCAATGCCATTGAGTATATTGAGAGCTTAGAAGAAATGTTACACGGAAGTCGGATGGGACGCACCGACTCAACAGCTGATATCAATCCGGATAATGGGTCCACGAGTGGTGGCTCCGATTATATGGTAAGTACGCGTTGTTTTTGCTTTTGTTCTGTTTGTTTCAATTGGCTTTTGCTTACTGACAACATCGAAAATGTTTCTTGATAGAGATACGATATTTTCCAAAATACACTGACAGAGCAACTCCTCGGTTTAAAATCCACAGGCAATATGAACTGGAACAAACACATTGAGGACATTGCGAAGGCTGCTGCAAAGAAGATGGGTTCCCTCTATCATGCTAGAAGACTACTCACACCTGAGAGTATCCTTTACCTCTTCAAAGCCGCCATTCGCTCATGCATGCAGTATTGTTGCCACATCAGAGCTGGTTGATCTACCGCTAGTATCTCCCTCTTTGATAGGGTCCAAAGAAGTGTCTCCAACCTAATAGATCCCGCTTTGTCAACTAAGCTTTAACACCTGTCTCATCACCGCAATGTTGTATCCTTGTGCCTGTTTTACAAGTATTTTAATAACATGTGCTCTGATAAGCATTGCAAGTGTGTGTCTTTGACATACATATCCCGTCAAACCGCCTAGCAACAAAATCGCACCCCTTCAATGTTGAGGTCTCCAAATACGAGACAGCTTTCTGCTCTAATAGGGCCTTCCCTCAAGCAGGTAGACTTTGGATTTCCCTTCCTGCTACCTACTTCCCTTACTATACTCATATGCAGAAGTTTAAATGTAATGTAAACCAACACCGTGTTAATCTTTCCTAAGCATGATCCCAAATAGTAGCCCCTTACGTCTAAGTGGCGATATACCTTGCTTGAGGATCAACGTGAGTAAAAAAAGAAGAGAAAACTATGACCATTGACCTGTCTCCACACGCGACCAATGCTAGATGAAAAATCGGTTTTGAATGGGAGGAAAATCTAGATTTTGAAAAAGGAGCACTATATTAGGACAAAACAATACCTGCATAAATCTAAAACTCGTCTGGCAGAAGGAAGAACATATACTACACATTGATCGACTGTTTTCACGTTTTATTTATCATGTTTCATGTTTCTGAATGTTTTAGACAAGCATTGATGATCCGAATTATCTGGGTTTTTCGGATTACTATTCTCATCTGGAGTGTAAAAATGTGTCTTTCAAAGCGCTGTTGACTTCATCTGAGAATTACAACATAGAACATTCCAATTCCAAGACTTAAGCATGAAATATAAAAGTAATTATTTTTTACTTGCTATATATCTACTACTTTGTAAAGATCCACAGAAAAAAATATATAAGTGTGATTATGTAAATATATATGGGTATGTTCTGTGTGCATACATATGTGTGTAAACATATATATGTCTGTGAACTTATATATACATATATACATATATATATATATATATATATATATATATATATATATATACACATGTGTGTATAAATATATATATGCATGTTTGTAACCATATGTGAGTGTAGAAAAAGAATACGCGCGTAAAAATACAGATATATATCTGAATTAATGAAATAATATATATATGTAATTATAGAGCGACAAGTATGCGAATATATACACATACATATACATAGATGTTTATTATATATATATATATATATATATATATATATATATATATATATATATATATATATATTAGCATTTAAACCTGGCTTGGACCGGGTGTTTGGATGTGTATGCTGAGCAAAAAAAAAAAAAAAACCCAAATAAACAAAAAAGTCAATTTTTTTTACCTTTGACCCCTATTATGACCCCTTAATATTTATTGTTTTGGGTTCAACTTAAGTTATTAAGTTAGATCTATGTCCAAGGAACCTATATCTAAAATTTCAAGTGTTTAGACCAAAAATTGTCGGAGGAGTTTAGTAGAGTTCTCAAAGATCAAATCGTTGAACTTTGACCCTTAATAGCAAAATTTCAGGCCGAAAATCAATCACCTCGATTTTTCCAAATCTCCATACTCTGTATATAAAATTTCGAGTCTGTAGACTGAAAATTGACAGAGTTATCGCGTAGGGAAATGTACACACACAGACAAACAGACAGATACACAGACAGACAGATACACAGACACGTTCACTTTTATATATATATATATATACTCGCTAGTTTCAGCAATTCTGATGAGTCGTAGACGACGAAACACGTGTCAGTGAATAACTATATGGTCAAAACTATATATATATATATATATATATATATATATATATATATATATACTTGTTTATTGTTATATAAACATGCTCACATCCCGCTGCTACAAATAGCCACTTGTTTCAATCAAACAACAGATATCATCAGGCAGCGACTTGACTATTCAAAAGTTCAATGAATTGAACTTTTGAATAGTCAAGTCGCTGCCTGATGATATCTGTTGTTTGATTGAAACAAGTGGCTATTTGTAGCAGCGGGATGTGAGCATGTTTATATAACAATAAACAAGTATTATCAGCTCTTTTTATTGAGCACTATCTAACAACCTCGTTGAATTCATTAGTCCATTACTTTTGAATATAAAAAAAAACCCGAGTATATATATATATATATATATATATAAACATATTTTTTGCATTAGATTATAGTTTTTTAAAATTTTTCTGATGGGAAATATTAATTATTAAAAATTCCTCTCTCTCATTCTGTCTTCCCCCCCCTCTCTCTCTCTCTCTGTATATATATATATATATATATATATATATATATATATATATATATATATATATATATATATATATATATATATAAGAAAACCTGTAAAGAAGATATACTGAATATTTGATTATTCGACAAGGAGTACGAATAAACTTGAAATGCCTTGTGGAAAAGAACCTCTTTAGGCAATGGCATTTTAAAGCAAAAGGCTTCTCATCAGAAGAAGAGCCATGGCCTAAAGAGGTTCTAGACCGTTTTCTCTCATCTTTGCGCTTTTTGACCTGATGATTTAATCAAGTTCTATGCAAGTT
>NC_136501.1:19917444-19964944 GCF_053919585.1 Euprymna scolopes
AATATATATATATATATATATATATATATATATATATATATATATATATATATATATATATATATAAGTGTACAGCCACTATGATGAGTCGTAGACGACAAAACACGTGTCAGTGGATAATTACATTTTAAAAATAATAAAAATAATATATATACCGCTCCCCATGTAAGGGTACCAAATTGGTTAAAAGAGAAAATTATTCCCTACTCGCATTAGGTAAAAATGCACTTTCGTACGTAATTGAATTCATTCAAAAACATATCGCTAAAACCAAAACAAAACAACATCTAAAGTGTATATATATATATATATATATATATATATATATATATATATATATATATATGTATATATATATATATATATGTATATATATATATATATATATTTGTGTGTGTGCGCACGCGCGTGTGTGTGTGTATGCGTGTTTGTATGTATGTAAGTATTTACGCAGATTATTCCGATGGTTTTACTTTCGTTTTACTATTTTGTATATATTTCGTTTGTACTTTCTACTTTCTTTTACCAAATTATAACTAAAATGTGAAAAAAAACAAAACAAAAAACCCAAACATATTTTTAATTAGCTTTCATTTTTTATTGCTTGGTCATTAAATTATTATTATTTCAACAAACTTTGTTTTCGTTTTGTTTTAGCCATATTAAACTAGGTATAGGTATGTGATATGTAATTTTTATGAAATTAACCATTATAATCAGTTTCATATTTCAATCAGTTAATAATTATAATAAGAAACTTAAGTTGTTCTGGTTTTTATAAAATATTATCGACTAGGCGTACCTACCCGAAATTGCCAGGGATTTTTTTTTTTTTGTTTGCTTCCCTCAATGTTTCATTTTTTATGTATGTATGTATGCATGTATGTATGTATATTTTAGCTATGCCGGTTTTATATTTATGAAATTATTAAAATGTATGATTTAACTGAATGTTACAGTTGTTTAATTCCATATTATTTGGTCATTAAATTATGACTTGAACTAAATCTTTAAAACATGTATTAAATTTAGGCAACGTTGTTTGAAATCTAAACAAAATTATCAGATTTATTTAACACCCAAAATGTTTAATATACAAATATGTACTACGAGTGTTAAAGGAAAATACGTCTTTCCATTTTGGCAGTTTATTTTTCTTTTTCATTTTCAAAGGTTATAAAGTAATGTTTTCACTTTTGAAAGTGTTAACAAAATATTTAAATGATTACAGAGAAGAATTCATGCATTGCGATGGATTTTATTTCATGGTTAAATTGTTTTGTTATAGGATTTTAAAACGTTTTCCTTTGGTAGTTTTTTTTTCAATAAATTATCGATTAATGATAATTAAAAAAATAATACGAAACCAAATGTGAAAAAAATCACAGACACACGAGAAGCAGTTCCTAATTTTATGACGATTAATCGGAATCAGAAAACATAGAAAACTTTCGTGGGTATCAGCATCAGAATTGGCATCGGAATCGAAAAAATGTGCCTAATTTCTGATTCCAAAAACAATTCTGTTAATCATGTTTTTGTTTTAAACTGAATTTTCCTTTGCTGACACTAATGAGTAAATGATTAATATCTATTGATTTCAAAATACGAGTAATGTTAAAATTTATAGATAACCACGACTTGTACATATTTATTTTACGTTTACAAAAATATATGTACATGTTACATGCGTCTTTACGATAATTCAACTCTAAACTGAATAAAAATAATAAATAAACACTGTAAGTAAATATTTAGAGATTCTAAAAAAACAAAAAACGGAATCGGTAATTTACAGATTTACAATTTTCAGAATCGAAGAAAATATTGGAATCGTTCCATCGTTAATATTTACACGATGTGAATACTATACACATTTGAATATCTGTCATTACATTGGATAAACACGAACTAGCGTGAAATAATCGTTTCATTCAAACCCTTATTTTAGTTTCCATTCGAAAGTCAGAAAACGAAAAATTTTAAATAAGAAAAAATGTATTGCCATTTTAATAATTTTAATCAATGAATTGAATAAGTATTTTTATGTTGCAAGATTACTTTTGTATATTTTATCATATCCAGAGAAAGTTTTCATGTAGGCGTATGTGGGAATTTTTTTTTAGTAAAACGACTGATTACAAACAAATAAGAGTTTTGGAGTTACAATCACATATCTTTGAGGGATGTATAGCATGGGTAATTAAACCTATTTTAAATCGATAGGTGATAGGAATTCAGTTCAAATTTGAAAAAATATAACAAACACATCCAGAAAAAAAATGTGCCGTTTTATTCCTGTGAAATATGCTTAAATCAAAAGTGTTTTAATTCATAAAGAAATTTACAATCGTATATACTTTTTCTGTTTTGTATACTTACAACACATTGTTTATGTAAGCTCTTTTATTTAACTTACATTTACTGGACTTTTTTTGTCATACACGACTCATCCTGGTGTTGTTTATTTTCGTTTCGTTTTTTTGTTTCTTTTGTATTTTTAAATAATTATTCCGTATTTTTATGTGTACTTATTCTGCGTTTTCAAGGTACGATTCCATATCTTTGAAGGACGTTCTAAAACGGTTAAGTTTACCAATTCTGGAAGCAAACTAAAAGTTCTTTTGGGTTTCATGCCTGAGTTTCTTGTGTGTTATTTTTCATTTTTTGCGTTATAACTTAAGTTTATTTGTACGTGTTTGATGAATGAAACCATTAATTAAAACATCCGATAAATTTTAAGAAAAAAAACAAAAAAAAAACAATCAAACTATTAGCAGATAGTTTCAGTTAGTTTATTTAAAAAAAAGTGCCATTAAAAAAACTTTTCGCAGTGATTTTCTAGCATGGAAGAGGAGAGTTGCCGTAGGATATCTGGCGGAGTCAGTTTTCGTTTGTTTGTTGTCACGAACTATCATGCAACACTTTGCAGAAAACGAATTAATGGAATTTTGACTAAATGAGAAAGGGATAACAAATTGTGACGAAAACAAACATTTTCACATTAACACTTGACATGAAACAAACAAACATTGAATTACAGAAACTAAACAAAAAATTAAAAAACTAAATAAAAATAACAAAATAATGTAATAATTAAAAATAAGCTAAAAAAAAAAAAAAAAAAAGGAGTTCCTTTATATTTGTCTCCATTTTTAAAAACCTTTTTAAAGCCGGTCGGTGACAGTTTGATTTTTATATTTTGCGATCTTCTTCTACCTTCAGGTTTTTGAGACATTAAAAGCGATGACACCGTTATATTTACAAAGTATTTTTTCTTGTATAGTTGCGTACGTTAATGTTTCGTACAACGTAATTAAAGCCGATGAACTGACAAAAGAGGCACAAAATACAGTAATTACCAGGCAATATTATATATAGTATAGACATTCGACAAATCATTATATGCGAAGATATATATGTATATATATAAATATAATATATAGATGTGTATTACATTTATATATATATATATATATATATATATATTTATTATCACTACTATTATATAAAAGGAAATTCGAATGTGTGTTTGTTTGTGTGTGAGTTCGTTCCCTATAGACTCGGAAACGGCTTGACCATTGTTTTTGAAATTTCACGCAAGGGTACTTGATGTGTCTGGAAGCGTTCTTGGGTAGATTTTTCGATAATCGAAAAAATTCGATTAAAGAAGGAAGTCAGATTTTAACCAAAGTTAACACTCTTACACAACCTAACATCGCAAGTGCATTTGAGAAGTTATATTACCGACATGCAGAAAGGACCAGCCTATAAAATCAACATTAAGTTTTTCGGTAAAACAGGCGTGAGTTAGGAATGCATGTTTTTTTAGAGAAGAATTGGACCATGATTCTTGACTTGTGTATGTTCAATTTAATTTAAGTGATTATGTAAAAATAATTTCATAAAATCAACAGTTAGTTCTTTGATAGGACAGAGATGCGTTCGAAATGAATTTTTCTGTTTAAAATTAAACCATGCTATTTGACTTCTGCATATTAAACCTTAATGAAGCCATTATTTACAGATAATTTTATAAAATCAACAGTAGATTCTCTACAGTGCAATGTAGACTTCAATGTATTGTGGACCAAGTCATTGTGGAGAGACATGTGAAGCTTCCTTCTAGCACACTGATCGGGGGGGGGTCTAATTAGAACAGGCAATATTTAATTAAAGAATGGGTAAGTTAACTTATTTCAATGAAAATAAAAGTATGGGAGAGTGGAACATTAGTTAACCCTCACTGAAGCCCTACTATATATATATATATATATATATATATATATATATATATATATATATTCTACCTGATATCTACATATATATAGATTCTACCTGCTATATATATATATATATATATATATATATATATATATTCTTCCTTTTATATATATATATATATATGCATATATATATATTCTACCTGCTATGTATATATATATATATATTTTATATATATATTATACTCTACCTGCTATATATATATATATATATATATATATATATATATGTATATATATATTTACTAACTGCTATATATATATATATATATATATATATATATATATATATAGTTAAAATGTTCAAGTAAATATTATCTTAAAACAAAACCTATGAATATAATAAAAAGTTCAATATATTAGATAGAGCAATTAAAATAACAAGAAAAATATAATATAATATTTATAAATCCATAAAAAAATCGGAACAAGGAATTTTAATATGAAAACCTTAACCCATGGATTTTCACAGATAGATCTTTTCATCAGAGAATGAACATTATAAAAATACACCACTAGTAAGCATAGATTTTAAAATACATGTAAAGATATGTAAGATACTTTTTTTACAAAGTTATGCTAAAAAAGGACGCATGTGTTACGGGTTTCCTCTAATGAGAACTCCTACTTTTTTTTTCATTTTAATTTCTTGTTTGTATTTTTTATTAATTATTAAATATCGTTATTTAGCCAATTTATTTATTTATTTATTTATTATTATTATTATTATCATTATTATTATTATTTATTTATTTATTTTGAACTATATTACACTAAGCATGCAAAAATGGCACTATTTTCAAATAATAATATTATGCACTGAAGTAATTAACGACATTTTTTAATGCTTAACATAATAAGATTCATCCTATTCTGTTGATTTTGGTTTTCTGCAAATTTAAATTATTAACGTCTCTTCTGGAAATTTTAAATTTTGATGCCAACTCAGTTTCACATGCGCCTTTTTCGGCAGCATTTTGAAATTCACCTTTTCTCTGTCCAGTGTTTGTTTTGTTTTGTTCATTTATTTTTGTCACCTGGAGATGATTTCACGAAGAATCGAAAACGTTTATGATGCATATGGAAGATGTATTATTCTTTTCATTTGGACACAACCAAGGGCATTAGAACATTTAAAATAATAAAGAAGACATAACCAAGCAATAGAATTTTGTGTCCACCTTATCTCGTATATATATATATATATATATATATATATGTGTGTGTGTGTGTGTGGTGTGTGTGTATGTGCGTGCGTGTGTGTTTCTGTGGAAATATGATATGATCAATTATATATCACTTTTTATATATACAAATTCTTAATTTAAGAAGCTCAATGAGATTACAAATAAATGGTAAAAGTCTATATTGACAATTACATGATGCTGACCATCTTACAATTTATTCTTTTAATTATATTGACACTTACGATTCTTGACAGTAACTGTTTCGTAGCGAAAAATCATTCATTTAATTATTATATCAATGAAAGAATCTATTTTGCCCATAACTCATCAGAAGAATTGGCAACTATCAATCCACCAAAAGAAAATAAAATGCAATTGAGCATAAATATAAAATCCGACAATTAGAAGAGAAGTTTAAATTACCTCACATTACGCCAATTTGAACTGCAATATGGCGTAATGTAAACTAATCATAATATAATTTTTAACAATTTATAACTTTATAAAACGATATGTCAATAATAATAATAATAATAATAATAATAAAACACAATAATGATAACAATAACACAATAATAATGAAAATAATAATAATAACAACAATAATATTAACAACAACACAATAATAATAACAATAACAATAATAATAACAATAATGATAATAATAATAATAACAAACACAATAATAATATATTATTTAATTGGAATTCATTGAGATGAGTATTATTTATTAATTTTTTTTTTATTGCGGACTATTATCCTCATCCTTTTAGTTGTTGTTGCTTCACGACGTTTCGGCCAACTCTGGCCTTCGTCAGCTGGTAACCGTGACGGGATAAGAACTCCGAATCTAAGTCACTTCGAGGTACAGTACGTACAACGCCTAGCATTCCCAAATGGTCGCCTATCTGATATTGGCCAGACACATCGTTGCTTACCTTTGGTGATCAAACCATAACCGATGATTATGTTATATATATATATATATATATATATATATATATATATATATATATATAACATACATATATATAAAAAGATGATTTTAAATAAAGTAATTGTGACAAATCGGATTTCTATTTACCGAAATAATTCTGTAAAAAAAGAACTAACTTGGTGCCTAAGAAACAAAAATGACTTACAATGGAATAAATTACAAATTTATTCCATTTCAATGCATTTTTTGTTTCTGAGAAACCAAGGCAGTTACGTTTTCCAGTCACATTTCTGAATATTTTGATTCATTTAAAAAAATTATAGTGTGTAAGTCACGTAAGAATTTAATTCGTCTCGACAATGGTAAATAATGAAATAAACCTAATTGATGACGGGTTGATTCGAAAGAGCAATTTTTCCCATTAGGGGTGAACGCATTAAACCTTGCACACAACTAGGTATAGCACGCACGTTGCTAAAATCAGAAAAAAATCACATGTTAGCGTTTGCTAATAAAAAGATACCTATACTTCGTTCATGCATGCTAACAAACGATGATACAGGCATACTTTATATAAGTAAATGATTTAAATCTACAATAAAATAACGTCGAATACTGGTTAAATAATTATCTTATAAAATACCTATATATGTACATCAATTTGGCTTTTATGTACAGGTTAAATACAACTGACATTATATATATATATAAATATATATATATATATATATATATATATATATATATATAACACGGAAATTACATAGTTACATATGTTATATTTTTATTTTATTGCTCTGTTTACCACATTGAGCTCTCATACCCGGATTTCCTCCTGGAATTATTCCATTATAACACTATATATATATATATATATATATATATATATATATATATATATATATATATATATATATATATATATATATATATATATATATATATATGATTATATATATAATATATATATTATATATATATATATATATATATATATATATATATATATATATATATATACACACGCACAAACGACTATATGTCTATCTGTCGGTTTGTCTGTCTGGCAGGCTGTCTGGCAGGCTGTCTGTGTCTATATTTTCAAACTCTATCTCCATCGAAACGAAAAATCGCAGAGCGGTGCTAGGGGCCTTAAATGATTGGATGTTTTACGGACCGTTTTTTTTTTATTGGTTTTTAGCTGGTTAAAATAGTTTTTAAGGAGTCCAAAATGGGTCAAAATTGAAAAAAACATCGTTATACATTTGGTACATTTATCTTACTTTATTTCTATTTATTTTTTATACGTGTCACGTTAGTACATTGGTAACGTCCCCAGCTTCAAGTGCTTCGGTTTCGATTCCAACTGATGACACCTAGATACTTTTTTTCTTTTGAAATCACGACACTATAATAATATATACAAAATCTGGACATATTAAAATATCATATTTAAGTATATTTTACGCCCGAGCATATCCGCCTCCCACACACACACACACACACATATACATATATATATACATATATATATATATATATATATATATATATATAAAGTTAGATATGTGGATCTGTTCATATATTCGTAAGCACGAAATTGAATTTGAAGTTATAAATATATTTTTTGTATATATATGTATATATATACATATACAGATATGTATTTATATACATGGACATGCGAAATGATTATATATATGTGTGTGGGGGGGATTTATCGACATTTATAGTGTCCGTGAATTTAAAATTATCTTTTATATTTTTCTCATTCACTTGTAAACTGATATGTGCGTTGAGGTTTAAAAGTACAACGAACGAACGATGTCCTATTAATTTATTTTTATCTAAAGTATTATTATAGTAGATACATTAACAGGTATATATATATATATATATATATATATATATATATATATATATATATATATATGCATGCAAAATCTGATCCCGCATTTTGCTAATTCCTACCCTCTGATGAGAAGGACTATCCACTTATCTAGTGTCTCCTTTTAAGATTAAATATGTTTTTAACTCATTTCAAAGTGTTTTTTAACATGTTTTATTAAGTGTTTGCTCGTATATATATATATATATATATATATATATATATATATATATATATATATATTATATATATATACATACATATATGGATACATATATATGTATACATATATACATATATATATATATGTATATATATGCATGTTAATATATGTATACATAGATATATGCATACATATATTAACATGTATATATACATGTTAATATATATATATACATTGATATATACATTGATATATACATTGATATATGTATACATATATATATATATGTATGTATACATACAGAGTGTGTGTATGTTTGTGTGTGAGAGAGATACTTATTCATTTACTTCTGTAATGGTATATATATATATATATATATATATATATATATATATATATATATATATATATATATACATATAGTATTAAAACTTCTATTACTTGACGTTTGAAATGGTACTTTTTGTGGTTGAATTTAAAAGCTATGTTTCATTATTAATTAGCGCAATTTTTTAAACAATTTGGAATTTTTGTTTAAATCGTTTTTTTTTTTCGAAAAATAATTTTTACTCTTTTCCTATCTTTTCCAATTTTATTCTGTAAAATTTTCGAATCGAAATATCTTATTTTATTAAAAATGTTTTAATCTCTGACGGAGAAAATTTTCTGAATAGATCGGAGAAATAAATAAACTGGTATGTTTCTTTTTAATGATGTATTTGTTGCTCTTGTTATAGATATATTTTTATATTTCTTGATTAATGCTTTATTTACAATATTGAGCTTCTCTCATTGTATTAACACTTTTTTTAAAAATGTTAATCCAATATATCACCACTTCGAAAATTATTGAAATTATATGAAAAACTTTTATAATTAGATGCGAGAGGAATATCAGTCTCACAACAGGTCAATTTATTCATTTATTATGCACAATTTTTATATCACCTTACAATAATTTTAACCAATTTATAATAATACTACGCCATATGTCTAGAATACTTATTATAATATTGATTAAAATACTTTACATAAGTTTTACAACATTAGTATTAAAGCCATAAGAAACCGACATATGCATTTTCTTCACTTTTTTTTCTGATGGGTTATTTTTTTCATCCAGTTTTTGCATTTCACTTCGGACAATTTTCAAAGCAATTACTTATTCTTGGAGATTATGATTATGTTAATATTTCTGGCATCAAATGAAACGTAAAATTTAATTTGAAATGGCTAGTAGAAGTAACGCCTTTTTGCCATTATTGTCAGATTTTAATCTTTACACAAATATATTTATCAAAATGTATAAAACTATTATTTTAAACAGAAGTGTGATTGCAAAAGCGACTCCACGACGTGAGCACCCTCGACAAACCCGACAGGCTGCAAAATCCCACCCCACACTGTAGAGATCCCTAGATGTAAAAGATCTTTTTACTCCAATAGTTTCTTCCCCAGAACCGCTAGACTCTGGAATTCCATTCCAGATCCCTGCTTCCCCAACAGTACTGACGTGCAGAACTTCAAGTGTAACGTGAACCGACATCTTGCTGCCCAAATCCCTACATAGTACCCCAATAGTTGTTGCCCCTGATAGTAGCCCCCTACATCAAAGTGGCAATTTTCCTTGCTTGGGGTGAAAATGATGTAAAAAAAAAAAATTAAAAAAAAAAGCGACTCAGGAATTACGGCCATTCCATACATTAACCAATCACAAAATAATACTAATAAAAGATCAATACTAATAGAATATCAATATTCATATACACATCAGAAACTATTAGGCCACAGCCGAAGACCCCTATCTATAATTCGTAGTAAAATATAAGTATCATTAATGATACTGCTATCATTAATATTTGTATTATATTTTTCTCACTATTACTATTATCATTAACATCATTAGTATGGCAATACTAGCAGTATTACAATTTCGTAACTGAATCTAATTTCCTGGGCAACGCCGGGGCATGGGTAAGCTAGTAGAAAAATATTTTTGAAAATATTGCGAAACAATATTTTCAAAATAGATGTTAAACTTTAACATTGCTAAATTGCTGAGATTATTTGAATAACTTATAATTTAAAAATTAAATTTGAATAATTTATAATCTCCTAAAAATTAATTACTTTTTAGAACATTTTCATTTGTAATTCTTAGTATCTATATATCTATAAAAGTGAACGTGTCTGTCTGTGTGTCTGTGTGTCTGTGTATATTTCCCTACGTAATAACTGTCAATTTTAAGTCTACAGACTCGAAATTTGATATATAGTACTGAGATTTGGAAAAATCTTTGTAATCCGTTTTCGGACAGAAATTTGGCTGCTAAGGGGTCATTTATTGTTTTGGGCTCTAATCAAGTTATTAAGTTAGATTCATGTCCAAGGGACCTATATCTAAAATTTCAAGTGTTTAGACCCAAAATTGTCGGAGGAGTTTGGTAGAGTTCTCAAAAGCCAAATTCCTGGCCGAAAACGGATTACAAAGATTTTCCCAAATATCAGTACCCTGTATATCAAAGTTCGAGTCTGTAGACTGAAAATTTACGGAGTTATTGCGTTGGAAAATGTACACACACAGACTCAGACACAGACACGTTTACTTTATATATATATATATATATATATATATATATATATATATATATATATATATATATATATAGAGAGAGAGAGAGAGAGAGAGAGAGAGAGAGTGAGAGAGAGATTGTTCAGAGTTTATAAAATGGAATAAAATAGGGAAATCACGCAAAAAATATATTTTTCTTTAATATATTTTTTGAAAACAGAATTTAAAAAATAAATTTTTAAAAAATTGAAAAATCGACACAAAAAGCGTTTCGAAAACAGATGTTAGCTTTCAAATTTCGAAATGGCGTAAGTCATTTACATGGATTAAAATATCTTAAAAATCAATCATTCGTCTCTGCAATTCAATAGATTCATACTAGTCTATATTAATGAGAAAATGAAATACAATCATTCAAAACAACAATATTGAATTTATATCCAATTTTTATTCATGAATTAACAGAAACTTTACTAACATATGACAACACCATTAAAAATGAAAGGTTAATTTAATGTTTTAAATATCAGTTTCCTTTATATAATTTTAATATCAGTTTCCTTTATATAATTTTCGATCAGCCGGAGTATATTTCTATATCTTTCGATGGATGTCTCCGTTCAGTCTCGCAAGAGAAAGGATACACCCTGTAAGGACAGCTACACGTGTAATTGTGAGGCAAGGGTTGTGCAATCTTCAACCACATCTCTCCCGAATCGGCACTGTTTGAGTCCAGTGGAAAAACAATGCCGAGATAAGCGGAGAGCACATACAACATCTGGAAGTCCCAAATGATCACCCATTTAGTAGTGACCAGGTTCAACCTTGCTTAACTTCGGTGATTCAGCGGGAACCGGTGTGTAAACGTAATTATGCCGTACTCTATATCTCTTTATCTGTGTGTCTGTCTGTCTGTGTGGCTGTCTGTCTGTCTGTGTGTCTGTCTGTCTCTCTCTCTCTCTATACACACACACACACACACACACACACACACACACACATATATATATATATATATATATATATATATATATATATATATATAACTGTTTTTTACTAAGTAAGATCTATGGCTTACTTGTAGTTTCACTAAATACTTGCTAGCAAAATCCGATTTTGCTAATTCCTACCCTCTGATGAGAAGGAAAGTATTTCTTCCTAAACTCCGCGGATTAAGGACAATCCACTTAATTTTAATAGTGTTAAATATGTTTTAACTCTTCTCAAGGTGTTTTTAACATGTTTTATTAATTATTTATTCTTTATATATATATATATATATATATATATATATATATATATATATATATATATATATATATATATTGTTAAAGTTTAATAGAATTAAGATGGAGGCGATAAAAAAATATTTCCCGTTATATTTTACGAAAACAACCTTTTAAAAATAAATTCGTCTAATAGTGAATACGTATAAACATTTCGTTAAAATCTGGCCATTGATTTAGTAAACACCTTGGCCTACGGTCCAAGATCACAAACAACACCCTAATAGATATTTTATTTCGTTCAATCTTTTCTTTTTGGGCGTTTTTTTTTTTTTGTTTTTTTGTTTTTTTTTTAGCTCTTCCCCATTCCTCACCACGAACTTTTCATAATATCGAACTATTTTCAATGTCAAATTCCAAGAATTCTTCTAATGAACTTTTTTCTGTTTTTGTTTAAAAAAAGTGTTCACGCACACACACACACACACACACACACACACACACACACACACACACACACACACAGCGCGCGCATGTACATAATTTTTATAAAAACCCTTAAGGAATTTATTAAGTAGGTTTAAGTTCACTGTGTGAATGCGGTATTATAGTGAATGGTGCCAGCCAAGAATATTCTTTAAAGTCCTATAGACTTTTTAGAAAGACCCTGCACCCCCTCTCCCCAAAATTTCTTTTGGGTTTCATGCCTAAGTTTCTTGTATGTTATTTTTCATTTTTTGTGTTTTAACTTAATTTGTAAATTTCATGCAAATAAACTATATAAACAAGATCACAGTGTAGTGTCTGTTCTGGTGCTGCGCTTCACCTTTTCTGTCCCCGATTAGTGGAGGAGAAATCCCTCCTGTCTGAGACAATTTTTATTTTTGTTCCTATCAGAGTGCCCCTTTTTGGGGAGCTGGATTTTCACAACATTAAAAACCGCCCTTGTGTCTTACTCTGCCCTCGTGGGGAGGCAAGTAAATAGGAACATATATAATAGCGCGTTAAAAAAAAAGTGCCGTACATAGGAAGGTTGTTTTAAGTTGGCGATAACGTTAGCACGTTATTCTTTTTTTTTTTTTCATTTTCATTATTTTCGTACACCGTAAAAATTAAAAGAAAAGCACAATCAGTAGTTCATATTATGTTACAATGAATTGTACAACGTTTATGATGATAATATAAACCTATATTAAGCATATATAGAGGTAAATATAGAAATAAAATATATTGTTCGTTTTGGAGTTCTATATTGATAAAACGCAATTTTTTCTTATGTAAAATTTTACGAAGAAAAAAAAAACGATTGTATTATTGTTTCTTTTCAATAATAAATGATAGCGTGGGGTTAGGGTTAGGGTTATGATTAGTCTGAACTAGCGTTTTCGTCATTTCCTGCGTAGGATCCCTCGTTATGTACACCCCTCTTTTTATTTATCCATTTTTCCATATAGTTTTGAAGACCGGAACTAAAGATTACACTTTGAGATATACAATGGAGCCGGGCTCCACTGTATATCTCAAAGTGTAATCTGGAGCCCGGATATAAGACTTTTTTCTCTGATCCCTCAACGCTCTTATATCCGGGTTACACTTATATTAAGGTTCTTATATCCGGGTTACACTGTACCTTAACACAAGTTCTAATTTGGGACCAGAGGAAATCTCTCTTATATACGGGTTACATTGTACTATAGTCATTGCAACTGTATCCTCGCAGTAATCTCATATGGTTGGTTGGTTGTTTTTGTTTTACGACATATCAACCCTTTTCAGGTTATTTAATGCCGACTCCAAAGATTTTGAAGAAGAGTTTTTTAATAGAATATATTTGTTGTTTTCAAGTCGGTTTCTATTTAACCCATAGTTAACCCTAACAGGTACTACCACTCCGGGTCAGAGTGGACCTGGGAGCAATGGCAATTAAAGGGTGGCTCCACACTCCCCAAAGCTCGCAAGCTGAGACCTCACCACTATATATATATATATATATATATATATATATATATATATATATATATATATATATATATATATATATATACACAAAATGTGTTTCCATTAATCGAGCTAGAGATGTCTCGTGTTGCGGGGTTCAAATCGTTCGACTGGTATTAATCGTGACACCCTGCACTGAATATTCCCGAAATGATAAACACTAATGTCTGTAGGTATTTAATCATTATAGTAAAAAATAATTGTAATAATTATATATATATATATATATATATATATAAGATCACCTAATATATCGCTTATTTCTATTTAAAATGTAATTCTGACTAGTTCATCATGTTTCTCACGCTTTTTTTTACCATAGCTATCCAAGTTTTATAAAAAAGAAAAATCAAAGTGGTTAAACGTATAGGAGGTCATAGATTAATGAACGCAGTTTAAAATGATCGGTTACCGTTTTTTTTTTGTAGTTATGGGTGTATGTATTTTTCAAATGATCGCATGTCATGCTTATTGCGACGGCGATGGTTGTCTGAATATTGACTGCAAAAAAATTGCCGACTGTCAGGGGAGGGGGGGGAGGAAAAGTAAACAATTTTTTTTTATCATTTGAGAGACGAAAGTAGATTGAGAATGTAACGATTTGGCCGCAAACATTGAAAATAGATCAAGCGGAGGGCGAAGAAGGCGTGTTACACGTCTTGTGTCTCTGTGTCGGAACAGATTAAGTCGCCTCCGAGATTTCTACAATCAACCAAGCAGAAAGGGTAAAACAGTTTTCCAGAATAAAATACACACACACACACACACACACACACACACACACACACACACACACACACACACACACACACACACACACACACACACACAAAAGAGTAATCTACTAACACGTGTCTCGTGGTACTACCGCTCGTCATCGTGTTCGTAGATTAATGTTCTATGAGTAAAATATTAAATAAATAAAATTTGTTTATTGGTTTAAGTCCAAAAATATCGATTATCTTTTAAGGAAAAATGCTTCAAAAAAACTCTCATAACCTTTAAATCACTAACCTAGAAGCATACGTGGACTTTTAACATTATATATATATATATATATATATATATATATATATATATATATATATGTATGTATGTTTGTGTGTGTGTGTGTTTGTTTGTTTAACATAAAATACGTAAGTTATACGTTTAAAAGCCAAATTACAACGCAAAGATTTTGTAAAATAAACATTCGTTTAAAATCAATATTTCGACATGAATACGTCTTCCTTAGAATTTTCTTTTCCATGTTAAAACGAAATGAATTTAGTAGCAAAAACCTGAATTTTTCTTTAACGGTGATATTTTTTTTAACTATTTCATGCCACGAATATTAAATAAAAATAATTTTAAACAAATAAATGATGGTTTATTTGACAAAATATTTGCATTGTAATTTGGCTTTTTTTTCATTTATAAATTTTAAGGACACCTATAAAATGGCGAACACAAGTTTACTATATATATATATATATATATATATATATATATATATATATAAGACAATAAAATATGAATGAGAGCTTTATGTCGTAATCTACGTGACAAAATGCACACAAGTATTATATATATATATAAAATGATCATTCATATTTTATTGTCATATATATATATATATATATATATATATATATATATATATATATATATATATTGGTTTGAAAATATAGGTTCTTTTTTTACAATTCTCGTAAAATTTTAACCGTAGAATTGTATCATAATCTTTAGAAAGCCTGCAAAATTTCGAAGAAGTTTCGTCCCTTAGAATCAAAGATATGAGCACTTCAATATTCAATTTGGCTACCTGTATATATATATATATATATATATATATATATATATATATATATATATATATATATATATATATATATATATATATCTACTTAATTTACTCACATAAAATTAATATACGAAAGTATAGATTTATTCGTAAACTTTAAGTATTTACTTCAAAAGTGCTCAATACGTAGGTAGAGCTAGTTAGTAATTTATAAAATATATATGGCGATTAAGCTACACTGAATATTCCGCGTTTCATCCACTCTAGGACTCCTCAGGCTTATGCGTATAAGCCTGATGAGTCCTAGAGTGGATGAAACGCGGAATATTCAGTGTAACTTAATCGCCATATATATTTTATAAATTACTATATATATATATATATATATATATATATATGTATATATATATATATATATATATATACCACTATTTTGACAATTTTATAAGTTCCAAATTCCAGCGACTATTGATCAGAATTGAACAAATGAAGGTTCGTTTGAAAGGTAATGACCTGAATTGTGTAGTTAGTTATGTGATAAGGTCGCAAATTGAATCACCTAGAGCCTGTTTTTGATACTTTTTTGCAGCCATAAAATGTTTTAAGCATAGTCATTTGTTTTTCTAGTTTTGCATATGAATTACAAAATATCTGATACTTCCCAAAAATATCTGACTTTCATGGAGGTGAGACTAAAACTTGCTGCCATGGTTTGAAATGATATGAAATATCAGCAAGGGTAGATTTGATTCCAAATATTTCTCATATCTTATATCTCCCCTCTTTGATTTTTATACATAAAGTAAATTTCACAATGCATACAGATTATTTGATGCGGGAGATATTCATGATATTCATGATCGTCCTCTATTTCCAAAAGAGGGGAAATATAACATATGAGAAATATTCGGAACCAAGCCTCCTCTTGCCAGGCATTTAAAATCATTATAAACCATATCAGTAAGATTATATATTTGTAGTCATCGACTTACAGTCCTGTTTCGTTGCATCACAACTCATCACTGCCGGTAGACTAGCACCTCTCCCAAGCCGAGGATTGAAACTAGAACCATGGCGTTGTCAGTTAGCAGTTCTACCTGTCGACCCACGGGAGCGGCGCCCGTAAATTATCTCGCCAAATGTCTATTTATTTTACAAGGTAGCTATATATATATATATATATATATATATATATATATATATATATATATATATATATATATATATATATATATATATGAACAAATGATTGATAAAATATGTTAAAAGACATCTTGAAAAAGAGTTAAAAACATATTTGATTTTAAAAAAGAGGCAGAATTTCATTATTCGCGCATATTTTATTGAAGAGGATCTTCGTTCTTCTTTTTATGATCTTTCTTTCGAATTTTTCTTGTTTTCGTACAAGTATTTTTGTTGTGGGATCCAAAGTTCTTATAAAGTCCCCTAGTTTACCGAACGTTTTCGGTCTCGATTGATCAAATTAGGCGAAACTACACATAGTAAATTAGTAATAAAAACAGTAAAACGACAGAGAACAAATCAATCAATAAGTAGGATGCACAGGAAGAACAACCCTGACGATGGTCAATCGAGACCGAAAACGTTCGGTAAACTAGGGGACTTTATAAGAACTTTGGATCCCACAACAAAAATACTTGTACGAAAACAAGAAAAATTCGAAAGAAAGATCATAAAAAGAAGAACGAAGATCCTCTTCAATAAAATATGCGCGAATATATATATATATATATATATATATATATATATATATATATATATATATATATATATATATATATATATATATATAGGTAGGTAGGTAGGTAGGTATGCGTTGCTACGCTTAAACTTATTGCATATATTTTACACTGTTTCCTAACTTATTTACAATTTATTAAACCTACTTGGATAAAACAGTCGTCGGCTTAGAAAAAAATAATAATACTTCAGGACATCTGCTTCTTCTGTTTGTTTTCGTGTCGCTAAGCAAAAAAAAAAAAAAAAAAATCGTTGCACAGAGAAAACCACACACATGCATAAATAGTGAATCTACTCCACATGAATGAATTAATTTTGTAAACATTGTGAAACAAAACCAACTATTGTTTTCATCTACATTTTTTTGTTCCAACTTGCGTATAGCTTTTCTAATTAAATTTAATTAAAAAAAAAACTAGAGTTTTCTTATTAACCTTATTGACTAAACTAACGTTTGTGCTGCAAGCGTTCCTTTTAAAATATACTGAATTACCTCTCTTAGTCTTACACATAAAAGCATTTAGACATTGAAACAAATACAAATTTATGTAAAATATTAAGAATGACAAGATGACAAATAATTTAAATAACTTTTAAACAACTTTTTTAAGAAAATTTTAGGTAAAAAAAAAATTACTTTAAAAATGTTGTTGAAAGGTTGCTTAAATTATTTGTCATTCCAAATTATATAAAATTAAATCAATTTAAAATGAAAATTGTTTTAAAGTTGTTTAAATTATTTGTCATGTTTTTTATTGCATTTATTTTACATAAGTAAAAAACTTTTAAACATGCCTCCCCCCACATTCTTAATTAGCCACCACGTGACCATTACAATATATATATATATATATATATATATATATATATATATATATATATATATATATATATATATATATATTAGTGTTGGATTGATTATTCGGAGTCAGAATCGGGAATCGAAAAAATCGGTAATTTTGAGTGGTATCGGAATCGCTACCAGAATCGGAAAAACTTGGGTCTATTTTCCGATGCCAACAACGATTCTTTAAATTGGATTTTTTTATTTGATTTTCTTTAAAGAAAAATATTCTACCGAAAATAGTAATACTAAATAAGTGAATATCTGTTGATTTTTGCCTATTAGTAAAACTAAAATCGATAGATCATCCTTCACAAGTGTATTCTTACGTTTAAGAAAATATCTGCACATTTAACATGTGTTTTTACGGTAATCGTGAAAAATAACAACTTTATAGTTAAATATGTAGAGATTTAGAAAGAATCGGAATCGGTAATTGTATCGGAATCGGGAATTTAATACGGAATCGGTAATTGTATCGGAATCGGTAAAAAAATACTGGAATCGTCCCATCCCTAATCTCTCTCTCTCTCTCTCTCTCTCTCCCTCTCTCTCTCTCTCTCTCTCTCTCTCTAAATATATATATATATATATATATATATATATATATATATATATATATATATATATACACACACAGAAAGAGAGAGATATCACCTCCGCTTTCTCTCTACATACAACGTGGCTTCCTTCAGTCTTGACGGATAGTAGACCGCGGATAGTAAGCGTGTCTTTAAGGGTGCCTCCAACCACGCCTCTCTTGAACCACACCTCTCAAAAACGTATATGCTACCTATGTGCATACATATTTCAATTTGATAAAAAAGCACAACAACTACGTCACAGATCAGTCATAACCATTAAACTTTTTTGCGACTTTTATTGTGCTTTTTTTTATTACACGTCACGTTAAAAAATGTCATAAACATTTTCACAAGAAAAAAAGTCAGTTTTTTTTTTTTTATTTATTTATGATTTAAGTCTGTTTTAGAATTCCCCGTGCGCCCGTGTGTATAATTCGCAAAAAATATTTTTAAAAAAAAAAAAAAAAAAGCGAGAAAATAAAAAAAAAAACAAGCAAAAACCGGAATGGTTCGTGTCGAAATGACTCGATTCAGCCCATTTGATTTTGATGGATTTCAACGCATGCACTTTTAGTTTATGTTTTTTGTTTTATTTTTGTAAACGCCATTTAGTGACAGCTTTTCAAATTGTGTGTGCTTAGGTACTATAAACATGTCCAATATCCTTCATTGATACATAACCGAAGACATAGAGACATTAGTTCGGATACGAGGGGCGTTCCAAAAGTAATGCCTCCTATTTTTTATTCCGCCCGAATGGATCAGATGGGATTGCAAATTGATATAATGCATGATCTGAAAGCTTGATCTCTCTGTTTCAGATATTGACGGTGTTAGACTCTAATAGACAAGCCTCTGTCAGAGACTTGCGCCTGAAGCAGAGATGCGTCATTAAATCCCTGACAAAGTGCATTCAGAGTGGTGGTGAATATATATATATATAAAAAAATTTAGAGAAAAAAAGGTTGCTCGTTTTAATGATACCACTTCTGTCTTCGTTGCTTTTCAACTTTTTAGATTATAGGAATAAGATAGTTTGCATCTGAAACGTATATTAAATTAAAGCGATAAGTTGAAAGTGAAATCGCTTCAGAACGAAAGTAAATGAGCGATATGATATTTAATGGAATGTGAACACACTTCCGCAGAAGATTAGAAAAAATGATGAATCGACATCACTCCGGGATATATATATATATATATATATATATATATATATATATATATATATATATATATATATATATATATAGAGAGAGAGAGAGAGAGAGAGAGAGAGAGAGAGAGAGTGAGTGAGAGAATAAATAAATAACAAAAAGTTATATTCCAAAATTCATGATGTTGACCATCTTATAATTTATTCCTTTAATTCAGTTGACTTATACAATTCTTGACAGTATCTGTTTCGTAGCGCAAAATCAATCGCTTAATTAGTATATCAATCAGTGAATCTATTATGCCCTTAACTTATTAGAAGAAATAGCAACAATCAATCCGTCCAAAGGAATTGAAGTGTGATTTGACATGATTAAAATCCGAAAATTGGAAGAGAGACTGTAAATACCTTTTTATTTTTCCATTACGCCATATTGAATATATATATATATATATATATATATATATATATATATATATATATATATACACGCACGCACACACACATACACACTGTCAAAACGTAGACTAATCCACGTAGGAATTAAGGATGTTTTGCTATCGTCCGAAATACCTAAGCTCGATTTGTATACACAAAGATCATCGCTTTATACGCTAATGGTAATTCGTGTGTCACTTCTCAATATGCTCAACTGAAGAAAAGGAGTATTATAGTCATCCACATACAGTAATGTTTCGCTGTTTCGCAGCTCATCAGTGCGGCTAGACAGGCAACTATCTCAAGTCAGGCTTGAAACCCGACCGCCTGTACGAGAGTCAAGATGCAAACATTATTACTTATATATGTGCATGCATGTATAAACTAAGATTTCAGTAAATAAACATCCGGCTTCTTCAAGCCAGTTTTAAAATGCCTCGAAGAAGTTGACTTTTTATGAGATCGCAACTGAAACATGTATGCACATATGTAGTCAATAATGTTTGTAGAAAAAGTATTATATTAGAGTTCTACTTATTATTGACTATTTTGGTATAAACAATGAAGTTTCATTGGATTAACATTTAGGAAACAACAGCAATACAAGTATTATACATACATATATGCATATGCACACGTATACGCACATACACGCACACACACATACACACACACGCACACACACATGTGTGTAAGATATATTTGGGGGATAATAATCCGGCACTGTGCACCGTAACTAAAAACGTAATTATGAATTAAAACAATATACAGACTAATAAAAGCAAATAAATTTAATACAGAATCACAATTTGAGTCAACATTTCGCCTTGGACAGGCTTTATCAAGAGGCCACGATAATTAACAAGCTGCAATATTTATATGTACAGTGATGTAATTGCAGAGGTAAAAATCGAAATTACTTGGGAGCGGGGAAGAAAAGAGTTCTAGACTAGGCGGTGGAGTGTATGGATAGTGGGGTTGTGGTAGGTGCTTTCTCCGGAAATTGTTGAACAGTGAATAACTTCTTAGTCGTGTGATAGGAATGTGAGCTGGGAGTAGTTTACTAGGTTGAAAGTGTGAGATCAATATGCAAGTAAATAAGGTGTTGTTTAGATATTTTTATGGTGGAAAATTTATTATATTTTAAGAAGATTCCGATGGTGGACGTATATGACGTTATTATGAAGGAAAATAACAAATGTTTGATTATGAAAGTAGACCGAGATTCAGAGACTATTGAAAACACACGCCAGGAATTTCCTAGTGACAAATAATAGTGGTATTAATGCAAACAAAAGGCACCGTAATTCCAATCTTTGATTTTGGCAGGTGTCCGTTTTAATGAGTTAATGAGGTCAAGTTTGACTGCGGGGTAGTATTTCATTTACTGCGGGAACGCTTTTTTTATTTTTATTTTCCCAAGATGTTATAGGAAAAAGACTAACCCACATGCGGCGAGCGACAAATATTGAATATTTATCTTCCCGAAATCGAGCAAATATAAATAGACAGGCGAGCTTCGTTGTTAACTCTGAGATATTACGATTGATATGTGATATAAAAGGTTTTAAAAAGTTGTGAACCGACCGACCGCTTCTCTGAAAAAACCTTTTTGTAGACACACAGAAAAAGCGAACACACATACAAACATACATTTTCGCTTTTATATTTATAGAAAAAGCGTTGTGTTATCTATAAGCTCTTGTAGTGACAAAAATGATGCTGGTTAAGAATAGAGTAGATATTTTCATCACTATGCACCAAATATAACCAACAAAGCCCATTTCCAACACATTTGATGGCACTGGGTCTAGATGTATTTTAAAAATATTTTCTATAAATATATAACGCAAAGTGTAGTATCTGTTCTGATACTGCGTCTCTTTTGTTCTTGGTTAGCGAAGAAGAAATCTCTCCTGGTCGAAGAAGTATAATTTTTTGTTCTAATTCAAAGTGCCCGTGTTTGAAGAACTTGATTTTGGCTACAGTAAGAACCGATAATGTTCTTGGCCTTTTGGCCAAGATCATAGTGTAGTATCTCTTCTGGTGCTGCACGTCACCTTTTCTATCCTCGATCAGTGGAGGAAGGGTCCTTCTAGACTGAGGTAATTTTTATTGTTGTTTCTATCCAGAATGCTCCCCTTTTTTGGAGCTGAATTTCTCCCACATTAAAAACCGACTTATATCTCACTCTTACCTCGTCGTCAACAAATAAATAGAACCAACGTGTTATCAGGGAAATGTTATATAGATAAAGAATATTGAACTAATTACCACGTCTATATAGAAAAAAAAATTGTTATTTAAAACGTAGATATTTAGTGTGTGTTTGTGTGCGTCTGTATGTACATGTGTGTGTGTGTGTGCTTGGTGTTATAGTGTATGAGCTCTCTGTTCAAAACTCAGCGTCGTTGATGAAGTAATTTTTGATGGATCGAAAAGAAAAAAGCCAAAAGTAAATAAACCCAACTCATTTAATAAACGCAATGAAAACAAAATGTGTTATTCTGCCTGAAATAAAATCGGCTTTGGACGAGTACTGAGGGCCAAATGTGATGACTTACGATCCAATTACGACAGGATTATCAACAGTGACCAGTCAGATAGAACGAAGCACTTGGTATCCACTGAGCAAGTTGGACGAGCACAGTACCATTATCAACTTCCAAGATTATTTCATATATGTATATATCTATATAGATATGTTAATATATACATATATCATGTATATATATATATATATATATATATATATATATATATATATGTGTGTGTATATATATATATATTGCATATATACATATAAATGTATATATATATATATACATATAAATATGTTTATGCATGTACATTAACTCTTATCTTAAAGTGGCCACTGAACCTTAGTAAGTGATGAAACAAAGTAACACACACACACGCACGCACGCACACACACACACACACACACACCTATATATATATAAAAGAGAAAAATAAAACTAAGTTGAAATTTACAATCAAATTTATTGATTGTAAATTTCAACTTACAGTTTTAATTTTTTTTCTTATTATAAACTGTACTCTCAATTGTGTGTGTAGTGAGCTTTTTCTTTATTTGATTCGGATTAAAATCTCTCTCTCTCACTCTCTCTCTCTCTCACTCTCTCTCTCTCTCTCTCTCTCTCTCTCTCTATATATATATATATATATATATATATATATATATAGATTACTGGTATTTATATTAGATTGAAGTTTATCATTGCTTATATCAGGTAAACACTGCATCTCCTTTGATTTCATCATATATATGCATATATATATATGCATATATATATGCATATATATATACATATATATGCATATATATGCATATATATACATATATATATGCATATATATACATATATATGCATATATATACATATATATACATACATATACAAACATGCATACATACATACATACATACATACATACATACATACATACATACATACATACATATATATATATATGTATATATATATATATATTTCAAAATTTATATTTCAAAATTTATAAAGAATCGGATTGAGAATCGGTAATTGAATCGGGAAAAATATTGTAATCGTCCAATCACTAATATATATATATATATATATATATATATATATATATATATATATATATATATATATATAAATATATGTATATATATATATATGTATATATTGAATTATATATATATATATATATATGTATATATCGAATTATATATATATATATATTGAATTATATATATATATATATATTTAATTATATATATATATATTGAATTATATATATATTGAATTATAAACATATATATTGAATTATAAACATATATATATATATATATATATATATATATATATATATATATATATATATATATATATATTGAATTATATATATATATAGTCCTGGTCAAAATCATAAGACCACTTAAGAAATAAGCGTTTACGCATATTATCGAATTTTTAATCAAACAAATGGTTGAAACCATTGCTAAAAGGAAAAATATGATAGAAAAAAAATGAAATCTGCTTCATTCGAAAACTTAACCCTGATTTAATAATTATTATTTAAAAAAAACAAACATTTTCACCTGGTCAAAATGATAAGACCACTGATAATTTCTCTAACAAAAGGCAATTATAAATTACTAAAAAGGATCTCAGTATTTATTATAGCCTCCATTATTACGAATTACTTCAAAAATTCTCTTCAGCATGCTTACGACTAAGTTTTTTTATCAGTTGCGAAGGAATTTTATCCCATGTACTGAAAACGGAATCAGAAAGTTCCTTTATCGAATCATACTGGGTTCCATCCTCGAACACTTCTTTTGCCACCCATCCCCAAAGATTTTCAATGGGATTAAGGTCCGGAGAACATGTTGGATGATCTAACAATTCTATATTATTTGAAGAAAAGTATTCTCGTGCTTGTCGAGAAGTGTGTATCGCAGCGTTGTCTTGCTGGAAAATCCAATTTCTTCCACACAGACGTGGACCTTCAGTCCTGATAGAAGCATTTTCAAGCATTGAAATGTACTTCAATGATGTTTGCCGGCCTTTCACTACTTGCAACTTTAGGGTCCCAGCTGACGAGAAAGCACCCCAGATGATTACAGATCCTCCTCCACTATGCCGAGTTGAAAAAGTCTCTTTGGGCACATTTTTATCATGCCAATAGTGTTGAAATCCATCTGGACCATCTAGATTAAACTTTTTCTCATCGGAAAAAATTACATTTTCCCACTTCTCTTCATCCCAAGTCTGGTATTTGGCGGCATATTTAAGTCGGTTAGTTTTGTGCTGTTCAACAAAACGTGGTTTCTGCAGTCGCTTTAAATGATTGAAACCCTTCATTTTCAGATACCCTCTGATGGTTTTATGACTACATTCTGCTGGTGTTTGGCTTTTTAATCGACTTGAGCTCATACTGGAGTTTTTTTTAAACTTCTTCTGATACGGCGATCCAGTGATGGGGTTATTTTTTTTGGTCGACCGGAATTTTTTTGGTCGAAACGGAATTCCGTTTTCGAAAATAAGGGTTGTTGCCTGATGAGATCCCTAGTTAGTAAATACTAGTAGACCGAAACATGCTCATGACTGTGTAGCAACAAACTACTGTGTATGTAAAGACAAATGTAACCTGCTCTACTCTGCATTGAGCACTCTTGTAGGAACCTCGTTATATTTCACAGGTTACCCTACCTTTGGAAAATAGCAGCCTCAAATTATATATATATATATATATATATATATATATATATATATATATATATAGAGAGAGAGAGAGAGAGAGAGAGAGAGAGATATGAATGGAAATATATAAAAAAGAATGCGAAAAGTATAAAAGCTTATAACTTTTCTTTATTCGTTTTCAATTGGTGACGTGCAGGAATACAAAATAACATTATGAAAAAAAATTAAAAAACTTTTTTTACAAGTACATAACTTTCGACCGATCCTTCAGTCTTCGTCGGTGTATTGAACGATGACAATATCTGTGCCGATTCAATTACCGATTCTCATTCCGATTCTTTATAAATTTTAAAATATAGGGTTGTTTTTTGTATTGGAATGGGGAATTGTCGCAAAACCACCATGAAATGTGTGCATCTTCTTTTTGCAAATGTACAAATACGCTTATGGATGTGACCTATAGATTTTAGTTCGACGTGTAGTTAATATAAGTAAAAGTATATAAACATTAGAAATGACCTTCACTTACTGATCATCAATGGTTCAACAAGATTGTTGAACTCTTGACGAGAAGATTAACATCGTCGAAACATAGATTAATCTTCGTTGAGTTTTTCTGGTGTTTACATATATTTATTAATAAAACACTCTACATACGTATTAAGTAGTTTTTAAATAAATATTCTTTTTAGTTTTATATATTTGAATTATTAAAATATATGTGTATAATAATTCCATACTGAAGAGCGTAAAATACAAACACTAAACGCGCGCGCGCACACACACATATATTTACTTATTTATTTATTGATAATAATTATTAATCTCCTACAAAATTGAGACTTTTCGAGATACAATAAATTGATGAACCATAAATTAGCGGCGTTGCAAGGTTTTCTCCCTTGGAGATTACCACTAGCGTTTGCATGGGATGTATACAAGGTTTATTTGAATCGTAATTAAAATCATTATTGCTGACCAAATGGTTATGAGGACAAGCTGTGATCTGTTTCCGGTCTTCAGACTGCTAGACCAGTGATACGAGAACAAAATTATATGCTCCTGAAAAAAGTAAAACAAAAAAAAACAAAACAAAAAAAACATCAACTATTACATATTTTTATTTAATTAAAATATTATATAAGTCCGAAAATTGGAAGAGAAGTTATAAATACCTTTTAATATGTTTACATTACGCCATTTTGTACACAAACACACACACACACACACACACACACACACACACACACACACACATATATATATAATTGTATATATACAAAATAGCGTGATGTAAACATATTAAAATCATCATCAACGCTCTGATTCCCATCTGGCATCAATTGTGATGGATGGCTCTCGTCTGGGTGAGGCCCCGTGTTTTGACAAGCTTCTGGGTTTGACCTTTACTCCTGATCTGAAATGGAACACGTACATCAAGTCTGTTGCCAAGGTCGCTGGAAAGATGGTGGGATCCTTCTACCGCTCCAGAAGATATCTCACTACTGATGGAATTCTCTATCTATATAAAAGCTAAGTACGTCCAAGGATGGAATACTGTTGCCATACCTGGGCAGGAGCTGCAAAAAAACAGCCTATCCTGCCTTGATAGAGTACAAAATAGATTTCGTGGCTTAGTGGGGGATGCCCTTTTCTCTACCCTGCAACCTCTCTCCCACAGAAGAGACGTTGCGAGCCTATCCTTGTTTTATCGTTATTTCCATGGCAGGTGCTCGTCTGAACTCCAATCTCTGGTCCCCCCTCGCCAATCTTTCATGAAAAACACCCGTCTAGCCGAATCCACTGTGAAAACTTTCCCCCACTCTATATCTGTGCCTAAATCAAAACGCGGATTCCATGAACAAAGCTTCTTTCTTAGAACTGCACGCCTGTGGAACTCTGTTCCGTCTGCCTGCTTCCCACCGGACTACAACTTGGATGTCTTCAAGTCCAATGTTAACAAACTCCTAAGGAACCGCCCCCTTAAGTAAACACTTCATCAAATCTCCACACTAACGTAATGTACTTGCAATAACCCTTATCCCTGAGTGGCTTCCGGGCCTTGATAAGTGGTGATCACTGTGTAAAAAAAAAAAAAGTATTTACAACTTCTCTTCGAATTTTCAGATTTTAATCATGTCAAAACGCACTTTATTTCCTTTTGATGGATTTGTTGTTGCTATTTCTTCTGATGAGTTAAGGGAAAAATAGATTCACTGATTGATATAATAATAAAGTGATTGATTTTGTGCTACGAAACAGATGTTGTCAAGGATTGTAAATGTCAACTGAATTAAAGGAATAAATCGCAAGATGGCCAACATAATGAATTTTGGAATGAAGTTTTTGTCATTCATTCACTATAATGCTCTGTAATTACATATAGCTTCTTAAATAACGATGGGTATATATTATAAGGAAATAAAGTATATTTCCACACACACACACACACACACATACACACATACACACATATATATATATATATATATAATTCCATTATAAAAGAGTAAATCTTTAACGAGCAAAACTTATCAAGATAAGAAAAGCTCAACATTATCAATGGAAGCAAAACGATAATATTAAATGAAAGATGAGGAACGTTATTATATCATTAGAACAATAAGGAACAGTTAAGGGGAAATTTAAGAAAAAAATCTCTTTAAACTATGACATTTCGAAACTAAATACGTCTTATCATGAGAGGAGAAGGGCTACAACTATACAAAATGTATATATAGAGGAAACTTGCTTCCAAAATGCTATGGCTTAAAGAGTATTTTTCTTAAAACTTACCTTAATTTTTCTCATTGTTTTGAAGATATTATATACTTATATATAACTTTTATACCTCATATAATTTCATTTAATATATATATATATATGTTTATACACACAAACATATATATGTGCGTGTATGCGTGTGTATATGTCTGCGTGTGTATGTATATGAAAAACGGAAGACTCTGTGTAGCTTAAGAGTATATATATATATATATATATATATATATATATATATATATATATATATATATATATGCCGGTTGCGTAAGTATGTATTTGTGAATATCTGTATATATAATATATATGTTTATATATATATATATATATGTATATATATGTATATATATATATATATATATTAAAGCAGACATTATTACACGTGCGTAAGTATGTATTTGTGAATATCTGTGTATACAGTATATATATATATGTATATATATGTCTATATATATATGTATATATATATGTATATATATATGTATATTTATATGTATATATATGTATGTATAGTGCACATATGTATATAAAATACATATAGGAACGTCTATATATAGAATATACGTATGTATGCATTTATGTATTAATCGGAGGTGTATGGTGACACTGTTCTTTACGTTGGCGATAGAACAAAAAGAAAACTTCATTTGCTGTCTTTACTTTTAAAGCACTGTCATTGCTTTAATATGACATTCATCGACATTATAAATAAAACATACTCACATTCACACATGCAAACGGACATGCACATAAACTGACACACACGTTCACAAACACACGCACATAAACATATACTCACGCTGAGTATGTGTCATGTGGTCTATGAGGTTCATTAACGATTAGTCTGACAGATAGAAGTTATGTTAATAATGTATGCATAGCAATTCGTTCATTATGATTCTACATTTCTTTTTTTCATTATCTGCGCATTTATCTATGTTTGTATATAAACGAATGATATCGTGAAAATTGCAGGGCATGAGATGAAAGTATCTTATTTCGTAGAACATGTCTTATATTATTCATTTAAAATTCATTCTGATATCTATGTATCTATCAGTTTGTGTGCACACACAGAAACACACAGGCACACACACACACACACACAGACACACACACACATATATATATATATATATATATATATATATATATATATATATATATATATATATATAAAGAGAAACATGTACATATCTCTTTGTTTATTTTGCACCCCAGCGTGTATAATCTAAATGCGTTTATAAAATACAAACAGAGAGGAGACCATAAGAGGGGACAAAACTGAATATAGGTCATATATATATATATATATATATATATATATATATATATATATATATATATGTGTGTGTGTGTGTGTGTGTGTGTGTGTGTGTGTGTGTGTGTATATATATATATATGTATATATATATGGCTGATCTATACTCAGTTTTGTCGCCTTTAAGGATTTCGTCATGTTTGTATTTCATAAACGCATTTAGCTAGCACACACACACACACACACACACACACACACACACACACACACACACACACACATATATATATAACTACTTAACAACAGAAGAGGACCATATAAAAACGATAAACAACCACAGAATTCGCGCATAAGCCTGACGAATCCTAGAGTAGACGAAACGCCGAATATTCAGTGTAGTTTAATTGCCATATATATTTTATAAATTACTATATATATATATATATATATATATATATATATATATATATATATATATAAAGAGAGAGAGAGAGAGAGAGAGAGAGAGAGAGAGAGAGAGAGAGAGATGCGTCCGCGTTTCATCATCGAATCCTCAGTGTTTGAGGGTTCCTTTCAGGATGAAATACGAACGTCCGTATTTTAATTGCTATAAATATATTTGCATAATTTAAGAGATCTATATTGACGGGTAATTATAGAAGAGGAATTGAAATAAGGTCCATCAAAATTATCAATACTATTTATCTAATAGATGGAGAATATGACAAATAAGTGCGTGAGAGCAAGGGGGCGGCGTGGCGAAGGGTAAACATAGAAGACGTATAAAAAGCAGAATAAAACTAATTATTGATTTTAAATGTTGTCTATTTTTAATTTTATTTTTAATTTTATTTTTAATTTTATTTTTAATTTTAACTGGTTTTGCCAACCTTTTCTAACACACAAGTCCTCAATTTTGGTCGAGCTTTCTATGTCAGAATAAGGTTGCATTCCATTTAGATTTTAGATATAATCTTCTCTATATTTCTTTGGTCGTTGGAGACGCTCATAATGGGGAATGCTGACGGGTCTGTTAATGACTGTTTTTGTACACTACTCTAGTTCTTGATGAGCCGTTCCCCGTAAGTAATTCAATTTTACCAAATTTTTACTTCCAACGATTACTATGATAGTGTCCTTTTGACCACTGTACATTTTTTAACCCTAATCCTCGAGTGGCCTTAAGGCCTTGATAAATGGTGATTCCCTTGTAAAAAAAAAACTTCTCTAGTGTTTTACAATAATAATAATAATAATAATAATAATAATAATAATAATAATAATAAACTTGTGGCGCATCTTCTGTCGTCGAATGAACGATGACCCCCCCCCTCTTCATTTTCCGAGGAAATTTATAAAAATAATCTGCACTGGACCCGAGGGCATTCATGTGCAGTGATTCCAGAGATGACAGCATTCTGAAACCGATCCGGATGTTTTTGAGTTATATAGTTTTTATTCTGCAGAATTTATACAAAACAAAAAAGGTCACTCAAATATTGGGGAAGTGGAGTTTACGCTCATTCTTGTCACTGTACTTGTGGTTGGTCTGTGCTAATCTTAGCTAGGGTTTCCATTCACCATAATACCGCACGGACCGCTTTGAGATTGTGACCCGAAGACCAATTTTAGGAACTAGAGAGAAATCTTTTGGGCTCGAAGCCCCGAAATCTGGGTTGTATTCAACCAAGCAGAAGCAACACGACACAACAATTACAAACCCCTTCCCTTGCAAATGGATAGCAGGCAGAAAGATTGTAATCGAACTTGTGCGACAGAAAAAGAAGTAAATAAATGTTAAGATAGACACGCATCGCTCGTTTATGTATTTTAGTTTAGCACCTCTTTGCCTCATGTGAGACAGTTGAAAAAATCATGCTCGGTCGTCTAATATATAAAGGACAGTTGTACGTGTGTTTATTATGTTTGCATGGCCGACTAAAACTTCAAAGCTACACAAGGAACCTCTACAAATTTAATATTGTCTTAATTAGCGTAACTCCGGAAAAATAATATGTGAAATTTAGAAAAAAGAAAGAAAAAAGAATCCTTCTCTGAGGGTCAAATAGCCATTTGCATCATTAAATGTTATCAAGAATTAAACACGTGGCGTAGTGAATAGAGGCGTTGAATCTGTACAGTTCAGGTGAGCATTGCCTGATGATAGCGGTTTCAATCCTACCCAAAGTAGGCCAGAAGATTAGTTAGCCAAAAGTTGGCGAAGCGACAACTATGGAAGGCAGTAATTACTGTGGATACAGTTACAGAACTGAGGATAACAGTTCGCAAAAATAATGAGTATACAGATTATGAAGCCTCAACTCAAAGTATGCCAAAAAAATAAAAATACAATAAAATATAATGCGATTTTTTATGTTCTCATGAAATGAGTCAACATTTTTTAGAAATGAAAACACACGAACTCCAAAATAAAATTTATCATTACTTAACTATTGTAATGTTTTTACAAGAAAAGGGTGGATCGGAGAAACTTAGTTTTAGGTGCGCTTATTCTTACTGAACATTTTTAGTAGTTCGTGGAATATATGCTGAGATTCATGTTTTTATTCCTCATAAATAAATTCTCTTCTTGGGGGGGGGGGTGAGATTATGAAAGTAATACTATTTAACGCCTATTTAGTGTCGGAGGAAATAGTCTTTTTGTTGATTTTTTTAGTTCGGAAGAGATAGTTTGCAAATATGGAGAGAGACAGAGAGACAGACTGACATAGTGAGTTATATAATGCTCCCTATATTAGGTTGAGCATCTAGGATGTGATATACAAATTACCATTAGCGTATGAAGCGATGCTCTTTGTGTAAACAAATTGAGCTTAGGTATTTGAACAATATCAAAACATTGTTAATTCACTGCCTGTACGGCAGCAGCCGTATAGCGCAACGGTTAGAAGCTTCGACTATCGTAATGAATCTGTCATGTGAACCATTCACGAATACTGATTTGTGATATAGTTAGCATTTAGATAAAAGTTCGACGACCCCCACGTCCGAATTTTTCAATTTTGAACTGTTAGCAGCCCATTTTTTCCGGATGACAACCGATTAAAAAGTTTTCCACATGTCTGAATACCCTATATACCAAATTTCAAGTCTGGAAATTAAAAATCCCTTGCGTATATAGGTTGAGAAGTGTATTCACACATACACATTATCGCTTTAAGAGATATATTGGACTAGATGGTGTACCCGGCGTTGCCCGGTATTAAACAGTACCTTAAACCCCTTAAAAAGATGAAATAAAAAATAAATTTAAAAAATAAATAAACTGAGACATGTACATGTGAACATCACGTTTTTTTCTAAACAGTAACATTTTGTAAGTAAGAAAAAATACTCGAGCTGAGATCGCAACCAAATCCTAAACACAGTGACCTAAGTACGATAACCATTAGGCCAGCTTGCCACGTACTTTAAAGAGTGTTTTCAAACCTCGTGAAACAGTTGACTAAAAGATAAAAATATAGGAACCCCAAGTAACAATTTTTCAGTTTTGACCCTTTAGAAGCCTATATACCGGATGAAAACCGATTAAATTTTTTCCAGGTGTCTGAATACCCTACATACCAAATTTCAAGTCTGGATACTAAAAATCCCTTCAGTATATAGGTTTAGAAGTGTCCTCACATACATTCTCAATTTTACAGATATATAGACAAATTTGTAACATGTACGATTTAAGTAAGAAGATCTTGCGAGAAATTAAAAAAAAAAAAAAAAACAGTCGTTGTCCTCCTTGTCAGTTTCAAAAAAAGCTCATTAATTTCCTCTCCTAACCCGTTCTCCATTTCCGAAAAATCTGATCCCAATTTTGTAAACGTAATCTCGACTGTTTGTTTACGAGCAAGACAAAGTAGATAGAATTAGTTTATTTCCGTACACAAATCAGTTATGTGTGTGAAACAGATGTTTTATTGGATTGAACCAATATTAGCAACGATAGAGGGTCTTGAAAAACAAAAACAAAAGCTTCATTTAAGAAATACATGCACATAAATTGACATGTGGTCCCAATGAAAAGCCTTCACACACACACACACACACACACACACACACACACACACACACACACACACACACACACACACATATATATATATATATAATAAAAATTACAATTAAATTTACCAAAATGATCCAAGATGGTAAAATTAAAGTATATTATAAATATTAAAGAATTAATATTTATAAAATTATCTCAGCCAGATGTAAAAGCTCGATAAAACCAAATAAGAAATAGAGCTTATAATATGAGCAAACAGTCTACATATTTTAACATATTTGTTAACATATTTTATCAACTGTTTGCTCATATATATATATATATATATATATATATATATATATATATATATATATTCGCATAAATAATTGAATTCGTTCAAAAAAAAAAGTATCGCGAAAAACAAAATAAATAAGTCAATAACATCTAAGTAAATCGTGATATATTCAGCAGTCGCGCGAGATAGCCTCGTGGTAGAGGTTTACTTCTTACCGATGGGGTCCCGATTTCGAATGTCGCTATATTCAGCCACTCTGATGAGTCTTAGACGAGGAGACATGTGTCAGTGGATAATAATATTTTAAAAATAATACATATGTCGCTCCTCATTTGGTCAAAGGGAAAATTATTCCCAACTCGCATTTAGGTAAAAATGCACTTTCGTATAAATAATTGAATTCGTCCAAAAAAGTATCGCAAAAAAAAAAAAAAAAAAAAAAAATCAATAAATAAATAAGTAATCTCTCTCTCTCTCTCTCTCTCTCTCTCTCTCTCTCTATATATATATATATATATATATATATATATATATGCCTTCCTATACATTGGATTTTTACCATATACTTTTCCCACCTTTTTCCTGTTTCCTGCTTTCATAATCTTTTTGAATCAATTATAAACTTTCACCAACAGTTTAATAACCTTTTGGACGCAAGTATGATTGATTTCATATTTGTAGTTTCTTTTAATGCATTAACCTGCAAAATTTATTCTATGTTTTGTAAACCTCTTTCCTCTGTTGGAAAGGATTGCAGTTTTTGAAACACCGCGGAATAAGTTCTTTCTTGTCGGATAAGCAAAATTTTGTAAACCTTCCTTACAGGTTTATAATATTTTTTTTTTTTTTTTGAAGTTTGAACGAATTTTCAATAAGATTTTTTCTTTTACACACACACATACACAATATATATATATATATATATATATATATATATATATATATATATATTGGCAAAGCCCATCGTTTACACGCTACGCCAGACATATTATATATATATATATATATATATATATATATATATATATATATATATATATATATATATATATATATATAATATGTCTGGCGTAGCGTGTAAATGACGGCCTTTGCCAATATTGGCCCATAGACTCCTTGATTTTAATACTCAGATTTTTTATCGTCTTTTTTATATACTTTTAAATTTACATTACTCATTACAATTAATTGTATACTAGAGAATGAGGCACCCGGCTTTGCCCGGGCGTAAAATACGATTAAATATGATATTTTAATTTGTCCAGATTTCGTATATATTATTATAGAGTCGTGATTTCAAAAGTATAAAAGAAGTATTCATGTGCCAGCAACTAAGATCAAAACTCTAGCATTCTAAGGTGGTGACGTGACCACTGTACCAACGTGACACGCGTATAAACCGATAAAAAATTACGAATTAAAAATCAGCTAAGATTAATGATTTTTTCAATTTTGACATTTTTACCCCTTAAAAACAATCTTAACAGGCTAAAGACCCATAAAAACGGCCCGTAAAAAATCCAATTATTTAGAACCATGACGCCGCTCTGCAACCTTTAGTTTTGGAGGATATAGAGTCTGAAAATATGAAGATAGACAGACAGGTAGACAGACAGGCAGACAGACATATAGTCGTTTATTTAGATTTTACTTTCACTTTTATACTTTCAATTTTCGGTTTTACTGACTTTCACCTCCTCAACATCTAAAGATGATTCGCAGTCGAATCGAAAGCGCTCGTGATAACTATGGAACTTTTGTCAATATTTTCGTTTTTGATATGCAAAAAGATTATACGGAAATCGAAAAAAACAAAACAAAAGAATCATAAAGCAAAATATCTCCATTTTATGTAATAATGTCAGCTTGAATATCTATCTATCTATCTATCTATCTATCTATCTATCTATATATATATATATATATATATAAAATAAAAATTACAATTAAATTTACCAAAATAAACCAAGATGGTAAAATTAAAGTATATTATAAATATTAAAAAATTAATATTTATAAAGTTATCTCAGCCAGATGTAAAATCTCGATAAAACCAAATGGGAAATAGAGCTTATAATGATAGAGTTATATATTTGGATTTTACCGTCACTGGATTATTTATCTTCCACCAGACTATCCATTCATGTGTTATCAACTTTTTCTTCACCATATTCCCTCTGCTTCACTTTTTTTTTTGTTATCAAGTAAGATGTTTGACTTACTTGTTGTTTCATCAAATACTTTTGTATGCAAAATCCGATCCCGCATTTTGCTAATTCCTACCCTCTGATGAGAAGAAAAGTATTTCTTTGAAACTCCGCGGATTAAGGACTATCCACTTATCTAGTGTTTCCTTTTCAGATTAAATATGCTTTTAACTCATTTCAAAGTGTTTTTTTAGCATGTTTTATTAACTGTTTGCACGTATATATATATATATATATATATATATATATATATATATATATATATATATATATATATATATATTGTTCACAGATGCTTTTGATTACACGAGGAAAGACATTAAGGTTCTAGAGTTCCAAATTTTTAAAACGAATATTTCGATTGTATTTTCATTGTAAGTTGGAATCGTTTTCAAACAAAAAACAAAGCAAATTTGTTTTTTTAATGTAAAAAAAACAAAAACAAAAAAAAACAAGACAAAACAAAAAACTACCTGATCAATTTGCAACAAAAAAAAAAGCATTTGGAATTTTTACGACCTACTCAGCGTTATTTACCTCCTAAAAGTAAATTAAAATTTACTTGTTTTGGCTAATACGTTTCAACGGCCTTCAGAGATAATAAAAAAGAAGGAATTTTTTTTTAAATAATAAAAACTTAACATTTTAGAGTGGGTGCTCACATTCCTATATAAATTTAAGATAAAATTAGCACCCACTTCTTGGCCGCATATCGGTAAACGAGACATGTAATCGTTAGCATTTTTTTTCAAGTTTGCTGGCGTAGTAGGGGGGAGGGTAAAAGAGGGAACTAGTTGGGGGGGCATCAGTTCCGAACATTTTTAAAAAAATTTAAAATGTGAGCTGGTGGGGTTAACATTTACTTAGAAAAGGTCTCACCGTTATATATTAATTAATTATTATTTCCCGATATTTTTAAGGCTGTTTACACACACACACACACACACACATACACACACACACATACATACATACACACACGCGCACGCGCAAACACACTACGCTGGACCTGTATAATGCATACTCCGTCCTTGTGTATTTTTTCTTTTTGTCTTTTTTTCAATTTTTTTGCGGATTACACCCCTCTTATATAAAGGATTTGTCATTTAATCTAAGAGTAATAATATTAAGAGCTTTGTTATCCAATATGTTCCGTATTGTTTTCATTAGTCGCCATGTATGTTTTCGCGCGTATGCATTCAATTTTTGCCCGTTTATACATTAATTCTGTATAGTAACTTGTACTTTCATACATCAGAAATGAAATTTGAAAAGTTTTAAACTAAAATAGATGCCTACAGAATCTAAAATTAAAATAATTTAAAATAAAGTAAAAATATAAACAGATAAATTACGGTACTTGCATGGATAAACGCTAAAATATTTGCTTCTTTTTTTTGTTTCTTTTAAATAAAAATTAACATTTCTAAATACAACTAAATAAAAAAAAAATGTTAAACTGGTTCAAAAAATAGAAATGAAAGAAAAACTAAATAATTAAATGGAAAACATAAGTAAAAAGTTTGTTTATTTTTAAGAATTGTACTAAAACTTTCGTCAAAGTTTTAAAATAAATATATACATTTCATTCGGCAATTAGCGTCACTTGCTTTTCCAGGGAATTCACTGTAAAACCCAAATATTAGCCGTTTTTTTTTTGTTTTTTTTTGTTTCTTTCAAATAAAAATTAAAATAGTTTTTTTTTTCACAGTAACTAATAAGAAAAAACAAACATACGAAATAGGGAGCTGAAGTGGCATAAAGTTGATGCTCACTGTACGCTAATGACTTAGTTAAATAGAGTTATAAAAAAAAACAACTTTAAAAAACAAAAAAACAAACAAAGAAACAAAACAAAAAAAATGCTTGATCAATTTACATATTTAAAAAAAAAAGTATTTGGAATTTTTACGACCTACTCAGCGTTATGTACGCTAATGACTTAATTAAATAGAGTTATCTCTCTCAGATCAATAACGACATATCCAACTGCGCCGGAAAAGTTATAGCCGTTGACTTGTGATAAGTGATTTCGTTAAGAGTCGAACTTCTTTGTTTACAAAGCCAAATTTTAAGGTACGGATAATCAACACTGTATATAATTTTTTTAAAGCAACTTCAAAAATAGAAGTTGACGTTTCTGAATTTTTGAGATGAGGATTGGTTATTCAAATTATTTGGTTCTTCGAACTACTGTTCTCATCTTGAGTGTGATTTTCACAACGTTTCTATCGTAAATGTACAACTTAATTAAAGAAATCATTATAAGTTGGTTAACATTATGAACTTAGGAATATAGTCTTTTGTCATTTATTCATATATATATATATATATATATATATATATATATATATATATATATATATATATATATATATTTAAAGTGATCGTTGTGTAGTTCCAACGAGAGAAAAAAATGTATATTTAAAGGAGTGTAGCCATCAACGATTGTGGGGTTTTTTTTTAAGGTTTTTATCATATTTTTATTTTAAAATATTTTTACAACGCGTTTCGAGCTTAGGTTTGCTCTCTTCGGATGTTTTCGTAAAAAGTTTTTCTTTAAAATGGGAGTTTGAAATATCAGCAGATGTAAAATTAATATGGCAAACTCCCATTTTAAAGAAAAACTTTTTACAAAAACAGCTCGAAACGCGTTATAAAAATATTTTGAAATAAAAATATGATAAAAACCTTTAAAAAAACCCACAATTGTTGATGGCTACACTCTTTTAAATATATATATATATACATATATATATGTATATATATATATATATATATATATATATATATATATTACATTTATTTATACAAACATTAATGGCTACATATGTGCATACATGTTTCTGTAATCACCCGCGTTGGCACATATGTAGCCATCAATGTTTGTATAAATAAATTTAATATACCTGCTCTGTTCACTCATTGAGCACTCTTTGGAAGACACATGTTGTTTAATTGGATGTACTTCTAGGAAACTAAACTCTACTGGCTATATATATAAGTTTTTGTTTCGGTTTTGCATCCAAGCCATATGGATATACTTTTTTAAAAATAATTTTTGAAATCACATCTTTATAATATATAAGAATCGATAGAACTCTGACTCTGTAATAATATATACGAAATCTGCATAAATTAAAATATCATATTTAAGTGTATTTTACGACCGAGCTACGCCGGGGGAACTGCTAGCTTAGATAAATACTTTTGCAGCTTTAACAAAAGAACTACAATAAATCAGGGCGTCTCCATTTTCGCTGAACATCACTAGAATGCCAACATCAATATATTACATATGAAAGAGATGTATGTATGTATGTATGTATGTATGTTTGTATGTGCGTGTATGTATGTGTGTGTTTGTGTGTGTGTTTGTGTGTGTGTTGTAAATCGGAATTAATTAAGACCATTTTTCTATATATTCTAATCAAACAAACACCTGTTGAAATATTCCTTAACTTTGGTTTTTAATTAAGAAGTTAGAAATGCAATAAATAAACGCTTTCTAATTAGCTGTGTTTTGCAATTTATTTGCAATGTCAGCCATCTCCTTATTTATTCATTTATTCAATTTTCACCCCAAACAAGGCACAGTGCCACCTTGAAGTAGAGGGTTACTATCAAGGACATAAGTTTCAGGTATATTATGAAGGGAGATGAGCAGCAAGGCGTCAGTTCACATTATACTTGAACTTCTGCATATCAGTACAGTTGGAAAAGCAGAATCCCGGAAGGGAGTTCCAAAGTCTAGCAGTTCTAGTAGAGTAGAAGGCTTTCTTACACCTAGGGATCTCTATTGTGAAGGGGTGAGATTTAGCTGCTCGTCGGGTTTGTCGGAGCTATTTACGTTGAGAGGGTACAAGTGCTTGTAGTTCGTCGGAGCATTCACCATTAAAGTGCTTGTAGAATAGGCAGGGGAATGCAAGGTTTCGTCGATGGGACAGAGGCCGAATACTACATTTCCTTTTTCACTGTATGTTATCCCCTACGCTTTTATTTTATACAGTGTCTTTCATTCTAGCTTCCGTCTCTCTTTCGTCTACCCCTTCTCTCTCACGCTCTTTGAATGAACAGTCAAGTGTAATCAAACAAATTGTAAAACGAGATATTTGAATGATTCATTTTAAAGAATAGGGAATACCACCACAAGTACTAATACTATTTTGCTTAAAGATGAAGAGGAAAACAGGCAAAGAGAGAAAAGAACAAAGAAAGAGGGAAAGAGATATAGTGAAGAGAAAAAAACTAATGTCAGGACATATTTTTTGAATATCTGACTGGATTTGCAAACTCACTTTTTCCTGATGAAAAACAATTTAACTCAAGCTCAATGGGTGACCCGACAGTTCAATTTTTTGCATGCATTTCATCGGAAACTCTTACGGACGCACACACGCGCACACACACACGAATATATATATCTATATATTTTGCACGCCTGTGGAACTCTGTTCCGTCTGCCTGCTTCCCACCGGACTACAACTTGGATGTGTTCAAGTCCAACGTTAACAAATTCCTAATGAACCGCCCCCTTAAGTAAACACTTCATCAAATCTCCACACTAACGTAATGTACTTGCAATAACCCTTATCCCTGAGTGGCTTCCGGGCTTGATAAGTGGTGATCACTGTGTAATATATATATATATTCTCATAAAATTTTATGAGATATTATATATTAACTAAATTTTTATCGATTCTGATTCCGATACAATTACTGATTCTGTACAAAATTCACGATTCCGATACAATTATCGATTCCGATTCCTCATAAATCTCTAAATATTTAACTATGAAGTTGTTTTTTCCCAATTACCTTCAAAACACACTTTACATGTGCAGATGTTTTCCTAAACGTAAAATACCTTCTTTCGATTGAAGTTTTACTGGTAGATTGAAAATCAATAAATATTTATTGTTTTTAATTACTATCAGCAGTTGAAGATTTTGCTTTCAATAAAATCAAATAAAAAAAATATCAAATATTTTACAGCCTTAGAATTTAATTGTGTTCATTTATGACAAGCTCTATTTCTTATTTTGGTTGAATTGAGCTTGTTTTTTTCGTTGGATTATTATATAGAAATATTCATATTTATATTCTCTTTAAGTTTAGATGAACGTTTGGCTTGTAACTTTAATCCTAGTATATATATATATATATATATATATATATATATATATATATAACATGACTGCAACTCCTCTTCCCATTTTCAGATTTTGTAATCATGATAATTTTCCTTTATTTTCTTTTAAAGTTGTAGAGTTCCTATTAGTAAGGGCGGAGTAAATTTAAAATTCACATAATAATTACATAAATGATTCAGCGCTACGGAACAGGTGTTGTCAAGAACTGAACATTTTTACATGCTGGAAGATATAAACGGTAAGATGAATAACATCTTGAAATTTGGAATATAGATTTTTGCCCTATATATATATACATATATATATATATATATATATATATATTTATATATATATATATATATATATATTTATATATATATATATATATATTTATATATATATATATATATATGTATAAATATATATATATATATATTTATTTTTTACACAGTGATCGCCACTTATCAAGGCCCGGAAGCCACTCAGGGATAAGGGTTATTGCAAGTACATTACGTTAGTGTGGAGATTTGATGAAGTGTTTAATTAAGGGGGCGGTTCATTAGGAATTTGTTAACATTGGACTTGAAAACATCCAAGTTGTAGTCCGGAGGGAAGCAGGCAGACGGAACAGAGTTCCACAGGCGTGCAGTTCTAAGAATGAAGCTTTGTTCATGGAATCCGCGTTTTGATTTAGGCACAGATATAGAGTGGGGGAAATTTTTCACAGTGGATTCAGCTAGACGGGTGTTTTTCGTGAAAGATTGGCGAGGGGGGACAAGAGATTGGAGTTCAGACGAGCACCTGCCATGGAAATAACGATAAAACAAGGATAGGCTCGCAACGTCTCTTCTGTGGGAGAGAGGTTGCAGGGTAGAGAAAAGGGCATACCCCACTAAGCCACGAAGTCTATTTTGTACTCTGTCAAGGCAGGATAGGCTGTTTTTAGCAGCTCCTGCCCAGATATGGCAACAGTATTCCATCCTTGGATATATATATATATATATATATATATATATATATATATATATATATATATATATATATAGTTTTTAAATATAATTACTTATCCACTGACATGTCCTCAGAGTGGCTGAATCTAGCGAGATTCAAAATCAGGACCCCATGATAATGAGCTTGACCTCTTTATCCGCTGGTCCATTCCGCCGGCAGTTAGGATATATCGCGATTTATTTAGATGTTATTTGTTTGTTTTTTTTTTCGCGATACGTTTTGAATGATTCAATTATTTACGAAAGTGCATTTTTACCTAAATGCGAGTTGGGAATAATTTTCTCTTTAATCAATTTGGTACCCCCACATGGGGAGCGGTAGATATATATTGTTTTTAAAATATAATTATCCACTGACACATGCTCCATCGTCTACGACTCATCAGAGTGGCTGAATCTAGCGAGATTCGAAATCGGGACCCCACGGTAATGTTTGAAGATATGAGTAAAGCTATGTACTAAATATAAAAAATACATTCCTGGAAATGAATGACGATTTCTTATGGTGATGAAACATGGACACCATTGTGTAGCTTAATTGTCATTACTTACTATATACACACATACTTATGTACGTGTTTGTGTGTGTGGCTTATGAATCGTGATATAATGTTATTTTAATCAATTATCCCCGCCAATATATAAATTGATGCTATCTTTTCTTTTTATTAAAGGAAGTGTCTCCATCGTTGAAAAAGTAAAGGAAACCATTTTCGACGCCATTTAGAAAAACAAATACTTAATTATAAAACGTGTACACTTGATATAATTTGATTTATGTACGAATTAATGATACAGCACTTAATAACCCACGCAGTCGCCATGTGCGATCATAAAAAAAGCGGGATAAGTCATTCATATTCTATAATATTAGTAGGTAAGGATTTACACATGAAATAAATAAGGGCTCACTTCCGTCAGATTGACTATCAATCCGCCATTAAAGGGATTAAAAATAATACTCTGTAAGCTGCAGTAATTACCCCGTAAGATTTTGCAAGATGTCGGCTAGAATAATATATCATTATAATTTAATGCGTGCACTAATGTATTTTCCCTCGTGCTTCTCAACATACGCATGTTTATATGCATGGTGTGAACCCAGAGTTATTTTAGTCCGGTGTTCGAACCCAGCATCGGTGATATAGCTTTATCTAGCCACGCTGATTAGTCTCCGAAAAATGAAACATATACTAGGGGTTTTCCAAAAGTAAAACCTCCTATTTTTTACTCGAAAAGTTGAAGAGCTACGAAAATAGGAGTCGTACCATTCAAATGGGCCACCTTTTGTGCTTTAGAATATATTTTTCGACATAGTCACCATCATTCTTAATTTGCTTTTGCCAGGAATTGAATGACTGGCGTGCGTTCATGTTAGGGGTTGCTTTAGAAGAGTTTAACACCGTCAATATCTGCAACAGAGAGATGAATCTTTCAGGTCATGAATTCATAAGTTCAGTCATCATAATGCATTTTTCAATCCTCTTTGAATAAAAATGTGTGTGGATAAAAATACATATATTATTTCTTATATATTTACTTGCTTCTTTCAAAGGTATATCATTCTGTGGGTAAATATAAAAAGATTCTGAATTCGGCAATATTGCGAACTTTGCTTCCCATTACCTTAAATACGTATATTTCTATTACCTGAAGCTATCGCAGTGGCCAAGACGATAAGGATTTGAAAGAGAAGTTAGTGACTTTAGTCTGACGATCGGACCCAGCAAATGGCAACACTGGTGGGTCGTATTAAGACGAAACTTTTATGCATGTGGATAAATACATTCAACTGATAAAACTTATTATGTCTGTCTGTCTCCATTTTGTCAAATTACATCTTCCCGAGACGCAAGGAGCAGCGAGATGCGAGTCAAATGATTGCATTTTTTTTTTGTGGGCTGTTCTTATATATATATATATATATATATATATATATATATATATATATATATATATATATATAGCAAAAATGGAATGGTAATTAGTAAAACCTGAAGAAAGTGTTCAATACAATTGCAGAGCAAATAGATATATTTTAACTACCATTTTATCTGCTTAGTTACACATGGTTATTATGATAACCATTTCTGTTAAAGTCTGACGAAGTTACTGGATCGTTGATCCGATTCGGTAACCGAAACATGTGTAACTAAGCAGATAGAACGTTAATATATATATATATATGTATATATATATATATATATATATATATATGTATATATATATATATATATATATATATATATATATATATATGAGCCGATAATAATATCTGTCAAGATGTCAAGATTGAAAAAAATCGAAACTTAACAGACTTAAGTCGATCTAAAGTGCTCCAGTACGCATGCGCAAATCTACATTTATACGTTAAAGTCAGTTCATTTTTAACTTTGTCTTATCCACTCGACGATAGCTCAAACGGTAACAACTAAGCTCGAAATGTTTTGGTTTCGATTCTATAATAGCTGCTGAAAAGTTTTTTTGTTTTTTTTTTTACTTCTGAAATAATTACTACATTAGTAATCATTGGGGATAGGACAACAGCATATTCTTTTCATTGTTTTGACTCGGGTATATAATATATCCGACACAGGTAACCAACCGAGAACCACATCACTCTATATAAAAGCATATAAGGTATCAATGGATATACACATTTGAGAGTCAAAACAATGAAAAGAATATGCTGTTGTCCTAGCTCTAGTAATCATTACTACATCTAGTCAATCATTGGGTACAATATAATCATAAGTAGAAAAGTGGCTCTATAATGATAAATACGACATCAGCATAAAATAACATACCGTATTTAAGCGTATTTTACGACCGGGCAACACCGGTGGGCCTGCTGGTAAATTATAGGGAAATTCATCGATAGATGATTTGTTTAGATTGCAGGTCACATCAAGGGAAACGTGCTTATTTCGGATGGGAGTCGTTTTTTTTTTCTGTTTGTCGTACTCGTACTCGTACAATTATATATGAGACAAACTGTGATCTGTTGAGTAAAAGGTACATTATATATTACTGTAGCTAGAAACGATTAATATATATAGTTTTCTTTTCTTCTATATTTATGTCATTTATTTATTTGCGTCATTCACTTACTCTTTTATGCTGCTAGTACTGCTATTATATAGAGCACTGTCGAACAATTATTACTATGATCGTTGTTAATTTTTGGAAAATAGAAAGTTTAGAAAATATGTATCGAGACGAATTAGGTATTTTGCAGATAAAAACATTTAGGGTAGAAATGTATCGAGAATGCTAATATGAAATGTTAAAATATAAACACTAAAGGTAGACACTAAACGTTCACGCATTAATCCGTGCCAAAACCTAAACGTAGATTCCATGAACAAAGCTTCTTTCTTAGAAGTGCACGCCTGTGGAACTCTGTTCCGTCTGCCTGTTTCCCACCTGACTACAACCTGGATGTCTTCAAGTCCAACATAAAAAAAATCCTGATGAACCGCCCCCTTAAGTAAGACACTTTATCAAATCTCAACAATAACGTACTGTACACGCAATAATCCTTATCCTGAATGGCTTCCGGGCCTTGATAAGTGGTGACCATCTTGTAAAAAAAAAAGGTGATTTAGTGATTACAGTAGGCGATCTTAATACTGCGTGCATTAATGACGTAATGAAAGTGAAATAGATTTTGAGACACGTAGAGTTGAGTTAATGTAGAGTCAGAGTTTAACAAGAGCACAAAAGATATCCTCTCCGCGTTCGGAAGCTGGGAGAAACGGAACTTTAACAGAATGTAGAACTTACAATGCTTTTCAGCTCCGATGTGGAGTCGAGAATAAAGTTTATATATATTTAAAAAAAACTTGGCATTTGGCGTCCATTCGAAGGGAGACATTTGTTTCAGGACTGCAATAAACAGACCAGACGAGTGTAAGGCCTATACGTCTCTATGAAAAGTATGCTTTTCCTTTGTCTGGACCAAGCGGACAAATGTTGCTCGTTGTTATAAAAGATTGTACCTCGTACTTTTGCTTGTTGCGATGTAAACAGAGTTATGGAAACACTCACACATCCATAAAACTAGAGGAATATTTTAAACACGTTCACGCACTAATTTTAAACACTAAACGTTCACGCATTAATATTTTAAACACTAGACGTTCACGCACTAATTTAAAACACTAGACGTTCACGCAGTAATATTTTAAACACTAGACGTTCACGCATTAATATTTTAAACACTAGACGTTCACGCACTAATTTTAAACACTAGACGTTCACGCAGTAATATTTTAAATACTAAACGTTCACGCATTAATATTTTAAACACTAGACGTTCACACACTAATTTTAAACACTAGACGTTCACGCAGTAATATTTTAAATACTAAACGTTCACGCATTAATATTTTAAACACTAGACGTTCACACACTAATTTTAAACACTAGACGTTCACGCAGTAATATTTTAAATACTAAACGTTCACGCATTAATATTTTAAACACTAGACGTTCACACACTAATTTTAAACACTAGACGTTGACGCAGTAATATTTTAAATAGAAGACGTTCACGAAGTAATATTTTAAACACTAAACGTTCACGCGTTAATATTTTAAACACTAGACGTTGACGCACTAATATGTATCATACGTATATATACACCCACCCCTGCATTATGACACTGCTGTATCTATTTCTCATTTACATTTGTTTCACCTTCCCTATACATTTTATCCTATCACTTCTCGTCTCATTCGCTCTTCCTAATACCATTTAAAACATTCAATAG
>NC_136501.1:19969944-20004944 GCF_053919585.1 Euprymna scolopes
CCCATTCTTTTTTCTTTCCTCTCCTGCTCCCCCTTCCTTCCCACCTTTTTGGAGAGAAGATATATATATATTTGTATATATACAAATTTACTTTTAATCATGAATCATAAAAATCTTCCCTTCCTAATTGCAATATATATATATATATATATATATATATATATATATATATATATATATATATATATATATATAAATCGGATTTTAAGCATCTCTCGGAGAGGCAGAATGATCCAGAGGAACACCTATAAGAAACTGAACAACACTACTAGATCTTAACACTCATCCAAGACGACCTCACCACCGAATAGTATCATGCAAGGTTCTACTGATGCCCTAGTTATTCATGGGGGCCTTCTCCTTGATTGCATGCACCAAAGCCTCAAGTATCAGTCCTAGTACTGAAAAATATTATGGGAAATTGCAAATAGTCTAAATATAATTTTATGCCGCTCTCCCTAAATTTGTAAGCTCGGTAACACCGCCCCTGTCAACCCTAAGTGCGAGCAGCGTCCCAGTCCCTTTTGTTGTCGTTTGGGATAGGGGGTGACTCTGATTCATCCAGTAAATCAACCTTCATATAAAAAGTGGCATCATCCGAGGCGTTGTTTTAAACAACATTATTTCGGTCGACGTCAAATCCTTCTTAAGTAAAGAAAAAAAAATCACTTATTTTTCACTTATTATAATAAAACCTTTTAAGTGGCTTCCAAATTTCTGACAGGAGAAAATCATTTTTTTACACGACAAAACAGATGGCAAATTCACTTTGAAGATATTCAGCTTTCACTTGTATCATACCGTTATATACAGACTAAAATTTATTTACTATAAATTTCCTCATATATATATATATATATATATATATATATATATATATATATATATATATATAGAGAGAGAGAGAGAGAGATAGAGATAGATAGATAGATAGATAGGCAGATAGATAGACAGAGAGAGAGAGAGAGAGAAAGAGAGAGAGACATTAACAGGTTTCGCTATACAGGTATGGCAATGTTTTGATCTGCAGTTATTAAAAAAAAAAGAAAATCGGTTTTAGGAAAAGACAGTTTTTTCGTCTGGCGAGATCTTAGTTCTTGATAACTACATGTCGAAACATTGTCATGCCAGTATAGCGAAGTTACAACTTTGTATGAATGAATATTAATATAAATAGCTTTATTTTATATCGACTACTTTTTTACAAACTCTGAGGTGTTATACATTCTAAACATGGACCACTATTCATGTTTATTTTTATTTCAGTAGTTCTCTCTCTCTCTCTCTCTCTCTCTCTCTCTCTCTCTCTATATATATATATATATATATATATATATATATATATACACACACACACACACACATATATATATATATATATATATATATATATATTGAATCTCAAGTTTTTCATATATGTTCTGCAGATGTTTCTCCTTCGATGAAAGATTATTTCAGACTCTAATGAAGACACATATTTTGAACTTTTGACCTTTTTTCTTTTTTTTCTCGCCCATTTTCTTTTGTTGTTGAACAATGATTTCAAAACCTCTGCCGGCGCTCGATGTTTTGGCGGCGACAAAACGCAACTTATAAAACCGCATATTTTGAAGGGCCCTCTTTATAATGTTGTTTCACAAGCAGCGAGACACACCTCAATGGCTGTCGGCATTAATTATTTCATTTTCTTGTTTATATATATATATATATATATATATATATATATATATATATATATATATATATATATATACTAGCGTTGGGCTCCGTCCTTACCCAGTCCTAAAATACGTTTAAATATGATATTTTAATTTGTCCAGATTTCGTATATATTATTATATAGTCATGATTTCAAGAGTAAGAAAAAAAAAGTACTTGAGTGCCATCAGCTAGAATCGAAACCGAAAGCAAAACTTCAGCATTCAAAGCTGGTGACGTTACCACTGTACCAACGTGACACACATATGAACTGATTAAATATATACTGAGATGAACGTACAAAATGTATAACGACTTTTTCAATTTTGACTCTTTTTTTGGCCCTTTAAAAACTAAAAGTCGCAGAGCGGCGCTAGGGGCCTCAAACGATTGGATTTTTTATGGACCATTCTTTTATGGGTCTTTAGCCGGTTAAAATTGTTTTAAAAGGGACAAAAATGGAGTCAAAATTGAAAAAGTCGTTATATATTTTGTACATTCACCTTAGTTATTTTTAATTTTTAAACAATTCATATGCGTGTCACTTTGGTACGGTGGTAACGTCACCAGCTTTGAATGCTGCAATTTTGCTTTTGGTTTCGTTTCTAGCTGATGGCACCCAATTACTTTTTTTTTTTTTACTTTTCTTTTGAAATCACGACTATAATATATACGAAATCTGGACAAGTTAAAATATCATATTTAAGCGTATATTACGCACGGGCAAAGTCCCACACCCCTAGTACTAATGTAAAGAAATCATAGCAAATACTAATGTCAACAAAGCATTCTTAAGTCTTTGAACCACCCTCTTAAATAATCAAATTCTTCCCAATCACTACCATAATTATCAATCAGCAGCTGGCAATCATTTAACACTTACCCTCGAGTGGCTTTTGTTTCTTGATAAGTGGTGACACCTTACTAAAAACTAATTTCATTCGCAAAAATTAAGCTGACTTTTGATATGTGGTTTTCAAACCTTTGTCAAATATGGCGCGGTTTAACAGAACCACTAGTGCTATTAGCAGCAGCCGCATAATACACGTATGCAAATAACCGTGCCGCTGTGCGATGTGACGTCACAGCGGAGAAAAATGTACCATGTGACGAGGACCAGAAAAGGAACTGCGTGCCGGAGAAGATGGACGTTTGTGTCGTGGTGGCGAGAGATTTTAACTACATGGCAGACGAAAGTTTTACTAAAAATGTACGAATAAAATTATGCTCGATCAATGTATGACTGGGTGCCCCTGCTGTCATATAGAAACAACGTGTCAAATTGCATGAATCAGCAGGAGCTGAATCGCACATTTTAGTTGTGCTGAAATTTAGTTGTATAAACGGAGTTTTACTAAAAGAAATGCCCGATTAAATTATATACGATTATTTGTTCCTCCTACTGATTTGCTATGAAAGCAACTTCGTCACGGACGAGCTACTGCTTTTGCCAGTGCCAAATAGCTTAAATATCTGTTGTGGTATTATTAAAATACACAATAAAATGAATTAACTCACAAGTTTAAGTCGAGAGTTATATATTTTTAAATTTACATAAAATTTTTTTACAAAAAAATAATTTCAAAATGTTCTCTCTTAAGACAAAAAAGTAAATAGATACATAACTGTTTACATAATTAAATCCGTAAAGATTGAGACAATTATTTCTTTCAATTTTGTGTGACACATTTTCGTTAAAAATCAAGTTTATGTTTGTTTTTTTGTTTTTTTAGATTAGTCGTGCCTTGATTTTACTAATTATGCACAATTAAAAATTAAACACGATTTTATGTACGTAATTAAACGTACATAAAATAGTGTTTAATCCTAAAAGAGTCAGACAATTATTTGGCACACTGTATTAGAAAAAAAAAATTCTCATTTGTAAAGCGTTTAATTAGTCAAAACATCTTTGAGTTTAATTTAAAAAATAAAACAAAATAAAACAAAACAAAAACAAGCAGTAGTCGATAATAATGATAACATTAAAAATGTTTAAGAAACATTAAAAATGTCTTCTTTGTTTTTTGTTTTATTTTGATAAATGAACCAGGGTCTTTGGTATAAAACCGGAAACGGAACTTTTTGCAAAATAAAACAATAAACAAAAAAGAAAAGAAACAAAAGCAGACTAGTCTATAATATAAATGTCACCTGTCTGTTTAAATGTATGTATGTATGTATGTATGTATGTATGCCTGAAACCTTCGACATATGCTAAGGATTTTCACGAGATTGATATCATTTTGAAGGACGACGCTTCGAACAACAAATATCGAAAAATTGGCCAAAAACATTAATTTCTTCACTCTCAACTGGGCACTTTTCTACAGGGAGGGGTCGCTTTATTCACCGATATTTTCGAAAGTCATTCGCTCTTTTCGATTGTCTTGCCTGTACCTTCGTCACTTTCGGTTTGGACATAGACGCAACAACAAATACGTCACGCTTTTTTTCACGTTCTTTTCCTCCTTCGCGGTACGGGTATATATACCTGTTTAACTTTTTATACTTTCATAAATCAGAGTATATATATATATATATATATATATATATATATATATATATATATATATATATATTAGTTATATATATAGTTATATATATATATCTATATATACTCTGATTTATGAAAGTATAAAAAGTTATACAGATATTTTAAAACTTTTAAAACCAAATCACCTCTCTCAAACGAGCATGAGGAGGCAGTTGTGGGATTCTTTATTGACACAAACCTATGAACACTAACTAGGATTCCTATTATCAGTTAATCTCACGGGGCCCCCACTTCCGTTAGTGTGAGTGAGCGATGCAACCCGTAATCCCGCTTCTCATGATTGGTTTGACATGGCAAGTTCCATAGATTCCCATTCATATGCTCCTAAACACTTGGTAAGGGTGAACGGAGTATATCACTTCCCAATATGCTCAACCCAAGATAGGGGGCATTATCATCATCCACATTCAGTACTGTTTCGCGGTTTTACAGCTGATCAGTGCGGCTAGACAAGCAACTACCTCAAGCCAGGATCGAAACTCGACCGCCCAAACGACAGTCAGAGCTTCTAACCGTTTCGTTATTCGGCTGTTGCTATGCGGGCAGCGAATTAACAATGTTTCGACATTGTCCAATTACCTAAGCTCAATTTGTTTACACAAAGAGCATCGCTTATTACGCTAATGGTAATTTGTATATCATTTCTCAATATGCTCAACCCAAGATAGGCAGCATTACACACACACACACACACACACACACACACACACACACACACACACACACACACACATATATATATATATATATATATATATATATATATATCACACATCAATATAGGTCTATATCATTGGTGAGTTTGGTACTTTATATTTTTTGTCATTTGTTCTTTGTTTTTCAAACCATGTCCACATTTCTTATAATTTGTTTTTTACTTTGAAAGTAGAAAATGGTGTTTTTTAGTTTATGTTTTATTGTGGATTTCTTGGATAATTCGTTCTTTTGTTGTTTGGTTCCCATCACACGACGCATCTGTATATGTGCACCTACTGTGATAGTTGTGCAAGTGCGCTTATGTGCACTTGTGTGCTTGACAGCACGGCGTGTTCGTTTATTGTTGTTGAAAAGTATTACGATCTTTGGGGATTTGACTACGAAACAAATACGTGTGAGAATTCTCTGCAGATTCTCAAAATACACGCGCACGCATAAAGAAGAGGATCAAGAGATCTGAAGAGAAACTGAAATCCTAGGAAGATCTTTATAATTCCAGTAATTTTAGAAACAAGCGGAATCATGAATAAAAAAATTAAAAGAAACTACCTGGAAAATATACACGGTGAACCAAGTGCAAATGAGATGCAAACAATTGCATTGTTTGATGGAAAACTGTCAGCTTTATTCATAAAATGGTTCCTGCAAACGGTTTCGTGTGGACCTGACGCAACATATCGCCACGTGATGAGTTGAAATGGAAAACTACGTGAAAAGGCAGGTTGACGACTAGTCTTTGTTGTCGTGTTCTTTGTCTACAATAAAATCCCACTTCGAAAATTGATGAGTAAAAGAATTAAAGAGCGTATTTTTGTTATATTGAAATTATTGCAAATTGACAGAAAATGATTTATAGACAAATGCTTCGCAATTCAGAAAACAAGATCTGTATAGATTTTTCTGATTCTGTTATCATGATAGCTCAGATGTGATTCCGACTTTTCCTGTTTTTCTTTCTTTGTGTCCTGGGTGATGGAGAGAAATGCTTTCATTAATTTCCTAATAAATGATGCTTAGATTTTGCCGCGCAAAATACGTAAATGATTTATATATATATATATATATATATATATATATATATATATATATATATATATTGTTTTAGCAAAATCAAGACACCAAGGAATAGATTGATAGCAACAAATAGTGTATTTCATCGTTAGTTACAATTGTTTCAAAACTATTCGGACAAAATCAAACTTTATGTCGTTTGAAAATTTTCACAAAAACAGCCTTTCGTCAACTTATTAAATAAAAAAACACTTTAACAATCAACAACATGGAATCTATTTTCCTTATAAGGAAAAACATGAGAAAATATTTTACCTACATCTCAACCTTCCAAAGTTTTTAAAAAGATTTATCTATATATACACACATATATATACATATGCATACACTATTGTTATATATATATATATATATATATATATATATATATATATATATATAACAATAATATATATATGTTTATATATGTGTGTATATATACATATATATAACAATAGTGTATATATACACTATTGTTATATATACGTGCTATTGTTATATATATATATATATATATATATAGAGAGAGAGAGAGAGAGAGAAAGAGAGAGAGAGAGAGAGAAAGAGAGAGAGAAATAAAAAGGAACAAATACGATTTGCTCCTTTTTATTTCTCTATTTTGTCGGAATACTATTCCCATTATTTTCTCTCTCTCACACACACACTTATATATATATATATATATATATATATATATATATATATATATATATATATATATATATATATATATATCCTTTTTTCTGATATATACATTTATATCTCTAGATTTAGATATCTGGTCACTTGTGACTGGCTGACCGAAACATTCCCATGAATTGTAGCGACATGTTTATGCTTATGTAAAACAAATAAAAAGTATATCTTGCTTAACTTCGGTATTGAGCACTGTTATATTAACCTCGTTAAAACTTTGTAGGTTGCTTTACCTCTGGAAAATATTAATCTAAAATTGTAGATACGTCACACGTAGCTTTATTTTAAATATATAGTGTTTTCCAAGGACTGCTCATGCATTGACTTTAGGTTAGAATGCAACTGCGTTTTACCTCCTGCAAAAGCTTTCACTGTCATTTGAACCCGGCTTACTATTTGTGTTCTACAAGCCACGAACTGCGTTTGCTGTTGCTGTCCCTCTTGACAAATCGTAGGTATCTAGGCTAATTAAAGCTTCTGTTTTTCCGAATCTGACATACGGACATGTAAACATTGTTTATAGTAGCTCTGTATTTTTGTCAATTCTCTTCGCACTTCCCAAACGCGGTGGTTGAGGTGCGGCGGGCAATCGGCATCGCTGTGTTGCTTTGTGTATTTCGGGTTGCCTGAAAGTGAGGCGTTGTTGACTTTGCCTATGAAACACGCGATTTCTTACACGGGGAAAAACACTGATCAATGTTACTTAAGCAAATAGCGCTCTCTAATTAGCGCGTTGCTGGCTTCGTGGATGTTTTCTACTCTTTTCTGTCATCAGCGATTATTGACAAAACGAGATTACGTTTCCTCATTGGATCTAAGCCTACAACAGCAAATCAACAAAACATCTAATTCAGAAGCGTCCATTCTATCTACACGTTTTATGACTTATATGATAATTCAAACTAAATCGTGACAAACTAACGACAACGCCATTTCAACTGCAACGCCTGACAAATCCAATAAAATCAGAATTGTTAAATAACACTAAAACACTTAAGACAATCCGACACAAATTGTTGTCATATATGCCAGAACTAGGACCATAATTCCCATGGCTTGACTGTACGTTTTTTAAATACTATAAAAAATTATAATCATTACCCATTAGGAGTTTTCAAAAAGACCACCATGAAAGAGTTTTCTTTAAAAACAACCTGTCATGTTCCCTGGAGTCTGAATGACAACAAGTCTCCCCAGGTTATAATAATAATAATAATAATAATAATAATAATAATAATAATAATAATAATACTTATTATTATTATTATTATTGTTATTATTATTATTATTATTATTATGATTAGAAGAAGAAGAAGAAGAAGAAGAAGAAGAAGAAGAAGTGGTGGTGAATCAGCGTGATTACGATGAATATTAAAAACAAAAAAGGCAAAAATATGGAGAAAAAAAAATGCAGATTATAAAAACATACCCCATTCTCTGGGTATTCCTTCCTGAACGAGATCGGATCAAAGATCAAACTTTGAGCGTAGGAAAGACTATATTTGTATAGATGCCCACCCCCATAAATCAAGATCAGATGCAGATTATAGTAAGAAGCCTCTTATCCAAGAAAGAACACTTGCCCAGTTGCAACGACAACTTGGTCGAACAAAAACACTTCTGGTGACAGGAAATCAGAACCTTAACAATTTCACTTAAATTAGAAAAGAAAATTTAAAAAGCTTCGCTCACTTGAAAAAGGGGGAAGACACGCATAGAATGATTACCGCCTAAGATAGAACAGATACTACACTTTAATCCTTTGTTTTTATTAAAATGATAAACGCGAGTGAATTTTATTTTTTTCAAACGAATATTGGCTATCATTATTTTTTTAAATTAAAAAAAAATATTTTTGGAATTCTTTGAAATGAAGCTTCATAATTTGTGTATTCATTTTTTTTGTATTGTTTTCCTCACCTTCATTGTTATTGTTGTTTTAACATGTTTCGGTTAACTCATTCTCTGGCCTTCTTCAGGTGATCAACCGCGATGGGATAGAAAAAAATGACAATATCATTCGATACGGATCTGACCATGGAAGACCAGATAAGAACACAAAATTATATTTATAAAATCATAAAATCCAACCTTCATTGCCTTTTGAGGTTTGTGGTGCAGTGGATGGTGACGTTGAGTCTCTGCGGTTCCAGGTGTGAGATAGCGGTTTCAATCCTACCCAAACCAGGCAAGAGGATTAGTTGACCAAAACGTGGTGAGACAACAACAATTATGGAAGGCAGTAATTACTGGGGATACAGTTACGAGACTCGACATTCCTATCTCGTCGCGGCTAATCATCCGAAGAAGGCCAGAGGATGAGTTGGCCGAAACGTGGTAAACAGCAACAACAATGAAATTGAGGATAAAAGTTCTCAAAACGAATGTTGGCTAGAAACAGTGTTGCATTTGTTCTGATACTATATTTCATCATTTTTTGTCATTGGAAAGAAAAATAAAATTCTAGTTTGAGACAATATTATTTTACCTATCCGGCTCCCCTTTTTGTAGAGCTGGATTTTTCCAATAAAAAGCGATCTTGTGCCTAACTCTGCTCTTGTGGGGAACCAACTAATTAAGGAGATAGCATCTAATCATAGACCAGCATTATCCCAAATTAAAGATATTTAGACTTGTAAGTGAGATCTGGGCAAACCGTTTTGGCCATTGTGTGTGAACACAGTCACACGATATCAGTTCAAATTCGGTCGCCATCTTCTTTTGATTTTGGTTATTTAGATAATGCTGACTTACACCAAACATGATTTTCTCGAGTGTACATACATAGTATTAAATAAATTTTAAATCAAAAACGATTTGATATATAAAAGAAACAATAACATTTTTCAATGTTGATTCGAAAATGTTGTGGAATTTTCCTATGGCCGCAATTTTTAATGTTTGCCGATTTTCTGGTGAGGCACTACGGTGAGTAAAATCATCAACTACTATAAAAAATAGTTGAGTAAGTACAGTTAGTATGGTAAATAGTATATAATTCAATTAATATCATGTTTTATTTGGCTTTTTTCTATTCACTATTCAATTTCAGAAGTATTAACATCCAGACAGAATTTTTGGGATGACCTGATAAAATACGCGATAAAGATATTTTTCTACACTTGTCAGACACGGCTATTGTTGCTAAAGAGCACCCTGCTATCCAATACATCGATCAAAATCTAGCCGTACAGGTTTCTTGGTTGTCGAAAGGAATTAGAATGAAAACGAAAACATAAAGAAAGACGCGTTGACGTTGTAACTCATAACTCTGAACCGAATGGCCCTATAAGCACTGACACAACGTACACTCTCACTGTTCGATGTGGTGTCTTGCACAATGCCAAGTCTCGCCACCCCATCGACATGTCGACTCTCCGCTACGAACGAGGGTAAATACATATAGAAATCGTGACACTCCATTGAAAAGATTATCTAAAAACAAGGGTTGGAGAAGCTAAATTTGATAACAGATATACTTGTTGAAGGGTTTGGACTGGTATGAATCACGTTGTGTCTGATATGTTCTCGGAGGCGAAAAAAGATCGCGATGGGAAGGGGTGATTAAAATGATGGTGATGATGAAGATTCTGCGCGTATATCTTATCTTGGGTCCCCCTTTTTTTTTTTAGTTCTTTGATATAAAATGTCATCCGTCAATGTGAATTCGTATACTTCTCAATATTATATATATATATATATATATATATATATATATATATATATATATATATATATATATATATATATGGGGGTGCGTATGCGGTCGCGCGTGTGTATAATTATTGTATAGTTGTAGTTTCCTAGATACGAATCTAATGAGACTCCTATGTTTATCCAAAAGTACTCACTAACACACAGAGCGTGATTATAGTATACTAACATTTCAGCCCGGCGTTGCCCGGGTGTTTGGAGGTGTATGTTGAGCAAAAAATAAATAAATAAGCGGTCAATTTTTCTAACTTTGACCCATATTATAACCCCTTAACATTTATTGTTTTGGACTGAAATCAAATTATTAAGTTAGATCTATGTCCAAGAAATCTATATATAAAATATAAAAAAATCTATATATAAAATTTCAAGTGTTTAGACCCAAAATTGACGGAAGAGTTTGGTAGAGTTCTCAAAGGTCAAATCTTTGAACTTTGACGCCTTTACAGCCGAATTTCAGGCCGAAAACGGATTAGAAAGATTTTCCCAAATCTCAGTACCCTGCATATCAAATTTCGAGTCTGTAGACTGAAAATTGAGTTATTGCGTAAGGAAACACACACGCACACACATTCACTTTTATAGATATATAGATTTATTTATACAAACATTATTGGTCACATATGTGCAGATGACGCAGTGTCTTTGAAAAGAATCACTGTAGAAACATGGATACACATACGTGACCAATAATCTCTGTATATATATATATATATATATATATATATATATATATATATATATATATATATATATATATATGCATATATGATGAAAATAATGGAAATAGTATTCCGACAAAATAGAGAAATAAAAAGGAACAAACCGTATTATGTGTTCATCAACGTTTCGTCTTTATTTCGAGACTTCCTCTGGGTGAATGAGATTAAGAAACAAAAAAATACCAGTACATAATATTTGAAAATGTTTCACGTGCACAGTGTGCCGCAGTTCTATTTCAGAGAAACGGAAAAAGACGTTGGAAATTCAAAAAAGAGGGGGGAGGGCTGGCGCTGTTAAAGAGAAGGAAATTTTAGTGACGTCATATAGTCGTTAATGTAATTTTAAAACTATGAAACGCAGTTAATATTCTTATTGGGAAAAAGATATATCTGTTGAAATTCAAATATGGGTTTGTAACAGAAATGAAATGAATGATTTTTATGTAATTTATTGATTGAGATTATGTGATAATTATTACAGGGGGTGTTTGAATGGTGTGAGAAAGTTAACCTGTGTCTACAGTTAAATAATGTTCTTTTAATAAAAGTTTACTTATTAATGGCGCTATGTTATAGAAACCTCCACGTTGTTTAATAGTGCTTGAAATTGCGATAAGCGCAGATTCAAGAAGTCTCCGGCGCGGTTTATTTGAAATAAATTTAACGACTTTTGCTTGTTTAAAGTCAAAGGTGTGATTATGTTGCAATGAATGAGAGAGAGAATTGCTATTTTTTATATCTCTTTTATGTTCATTGAGCCTTTTTTCCAATTTACGCTTCACTAGCGATGATATTTTCTTTTGTTTATTATCAACTATTCCAACCAGGTTTTATAGTTAGTTTTGTTAATTTTGATTTTTACTTATTAAAGAGATGGAGTTGTTGCATGGCCACCCAAACGCGAAGTGGCTTTATATTGAATCTCGTCTGATTGTGACGACGATGATGATGATGGTTATTTTACTCCAATGAGTACCAGGTGATTTCATGTTAGCCTACACTCTAATCAATAAACATTATAGTGTACCTCAGGATCTATTATTCACCCACTGCGTAAAAATAAAAAAAAAAACAAAAAAAAAAAAACAACTCCTCGCATACACTACAATAAACTATTTTACCGCCGATGCCAATTGAACGAAAAGATGGCCGCTTCCTCAATCAGAATCCCTGGGCCTTGGAATACACTTGTTAATGAGATTAAAAAAAGGCATCAACTACGCAAGTATTCAATGTGAATTTAAACAGAACCTTGGCTACTGTTTTCCCTTCTGTGTAAATTTCTATCACCGTTTTCTTACATAGAAACACGATTGTTTTATTGTTTATCAAATAAATTAAATTTGAATTGTTTTCTCATAACTAAGTTCTTTTAAGTTGGTTTCCTGCTTTCATCCAAATGTTTGCTCATAATGATCCCAGCGAACACACGCCGACATGAAATTGGATTTTATTAAAACAACGATGACACCATATAACTAGATAAGTTTTTGTGTGATTTAACTTATTTTAAAGTGTTTATTTACTTTGAAATACAAGTAATGCCGAGTCTTAAGTTAGAACACAAAAAAAAAGTCTTGACATTACACGGTCATCCGACTAATAAAACAAAAACAATAAATGTCACGGTGGCATTTATTGGGCATGGTTTCTACTAATATTTTGTTTAATTTTCAATTTTTGAGCGATTACCAAGTGCTCTTGTGTAGCCGTAGTTATTCTTCGTTCTCACTGAACGCAATGAACACGCGATTTCTTTTGAATAAAAAAAATGCTTTAAAATAAGTTAGAACATAAAAGTATCCAGGTAGGTAGAAGGGTAACGTATATTGCCTTTGGTAACAGTTATTTTGTTTATATATTTGTTTTGTTTTGTTTACCGCTTTTTCATTTTGTTGTCTTCACTGCAAAATGACCCAAGTTTTTATTATATCTCCGGAGAAAGAAGGCATATCTATCTCTTACAAAATCCAGAAGAGAGAGAGAGAGAGAGAGAGAGAGAGAGAGAGAGAGTGAAATGACCTCTCACCTTTTCTGGTTCTGACATAACTTCCTACGATCAGTTCCGAAGAACTGCAAGCACTTGTATCCCCTCGACGTAAATACCCCCGACAAACCCAACAAGCAGCAAAATCCCACCCCTTCACAGTTGAGATCCCTAGATGTAAGAGAGCCTTCGACTCCAGTAGTTTCTTCCCCAGAAACGCTAGACTTTGGAATTCCCTTTCGGGTTCCTGCTTCCCCAACTGTATTGACATTCAGAAGTTCAAGTGTAACGTGAACCGACATCTTGCTGCCCAACTCCCCACAAAGTACCCCTGTAGCCTATGTCCCTGATCGTAGTCCACTATATCAAGGTGACAATGTGCCTTGTTTGGGGTGAAAATGTAATAAAAAAAATTAAAAAAAAAGGTAGGCCACATTGGCTCGCATAGGTTTGATAGCATGCATTGCAAACCATTGCAGAAATCTACGAGATTAACAGAATCATAACACACACACGCGCACGCGCGTGCGCGCACACGCACACGACCACGCACACACACGCACAGACGCACATACGCACAGACGCACACACAGACACACACGCACGCACACGCACACACGCACGCACACACGCACGCACACGCACACACACGCACACGCACACACACATACACATACGCACGCACACACGCTCACACACACACGCGCGCACACACGCTCACACACACACGCGCGCGAGCAACACACGCACACACGCACACACACGTACACACACACACACACGCACACACACATGCACACACACACACACACACGCACATTTATATGTACGTGTGTAAGTGTTTGTGTGTTTCATAGTATGTTGTTTGTCAAGCCACTATCTGATTGCGACTCTTTCATAATCTAGTTTTAATTAGTAAACGTATACCTGTATTCCATGTTTATCTCGTAGATATATACATTACGCATCTGTTTAACTGTGCATTTTTCATCATTGTGTTCCTTGCCACTGCATGTTTATCACGTTATTATCTGCTGTGATGGCGTTATCTGTTTTTGCCCTTGTCATTATCTGTTTCCATACCTTTAACATACGCCTATATTGCATAAATGTATGTAACAGGTAATTAAATAAGTTTCACATCCGTTTTTTGCGTATTTTTCAACTTTGTGTGCCATGTAAGTGGATTTAGCGGGCATCGCTTGGACGTATTGATTTTTTTCATCGTTGAGTGCTATAAATTTTCAGACAAATTTCTGCTCTTTTCTTTGGGTTTTCATTTAATATATTTTTGATCTTGGGGCGATCTTTCTACATATTGTTTGTTTCAGACTTAGGTTTTAACTTTTGTCAATAGATTTGTAATAGGTTTAACGTATATATACATGGATTTGACGAAGGTTATATTTTATTTACAGTTAAAATTGTCATAAATGAAATGTATTTATGTATGTATGCATGTATGTATGTATGTGTGTGTGTCTGTGTTATTTTATTTATCGAAATCACGAGGATAAAATGCGGACAATTCTGTGTAGCTTAATTGCCATACATATTTTCAAAACTTCCTATATATATATATATATATATATATATATATATATATATATATATATATATATATATATAATGCTCCCTATGTTGGGTTGAGCATATTGGGAAGTGATATACAAATTACCATTAGCATATTATGCGATACTCTTTGTATAAACAAATTGAGCTTAGGTATTTGGACAATGTCAAAACATTGTTAATTCACTGCCCGCAGAGCAGCAACCAATAGTGCAACGACTAAAACTTCCGACTGTCGTTTGGGCGGTCGAGTTTCGATCCTGAGGTAGTTGCTTGTCTAGCCGCACTGATGAACTGTGAAACAGCGAAACAGTACTGTATGTGGATGACTATATATATATATATATATATATATATATATATATATATATATATATATATACTCTTTACTTTTTCTTACATAAGCAGTAATACGTTGCCACACAGTCATGAGCGTGTTTCGGTCAGCTAGTACCCTCTTCAGGCGATACAGCTTATACGAAAGCAAAGTTTTCAATGAAAATATCAAGTATTTTTCGTCACAAGGAGTTAAAATCAGGAGGTTCTGTCAGATGTTGTGAAAAATAAGATTTGATTGTATGTATTGGTGTGGATTTGAGTTTGTGTTGAGATATAGGAAAGATGGGGAGGGTTAATGAATGGTATTCATACGCGTGTGTGATGACTGCTTCACACACACATATCGATTGATAGATAGACAGATAGATAGATATCGAAAGATATAGAAAGTTATGAATAGAAAAAGATAGATATATAGAAAGACAGAGAGAGGTAGAGAGATGAGTATATATTGTTTTCTATTTCCATAGAGCCAGTGGAAATTATGATTTGAAACGTGGGAAACACATGACAAAATGACGGAATAACCGATGTACATTTTTTTAATGGAAATGTTTGAAGCTATCGAAATATTGACTTAACTTTGTGGTGTTCGGCCTATTTGGTGTCTTGGAACAATTAATTTAACGTTTTGGTGCTTAATCTTCAAAAGTAAAAAAAAAAATCAGGTTTCATTAAAAAATTAATGGTTTCTAATTTTTTTTTATCAATTTCAACAACAGAAAATGTTATCCAATTATTTGTGGTGTTTCGATTAATTAAATATTAAATATTACTTCATTATTAAATAAAACAAGATTTTCAACTTTTATCGAAAAAAAAAAGCGCTTCGTCATATTAATTGCTTTAAATTAGCTGAGATTTTCAAAGTTTTAAAAATTTAATTACCTCTCTTGTCATGATTCGAGCTCTCCTGTTTTTTATTTGGCAATTTTCTCTCATTTTCTTCAGAAACTATTTTCCTTAATAATTAATTTTATCGTTTTTTTTTTTTTTTTTTTTTTTTTTAATCTATATATTAATACGATAGCCTATGTATTATTTTCTGTGCCACACTTACGTCCGGGTCGTTTAATTGTTATGTACTTCCATTTCTTGTAATAAAATTTTTTTACCAGGGTTTCTTCATAAGTTGTGTTTCAGTTTCGATTATAGCTGATGACACTCAAGATATTTAATTTTTTTATAAATAATTTTACTAAGGATTCTTCACAGTTTTGGTTTCGGTTTCGCTTATAGCTAATGGCACTCTAATAATTTATTTTTTAAAAATAATTTTATCAAGAATTCTTCATAAGACTTGGTTTCGGTTTTAATTTTAGCTGATGGCACCTAACTAATCTATTTTTTATGAATAATTTTATACAAGGATTCTCACAAAAATTTTGGTTTCGGTTTCGATTATAGCTGAAGGAACTAAAGTTATATATATATATATATATATATATATATATATATATATATATATATATATATATAAAAGTTTGGGATTCGGTTTCGATTTAAGCTGATGAACTAAGTCATATGGATATATTTTTTTATTTCTGAAATCGCAAAAAAAAAAATCGATAGAACATTAACTCGTTAATAATATATACGAAATTTGCAATAATTAAAATATCATATTTAAACGTATTTCACGACTTGGCTACGCCGGTCGTCCCTGCAAGCTTGGATAAATACTTTTGCATTTTAACAAAATAGCTGCAATGATATCAGAGCGTCTCCATTTACGCTGAACATCTACAGAATGCTAACATCAATATATTACATATGAATCAGTTCCCTGTGGAATTTCTACAGGTCCCGCTAGTCTTATATATATATATATATATATATATATATATATATATATATATATATATATATATATATATATATATATATATATATATATATTATTGCAACATGACAATTAAGCAGATACAATTTCTTTTTGAAATTTAATACTTTGATATTCGAATTTCGCTCTAATAATGAAGAATCACATGTTGAATTAAACATAATCAGTCAATTAATTTTAATTGTTGTTTCTTTTTAATTCCATGGCTTACGATGCACGCGAGATAGAGGGATAGGGCAACGGCAGGTGAGCAGCGGCCGCATCTGTCGACATCCACTTGAAAGATGTCGGGTTTGTGCAGTCTCTTATCCAAAAAAAGAAACGGAAATTCTTCTAAATGGAGAGTGAAACAGAGATGCTAAGGGAAAGCGCTCGAAAACGGGAATCGCCTCTTTTTTTCTTTTTATGGGGTTAGTCGAATAGATTGAGGAGGGATGAAGGGGGTAGTTATAACGTGATGAGGTGCCAAGATCAGGGGTTTACAAAGTGAATGATTTTCTTGGTTCCTTTCCTAATTTCCTTTTGCTTTTGTGTGTGTGTGTGTGTGTGTGTGTGTGTGTGTGTGTGTGTGTGTGTGTGTGTGTGCGTTTCTTAAGTTTGATTCCGCCATTAAACCGGGTCGCTCGCTTGTTTCGAAAGCGCTAAACGCCATCTTAACAAATTTAGGGCGGTATTTGATTTAATTCCTTGGTTTTATTCTTTTAGTTTAATTATCTGTTTATTTTGCGTGGCACTTGTTTATTTGAGGAGGTGTCCGTTTACGGCCCCGCCCCCCTTTATTCTGTTTATCTTTTTGAATAACGTTTCTCCTTCTCATCAAAACCGTTCAAACATCCTCACCATCATTTAGACGCCCCCACTTCCTCTATTTTCGTCTTCCCAATTTATTAAACGTAATTGTTGGTGATAGTCTTTCTCTTCTCTTTCCTTATCTTTCTTATGCTGCTACTACTTCTTCCCCCACTTTGCTACTACTACTACTACTACTACTACTACTACTTTTGTTGTTGTTCTTCTTCATTTTCTTTTCTTTTTATCCTTCCCCAACCCTTTTTTTTTTTTGCAAAGGAGTCAACACTTATCAAGACCCGGAGGCCTCTCGAGGATATGGGTTAATTAGTGTGCAATAGTCAATGAAACAACTTCGTAGTAATCGTTAGGAGTGGAAATTTGATAAATTGGATTACTTAAGAGGGCAACTCATCAAAAAACTTGTTTACGTATTCAGACATGCAGCAAGATTTTTAATCAGTTTTATGGCAAAAATTGGACTGCCAATAGGTCAAAGTTGAATGAGTTAGCTTTGGCAGATTCTGCCAAACTCCTCTGCCAATCATATATATATATATATATATATATATATATATATATATATATATATATACACATATTCGATTTCGATTCTTTATAAATTTTTAAATATTTAACTAGAAATATATATATATATATATATATATATATATATATATATAGAGAGAGAGAGAGAGAGAGAGAGAGAGAGTAAAACGATTCATAATTTTGAAGTAAAATTCAGTTTACAAAAGGAGAACAAACAAAATCCAAAATTATGAATCGTTTTACTCAATATTAAAACAGCTCTAGAATATCTATACTTATCGAGCCCATTATATATCTACATTACAACGAGCACTGTTTTCTTTTAATTGTATTAATACATTTATTAGTACATTAAAATAAACTCTGCTCTTTAAACTCTAGGTCTAATTCCCCCTCTCTCTCTCCCTCTCTCTCTCTCTCTCTTTCTACACACACACACACACACACACACATATATATATATATATATATATATATATATATATATATATATATATATACACTAGCTGGCTGCCTGGCGTTGCCCGTACATAAAATCCGCATTAATATTATATATTTATTAATGCAGAATTCTTCTTTATTTTGAACAGAAATGCTATAGATATTACACGTAACGTTAAATTCCTTTAAAAAGAAAATGAAAAACGAAAAGTAACTGAGATACGTGCATTCGAATATTATGTTTTTTTTAAAAACATTTCACTTCTTATAAGTAAAATATATATATATATATATATATATATATATATATATATATATATACTCGATCTGAGATCTAAATCAAAACCTAAAAACAGTAAGTCAAGTACGATTACCATTAGAGCCGCGTGATACGCTCTTGAAAAAGTGTTTTCAAACCGACTTATACTTTACATAAAGAATCTGTAATGTGGAGCATTCACGCATACGCAATCACTAAACGCATATGCAAAGAAACAAAATCCGACGACTCCCACGTAACAATTTTTCAATTTGGACCCCCCTTAGAAGCTCCTTTTTTCAGATAAAAATCGATTAAAAAGTTTCCCACATGTCTGAATAAGCTATATATCAAGTTTCAAGTCTATAGATAAAAAAATTCATTGAGTATATAAGTTGAGAAGTGTCCTTACCCACACACATCCTCATATTTATAAAATATAAGACAAGAAGATATATATATATATATATATATATATATATATATATATATATATACTAGCAAAAGTACCCGTCGTTGACTGGGTTCAAAAACAGCCTACAGAAAATGGACTCTGATTTATGAAAGCATGATAAGTTATGAAAGGAAAGGTTGTAATGAGATAGCTACGAATTTGGGGGTATCAGAACCAAAGCAAAATATGATGAAAGTAAAAATAAAATAGATAAACCCCATAATTTATTATACCATACCTGTTCACACTGAAACACTTATCACAATATTCTGTGGATCTATATAAAAAAACCTTGTTAAACTTTGTGACATATTTCCATTCTATGGAGGTCAGGCGCGAACGAACACCCAATAATTTTATTATACCATATTTCTTCAAACTGAAACATAATTATCAAAGTATACTTACGCAGATAGATATGAAAAGTCTTTATTAAAATTTGTGCCTATTCCCATTATATGGAGGCCAGGCACGAACGCAGACCCCACAATTTTATTATACCATCCCTATTTAAGTTAAAGCATACTTGTCAAAATATTCTTATGTACATCTATATCAAAAACACTTGTAAACGTTTTTTTTTTTTTAATTTTTAAATTTTTTATTTACATACTTTGTGGACCAGGCGCGTACGCAGACCCCACACTTTCAATGAACCACTGTTCTTCCAGATCAAACATACACATTCTTGTATCTCGATACATCTTCTATCATTATATGTAATCAGTTTTTTTAAAATAGTCAACCATATAGGAGCCTATTCGTGACCACACGCACACACACACACATTCAGCTTTATATTATAGAGAATATATATATATATATATATATATATATATATATATATATATATATATATATATATGAGAGAGAGAGAGAGAGAGAGAAATAAAAAGGAACAAACCGTATTATGTGTTCATCAACGTTTCGTCTTTATTTCGAGACTTCCTCTGAATGAGATTCTCATTCATCCAGAGGAAGTCTCGAAATAAAGAAGAAACGTTGATGAACACATAATACGGTCTGTTCCTTTTTATTTCTCTATTTTGTCGGAATACTATTTCCATTATTTTCATTATATATATATATATATATATATATATATATATATATATATATATATAGTATAAAAAATAGACTGGCGGTGGAAGGACCTGAACGCTCAACGTTTCGCCCGATTTATGCGGGCTTTTTCAAGAGGGATGGTCATTGACGAGGAGGTCGAAAGATTTGGGGCTGTATATAATGATGGGGGAGAACCACATGTTTTTTTTATGTAAATTAGATGCCTATATACATATATACATTTTATGAATTGAGAAAATAATAATAAATGGAGTAAACTAGCGAAGTGATTTAAAAGATTGCGTCTAGCACTATAACCGTGATAGATTAAATAAATAAAAAATAATAAAATATATATAGTGTGTGTGTATGTTTGTATGTGTGTGTATCTCTATGTAAATGTACAGACATATTTGTTTGCATGTGTAATTAGGTGTAATTATCTTTATATTTCTTTTACGTGTTTGTACATATTGTAGAGTTAACGTTTATATGCATGCACATTAATATACATGCTTACATATAGGTAAAATATGATGATATTAGGTTGGTGCAAAAATAGTGTCGTTTTTTGACGTTCAACTACATATATAAAAACGACATTGTTTTTGCACTGAGCTAATATATAAATATGTTTAAAAGAACGTTGATATATATATATATATATATATATATATATATATATATATATATATATATATATATATATATAGTAAGTTATAAAATATATATGGCGATTAAACTACACTGAATATTCCGCGTTTCATCCACTCTAGGACTCTTAAGCCTGAAGAGTCCTAGAGTGGATGAAATGCGGAATATTCAGTGTAGCTTAATCGCCATATATATTTTATAACTTACTAACTAGCTCTACCTACGTATTGAGCACTTTGAAGTAAATACTTAAAGTTTACGCATAAATTTATACTTTCGTATATTAATTTTATGTGAGTAAATGAAGTAGTTATATATATATATATATATATATATATATATATATAAGCGATTATACATGTATATCTATATATTAATATATATATGCTTGAAATAATACATATATATATGTGTGTATAAAAACTGAGTGTATATATATATATTTATATATATGCACATGTGTGTGTGTGTGTGTGTGCGTGTAGATTTGTTTTTCTTTTATTCCTGTCATTTTGACGTACGTGTTGCTACTAAGCAATACTCGAAAAATCACCGAACGTTTCGTCTCCACCGACCCAATATAAACGCCACTCAGGCGAACACCAAGTGCCCCTCCTCACTTAGATCATCGGCCACTTTCAGATTTCGTCTCAGAACCAACATCAAAGAAAATGAAACTCTTAGCATTTGGGCCGTTCAACTCGAAGAACTTCTGATAAATTTCACTCGCCTTGAAATAGAAAACCCTTTCATCTTACTCTCAGTGGTTTTACGCGTCACACGTCGCCTGCTCACCTTTCAAGAATCTATATAACAACTGAACATGTTTTGTATGTCTGTCAGAAGCGTGTGTCCCACAGGGGTCAATCCTTTGACCTTTATTATTCCTGATATTCATAAATGACCTCCCTGATAAAATTTTCTCTGAGATGAGGATATTTTCTGATGACATCACGCTCTATAATAGACACGAGGGAAAAACTAATGGACACATATTTAAGGAAATTTCTAAACCTCTAGAGGAAGACCTCCAATCTGTAGTGGAATGAGGTCATAACTGGTTAGTAACGTCTAATGTTACCAACACTAAGCGTATTTCCTTTAATAATTACAAGAAACCTTCTCAAACACTGATTGCCATGGCTAATGAACAATTACCTGAAAGTACGCCCCTCAAGTTCCTAGAGTTAACAATCACAGACAACATGAATTGGAACAAATACATTAAGGAAATTGCTAAGGCTGCTGCAAGGAAGGTGGGCTCTCTCTACCGTGTTAGAAGGTTATTCACACCTGAGAGTATCCTGTAACTCTACAAGGCCACTATTCGCCCATGCACGGAGTATTGTTGCCACATCTGGGCTTGTGCATCTGCCACTAGTCTCTCGCTCCTAGACAGGGTTCAATAAAAGAGTCGGTAACCTAATAAGTTTTGAACTAACAACTAAACTAACGTTTGTCCCGTCGCTGAAACACGGAATCCCATTGCCTGTTTTACAAATATTTCAATAAGTGCTCTGACGAACTCTGAGCACTAGTACCCCCTCGACGAAAATACTCTCGACAAACCCGACAAGCAACAAAATCTCATCCCTACACTGTAGATGTTGTAAAGCGTTCTACTCGAATAGCTTTTCCCTCTGAATGTAGGACTTTGGAATTCCATCCCTGGTCTCTGCTTCCCTGATTGTACTGACATGCGGAAATTCAAGTGTTATGTAAACAGACATCTCGCTTCTCAACTCCCTAAATAGTATTTCTGCAATTCTGATCCCAAATAATAGCTCCTCACGAGTAAGTGGCTCTGTGTCTTGTTTGGGGTGAAATTACAATAAAAAAATGACAGCAAATTTGCCGTGAAGCACCGTTTCGAGATTGAATGTTTCATAGCGACTAGACATTTTAATAATAGTAATTCTGCTGCGATTATATTTGCTTTCTTAGCTGTACTGACGTGCAGAAGTTTTAGTGAAAATGTTCCTGTATATATGGTTTCAAAATAGTGGCCGCTTACGTCCAAGTGACATTGTGTCGTGTTTGCGGTGACTAAAAGTAAAAACAAAAAAATCGTAAAAAATGCTGCAATACTAATAAATATTCACCCAATTGCCAATAGAAAGGAAAATCGGTATTATATTCGATCTGTCATCGCCAGCCAGTGTCTGATTGGCGCAGATCAACGCGAACGGCACTATTCTGTTCCTATCTACTTGCCGCTCCAGAAGGATAGAGTTTAAGAACAAGGTCGAGTTTTGAATGTGGGGAAAATCAATTCCCCTGCAATAGAGGCATTCTGGATTAAGACAAAACGAAAAATTGTCACAGTCTAAAAGGAATTCTCGTTCGCTCATTAAAGGCAGATGAGATTAATAAAATAATTAACAATAAACACTTACATCCTTCCAAACTACCCGGCAGAATTAAATTTGACATGAAGCATTCTTAATATACAAGCATATATATATTAGTGCTGGGACGATTAATCGGAATCGGAATCGAGAATCGAAAAAATCGAAAAATTTTGGAGTATAGGAATCGGAAAAAAATTGTGCCTATTTTCCGATGGCAAAAACGATTCTTTTAATAAGCTTTTTTATTTGGTTTTCTATAAAGAAAATATTCTACCGCTGATAGTAATACTAAAATAATGAATATCTATTGATATTAAACTATTAAGAAAACTAAAATCGATAGGTCATCCCCCCACATGTGTATTTTTACGTTTGAGAAATAATCCGCATGTCTAACATGTGCTTTTACGGTAATCGAGAAACAATAACAACTTTATAGTTAAATATTTACAGATTTTACAGAATCGAAATCGATAATTGTATCGGAATCGGAAAAAAATATTGGAATCGTCCAATCCCTAATATATATATATATATATATATATATATATATATATATATATATATATATATATATATATATATATAAAACCGTATCTATAATCTTTATATGAGTTTTGTTTAATACTAAACATGCGTACGACATGGCGTGTGTGTGTTTCAAACATTTCACTCCTATTCTGTTATGAGTTTATACAAATCAACACCGATGACGCCATCAAAATAACTGGGAATCCTTGCGAAATTCAAACATTCGGAATTCGTTAAAAAGGATTTCCCAAAAATAAAACTTAAAATACAAATCAGTTTCTGTGGAAAAACACTTCTTCCATATACTAACAACCATTTCTGTAAGGTCTGACGAGGCTGTTGGATCGTAAACATGGTCCAACATCCGAAACATATGTAACCAAACAGATAAAGCGGTAATAAAAAAATTAAACACACACACACACACACACACGCACACACACACACACACACACACACACACACACACACATATATATATAAGTATAGTAATAATTATGTATATATATAATTATAGTAATAATTATGTATAGATATAATAATAGCAATAATTATGTATATATATATACATATATATAATAGTTATATATATATATATACATACATACATACATATATATATATATATATATATATATATATATATATATATATATATATATATATAAGAAAGAAGCTACCAAACAGAAGTTAATGTCCTCAATGAACGCTGGATTAAACAATAGAGAAAGAGATAACGAAATACCATGGTTCTATGTACGACATAAAAAGAAACTGGAATCTTAGGAAGATCTTCATCAATCCAGTATTTATAGGAGCAACCGGATTCATAAAAATAATTACCTGGCAAATATACCCGGTAAACCAAGTACAGAAGTGATAAAAATAATTCTATAAAAAGAAGGATAGAATATATAAAAGAGCTCCCGATTGGAACGTATGAGATGGCTAGTGAAAGCTTGGTATCCGTAAGGATGCTCCATCCCCAGTTAGAATGAAATTATAAGAAAATTGAATATATATATATATATATGTGTGTGTGTGTGTGTGTGTGTGTGTGTGTTTGCGTGTGTGTTTGCGTGTGTGTATGCGCGTGTGTAATTCTGTATTATAGAAAGGAGACATAAAAAACGTTTAAATTACTTGTGCAAGAACATATATTTTGCTATTCATTGGCAATTATATTTTATTTTGAACTTTCCTTCTGTCTCACGATGAATGTACATAAATATGATTTTGGTGGGCGGGTGGGGGGGAGGTGATCATTAATTTCTGACTTAAACTGTTGTAAAGAAAACAAAAAAAGAGGTCAATGGAACCGTAAGTTCCTGGTAGCTTGCCATTTGGATTAGATTAAAATTATTATTATTATTATTATTATTATTATTATTATTATTATTATTATTGGCTCACAAGGAGCTTTCACACAGGTCTTTCACACAGATCTTTCCCTGAAAACAGTCTGTGGTGTTCTAGTACTCTCCACCTCTTTCGATAACATTTGCAAATAAATTTGCATTATCGCAATAGCTGCTTGCCATTGATTTCTCGTTGGCAGCAGCTATTGGTCTATGCTGGAATTTGAGGTCGCAGTTCTCTTCGCACTTATTCGGTTTAGGTCTGGTCAGTTCATCGGTCTTTCCTTCCTCCTTGACTCTACTTGATTATTTGGTCTCGCTCTTTGGGGGGGGCAATGATGTGGCAATGGGCGCAGGGTTGGGTTAGAGACCTTATAGAAAAGTGGTTTCAGTGTTCTTGGTTCCATGTAGTGTTTCATATTTTGCCTTTGCAGCAATTTGTCTGGTCAGCACTTGTTGCTCCTGTGTGTTAGTTTCCACATTCAAGGGGGTTTTCTTAATATTTCAGCTGTTTGGTGTTCGTTGTATTTTTCCAGTCACTCCTTGGATTCCAATTTCTCCCATTCTTTTTTCAAAGATTTTGGGATTGTCCCTAGTGCCCCTACTATTATGCAGGTATTATTTTGATTTTCTTCATCTTCCATATCCCTTTCAGCTCTCTGGCTAATTCTGTGCATTTGCTCTGTTTCTCTTTTTCTTTGATATTTACCCTGTGGTCAGCTGGAACAGCAAAGTCTTCGATTTGACAGGATTTTTCTTTCTTGTTAATTATTACGACATCCGGTCTTCTTGCTTGGATGGGTTTATCAGTTTGTATGCCCATATCCCATAAGACTTTGTGATTCTTGTTTTCAAGTACTGTTGCCGGCTTATGTTTGTGCCGCTTGTCTGTGCGTTCGAAATGCAGTTGTTTGCATAATTCCCAGTGTACTACCCTTCCCACGTGGTCGCGTCTCTTCTTGTATTCCTTTTGGGCCAGTTTGCTGCATTCACTTATTATATGGTTTATTGTCTCCTCTCTTTGTCCACAGAGTCTGCATTTGCTGTTTTCTTGTGTTTTGTCGATCTTTGCTTTGATGTGGTTGGTTCTTATCGAGTTGTCTTGTGCTGCAGTTATTAGGAATTCAGTTTCTCGGTTTATGTGTCCTTTACGCATCCATTTCCGAGTGTTTTTGGTATTTTCATCCTTTGTCACCCTTAAGAATCCTCCGTGTAGTTGTTTCTCTTCCCAATAATTATTATTATTATTATTATTATTATTATTATTATTATTATTATTATTATTATTCTTCAAGCCTGAATTTAATGACCATCTTCACAAAACACTGACCGCCATCTTAGAATATAATTCTAACAATGGAGTAAAAAAATGACGATAACAAATTCATAGATAATAAATCTTACACTTAGTATTTACACAAGAAATTTATAGAGATCGGCAGAAGATTACAATTTTCTTGCGTTTGGTAAAAGTTATTAGTCATATATTTTTCATTTTTTGTGTTGTTAACTATAATACACTTTCGCCCAATTGTTAAATACGCTGATGTATATTTTTAAGAGGTTCTGTTCGTATGTCTGTCCCCACGTCGATTTTGATTTTTTTTTTTTCAATTAACGTATTAATCGTTTTAATGTTACATTTAGGATCTATAGATTACGCGTTGTTGCAGTCATCTTAAGGCGTTTGTTTGTCTGTTGGGTTTAAAACGTGGCTATTTATAGAAAAGTACGTTTACAGAGACGTGGTCATGTGTTTAAGGCGTATCCAAACAATATATGGATATATATTTCATTTTTCTGTGTTGTTAACTATATACACATTTGCAAATTGTTTAGAAAAACACTAGCTGCAACCACTATACACGATTTCCTCTACTCTTTCTGTGCTTAAATCTAAATTCAAATTCAATGTATATTTTTCCTTGAACTGCCTACCTCATAAATTCCGAACGGGCCTACTTTCCAGCTGACTATAAGCATTGTCGTCTTCAAGTCTAATATAAATAAGTTTTAATCATGCCGTGCCCTTAAATAATAAAATTCTACCCAATTCACACCACTACTGATCAGTAAGCTGGTGTCTCACTAACCACCTTACATTCATTAATCCTTATCCTCGAGTCACATTTAGGCTTTAATAAGAGATGACTTTGGTAAAAAAAAAAAAAAAATGAATTTTCGAAGTTAGACGAATAGATTGAATGGGCGCATTTAAAAAATATCTCCGACTTTTTGTGGTTTCTTTTATTGAAGATCGCAGCAGTCACCTTTAAACAATTAAAAAAAAAATCAGAGATAAGATGTGAGCAAAGAATTTCTTCAGAAGAAATAACTGACGGCGATTCAAGCTTATTGATTTTGACTAGTAAATAATTGGACTGATAAGATGAAAGCGATTGCGGCGAAAGAAACGAAGGTGGAGATTGAGTTAATGATCTACAATTTAAAATAAATAAATAAATCAAAACAGTGGAATTGGCAAAAAAAAAAAAAAAAGGTTGAAACAAAGAAAATGTTAAGACAACAAACTGAGTAAATAATTTGATCTGTTGAATACGAAACTGCAAGTCAGCAGAAAAGGCTCGGAATGAAATCAAACATAACTCATGACTGACAAGGCTTGCGAACAAAACATTCTCACAGACAATAATGTAAGGTAACTTTGCCTCAAGTATGCCTTTTCGTTTATTTTTATTTAATTATTTTTTTATCTCCCGAACTTTGAATAATTGATATCATAAGACAAGAAGCAATAAATAAAATTTGTTGATTATTTAGATTTTCACTTATTATGAAAATTTAACTCAAGAAAATGCAGAAACGTCTTTATTATGTACGTACCCGTTTACAGTATAAAGATGGCATATTCCAAAAATCACAGTTTTTAAAAAAAAAATGTATTTTAAGAAAATCATATTTTAAGCTGTCCTTGACGCGAAAGAAACCAGTCGCTATATTTGACTGAATTCAAAATTCATCACTGGTTATATCCCCATGAACGATATCTCCAGCATCAATGACTGTTAAAATACTTAATCGCTAAAAATCGTACAATTTGATTTTCTTAAATAACTAAAACAACTACTTTATCAAGTTTCGTGATTTTTTTAATATAACATAATAATGGCACCAAACAGGTTAATCTTTATTTTTCTTTTCCTAAATAAGCGCAAATCTAAATATGCACCTGAAATTTACATAGATACCTAGTGTCACTGAATGCAGAAAAAAACAAGATCAAAGTGTAGTATGTGTTATGATACAATACTTCATCTCTTCTGTTCTAATTGGTGAAAAAAACCTTTATGGCTGAAACAATTTTTTTATCCAGATCGCCTCTTTTTATTGAGCTGAATAGTCTCCACATAATGAAACAACTTTGTGACTCACTTTGTCCAAGACTAGTAGGTAAATAATTTACTAATTTAACATTTTAAAAAGTTTATAATCAGTGTGTTTTGCCGCGTAAACCCTAGGAAATACTTCATAAAGGATAATATTGCGCAACCACTGTTTAATTATACATTTTAGTAACGCAGTCAGCATTCCAGAGGGTACCCATTATTTCTCGAGACGAAAGAAGGGCAGTTAAGTTGGGTCGTCATCGAAAGAGAATCTTCCAAACTAGCACAAAGCATGTGTCAGCGCACCTCTCACCGATGACGTCTTTTATTGGAAGGAACATATCGCACGAAACATCAGACACGTTCTCTTTCGAAATCCCCGACCATCTTTCCCAACCAGTGTCCACCCTGCTAGAGATTGACGTTCCCGTAAGCAAGAAGGGAAGGGCCGATTATTGTTTGTCGTTTCTCATTTGCACTGCCAATTCTTTAGTCATTTTCAATATAAGCAAATATTTCTTTCTGTTTTTTTTTAATAAAAATCGAATAGTCTCTCTCTCTCTCTCTCTCTTTCTCTCTCTCTCTCTCTTTCTATATATATATATATATATATATATATATATATATATATATATATATATATATAATTTTTAAATACATACAGGCACTAGTGTTTCATCCTTTCGGGAATCATCAGTGCAGGTTGACACGATTATTGCCGGTCGGAATATTCGAACCCGGCGACGAAACAATCTCTGACCCCATTAGTAAGTAACAAACCACAAATCCAACCTTAACCGCGAGACATATCGTTGAAATTTAAACATATATTTTTAAATGTAGAGACGCCTGTCTATAGTGATCTAATGATTATACAATCATGATTTATCCATAAGAGCTTAAATGACCGACTTTCTATTTCAATTTTAAAGTGCTCAACAATAAGAACCGAGTTTTTAAAGAGGCTGACATAATTATTACAATAATAATTTTTAATACCTAGAGACAACTATATACAGTCCTGGCCAAAATCATTAGACCACTTAAGAAGGTAAGTGTTTACGCATATTATCGAATTTTTAATCAAACAAAGGTTGAAACCATTGGCAAAAGGGAAAATATGATGGAAAAAAAAATGAAATCTGCTGCATTCGAAACCTTAACCCTGATCTAATAATTATTTTTGAACCTTGCTAGTACAAGGTTTGGGACTAGTTTCATTCAATAATTACAAGAAACCTTCTCTACCACCTATAGCAATGGCCAACGACTCTTTATCTGAGAGTACGTCTTTCAAGCTCCTTGGCCTAACGTTCATAGGAAACATGAGTTCGAACAATTACATCGAGGGCATTGCCAGGGCCGTTACAAGGAAGGCGGGCTCTCTCTACCGTGCTAGAAAACTACTAACACCCGAAAGTATCCTGTACCTCTATAAGGCAACCATTCGCCCATGTATGGAGTATTTGGGCTGGTGCATCGGCTACTAGTCTCTCGCTCCTTGACAAGGTTCAAAAGAGTCGCAAATCTGATAGGCCCTGAACTGGCATCTAAGCTTCAGCCTCTGTCCCATCGACGAAACGTTGCATCCCTCTGCCTGTTCTACAAGTATTTTAATGGCGAATGCTCTGACGAACTGCAAGCACTTGTGCCCCCACGAACACCCTCAACAGACCCGACAGGCTGCGAAATCCCACCCCACACTGTAGAGATCCCTAGATGTAAAAGATATTTCTACGCCAGTAGTTTCTTCCCCAGAACCGCTAGACTTTGGAATTCCATTCCAGGTCCCTGCTTCCCCAACTGTACTGACGTGCAGAAGTTCAAGTGCAACGTGAACCAACATCTTGCTGCCCAAATCCCTACATATTACCCCAGTAGTTGTTGCCCCTGATAGTAGCCCCCTACACCAAAGTGGCAATGTGCCTTGTTTGAGGTGAAAATGTAATTATAAAAAAAAAAAATTCTAGGTGCTCTATGTGCTCTCCGCTTACCTCATCATTGTTTCTAGTCGCCCTTAACCTTCACTTGTCACTGATATTTAACAACGCCAACTCAGGAGAGGTGTGGTTGAGATTGCGCAACACTTGCCACAAAACTTCTACGCGCATGCACCTCTACAGTGGGTATCCATAGTTTGTCAGTACTAAAGGAAGCTACCACACACATACACACACACACACACACACACACACACACACACACACACACACACACACATATATATAATCATTTACTACAATAAGTATTAAATGCCTACAGACACTAGTGTTTCATCCTTTCGGGAATCATCAGTGCAAGGTGTCACGATTAACACCAGTTGATAGATCCGAACTCGACAACAGAATCCATCCCTGGCTTCATTAGCAAGGACCCAATCAATTTAGCTACCATTAACTGCTAGAAATGCTGTTGAATTTTAAACATTTATTCTTTGAAATGCTTTTTAACGTCTGTCAGAGTTATCTAATCATTATATGATGATCTGCGCGCGCATATATATATATATATATATATATATATATACACACCTTGTTAATTTTGCGTTAATTAATAGGTGTTTTAAATGTATAAAAATTGAAAAATTACGAAAATGTTGGTATTATGTTTTTAGTAAGACAGGAGGCTTTCTGGTGAGAACTCAGGAAAGTTTACAATGTCCTTGAGAGGAAAAAATGGGTTGATGAAAGAATTTTTTCTACCCTCCCCTTTCCAATACTAATTATATCTAAATAATTCAGTTGCACTTTATGATATGTTCTGGGTAATATGGAGTTTATTTAGAATTACACTTGATAAAATGAATAAAACTCGTCACAGAACGAAGATGCCACGTTCCAAAAATCACGTAAATTGATCAGATATTTTTTATTAAAAAAAAAAATCAACTATTACGATTTTTAGCGATGAAAAAGTTTTCATTTTTTTTAATACTAGTCTTTGAATTTTAGAAAAATCAAAACGATATGTCCGATACTGGCCTTCTTATGGTTTCCTTATATAATTTGATTTCCTTAATTTAAAAAACAAACTACTTGTTCAATTTACGTGTTTACTTGAATATGACAGATTCGTTCGTGAAAGTACGTGCATCGTAAATATTTTGTGTAGTTTTGTTTTTAATCTAGTGCAATTATATATAAGCACCCGATTTTTTTACTACATACAGAGGTGGAACAAGGCAGCGTCTGTATAGTGCCGTCTATATAAAGATATAGACATTCATAACTTACTATATATACACATTAATGTATATATATATATATATATAAATTACTATATATATATATATATATATATATATATATATATATATATATATATATATATATATATATATATATATAGTAATTTATAAAACATATATGGCGATTAAGCTACACTGAATAATCCGCGGTTCATCAACTCTAGGATTCTTCAGGCTTATGCGCCGGAATATTCAGTGTAGCTTAATCACCATATATATTTTATAAATTACTACGTATTGAGCACTTTTGAAGTAAATACTTAAAATTTACGCATAAATTTATACTTTCGTATATTAATTTTATGTGAGTAAATGAAGTAGTTATATATATATATATATATATATATATATATGAGAACAAGTAGTTAATAAAAGGATAAAACATGTTAAAAACAATAAAAGCATAAAACATGTTAAAAACACTTTGAAAAGAGTTAAAAACATATTTAATTTTAAAAAGGAAACACTAAATAAGTGGATAGTCCTTTAATCCGCGGAGTTTCGAAGAAATACTTTCCTTCTCATCAGAGTGTAGGATTTAGCAAAATACGGGATCGGATTTTGCTTGCAAAAGTATTTAATGAAACTATAAGTAAGTCATAGGTCTTACTTGATAACAAATAGTGAAGCAGAGGGAATAGGGTGAATAAAAAAGTGATTCCACGTGAATGGATCGTCTGATGAAAGGTAAAACCCAAAAATGCAGAATCCAAGAAAGTTAGTTAAATTTAAATTCGCTCAAGTAAAATCCAATATATATATATATATATATATATATATATATATATATATATATATATATATATATATATATATATATATATATATATATATATTATTCCAGGTTAATAATTCCAGAGGCAAGCAACCAATAAAGTTTTAACAAGATTAATATAAGAGTAGTCAATACCGAAGTAGCGACAGATATACTTATTATTTATTTTACATAAGCATTAATATGTCGGTACACATTTATCGACTTATTTATCTATTTCTTTATTTTTTCTCCCCATATATATATATATATATATATATATATGTATATGTATATATATATATATATGTATATATATATATATATACACACACAAGCGGCAAAAAAGAAAGTCCGCACTTGTAATTTTTTCAAAAACTGCAAATTAAAGTTAAATTTAATGTAACTGTTTAAACAAACTATTTCTGATTTGATTGGCTTTTTATTCTTCTATAATTTTACTTGTTCATATTTGACTTTTAAATGAAATATTCTAGTGTTCACGTCAATTAAAAAAAAATAACTTCAAATTGAGGAGGCAAAAAGAAAGACCGCACATTGAAAAATTGCTATTTAAATGTAACTTTAGAACATTAATGCAACACAAATACAACAGGAACACAATGAACTAGTTAATACCTAGTAGAATAGCCCTTCTGCAATTTGACAGCTTGCCATATTTTGGGAATTCCTTAAGTTAGACTGCAGCACTACTCCGGAGAAAAGGCCTCCCACTTTTCTTTCATTTTTGTCCAAAGTTCTTCCAAATTTGAAATTTTATCATTGCGTAGCTTTTGCTTGATGTAATGCCATACGTTTTCGATAGGATTGAAGTCTGGAGATTGTGCAAGCCAATCCAAACACGGAATATCATGCTCTTCCAGGAACCTCTTGATATTGCCAGCTGTGTAAATGGGAGCATTATCCGACCAAAGTAGGGTAGAAAATGCTCAGTCAACATATTAATGTACTTAGTCGAATTAATTCGACCTTGCAAGCGAATTATAGGCCCTGGACAATTGGTACTAATAATGCCCCACACCAAAACTGAATCTCCACCACCTTGCAGCGTTAAAACTGAGAACCCTAGTATTTAATTCTTCGTGTTTCCCCCGACGGACGTACTGCCTACCATCACTGCCTAGCCTATTGAACTCGCTTTCGTCGCTAAAAAGCACTTTTGACCAATATGAAGAGTCATGATCCTCATTGCATCTGACGAAGTTCAGACGGCGCTTTCTGTTCTTTACAGAAATCATTGGCTTGCGCCTTGCAACATATCCTCACAAATTAAATACCTTTAATCTGTTCTTGGTAGTGGAAAGAGAGCACTTTTTAACAAGATTGCACTGTTGCTGGATTTGGGGACCGTTTCAAATCTGTTTCTTAAATCTGCGGATTTTGATAGCATTATCTTCCCTGTTAGATTTATCTCTAGTACGACCAGATTTAGTGGCATCACGAACACTGCCGGTGTTTTGGTGCTTTTGCACAGACTTTCATACCGTTTTCTCATCACAATTCAATCTGCAGCGGATTTCTCGATTGGATAAACCAGAAAGGTGGAGATGAATGAGCTGCTGACGATCACTAAGAGAAAATCGTGACATTTCTCAGTTGGTAGAGTGCTCGCCTAGCAAGCAAGAGGCTCGGGTTTCAAATCCTCAGCTCGGATGTGTCTAACTGATGAGCCCAAAATGAGGGCGAAACTCGAGTTTTGGACTTCCGGTCTGTTGACTTTCTTGGCTCTTGCGGGCTACGACGTTAGTTTGGCCGTGGAAAATAATTATATATTCTCTCACACTTTCTGAATATATATATATATATATATATATATATATATATATATATATATATATATATATAACTACTTTATTTACTCACATAAAATTAATATACGAAAGTATAGATTTATGCGTAAACTTTAAGTATTTACTTCAAAAGTGCTCAATTCGTAGGTAGAGCTAGTTGTAATTTATAAAATATATATGGCGATTAAGCTACACTAAATATTCCGCGTTTCATCCACTCTAGGACTCTTCAGGCTTATGCGCATAAGCCTGAAGAGTCCTAGAGTGGATGAAAAGCGGAATATTTAGTGTAGATTAATCGCCATATATATTTTAAAATTACTATATATATATATATATATATATATATATATATGGTATATATATATATATATATATATATATATATATATATGAAGACAAAAAGATAAATATATATATATGAAGACAAAAAGATAAATAGATAGATAGATAGCGAGAGAGGGAGAGAGGGAGGAAAAAGAAGAAAGCGCGGCA